>NC_134853.1:11467967-11807551 GCF_049852395.1 Peromyscus maniculatus bairdii
TACACACTCTCTAATTTTTGGTAAAGTTAATTACACTTATAGCTATTTTATATACAATATATAATATCTAAAATAATACTATATATGTATATGTGTATATTAAAAGGTATGTATAGATACTCCCAGAGTGAATGATGACTGAAAAACTCCATTCTTCCTCCTATCAGTAGAATTAATTGAGTGATTCTACTAATAGTAAAAGTCAAACCAAAGAATCCAGGGACATGTAAGATTATGCTATGCTATAATGATTTACATATTCATTCATTCATATATATATATATATATGCTGAATTTAATTATTTCTCTTTGGGATATTAAAATCTGCTAAATTACATTATGAATATTCAAGGTGGAGAAAGTAGATAAAATGTACCTGTTCTCACAATTCTTTGTTCTGGACCAACAGATTTCAGTGGACATATTATTGGTTGAAAGAAAGCATCCCATACCATGACATATTAGGTATTCTCACAGGTACATACCATTCAGGGTTACAGCTTAGCTAATCTGTCATCTTAAAGTTCCTAAATTCATCAGTGCAATGTTAGCACTAGAAACATTTATGTATGCTGAGCAGTAGTGATGTACATCTTAAATCCCAGAATTCGGGAGGCAGAAGTAGGAGGATCTCTGAGTTCGAGGCCAGCCAGGTCTACAAAGTGAGTTCCAGCTACACAAAGAAACCATGTCTCAAAAAAAAAAAAAAAAAAAAAAAGAACTATTTTTGTTCCCTTTTTAGAAATTGTATCAGGTGAACACATGGCAAGTGATGAGTATGTCAGGGGCTTGCTCAGCTGAGCATCTCTTTAGTGCTAAAGAGACAAACTATGCCATATTACTTCTTATACTTGCAATTATTTATAATTGTCTGGGCCAGATCAACTGAATTTCTCTTGAAAAATAAGAAAGGAAGGGCATCTCACTCAGTTCCAATTGAGGCAGGATTTCCTGTCACCAAGGACTCTCAACCCTCTATTTCTTTCCTACTCCTCTTTTGGTAAATCACCTTCTACTATCCTTGCTACTTTAATTTGAATTAATAAAGCCTTTAATAAAACTTCTAGTTCCTTCAACATTCTCTCAAATGGTTGAGAAGTTTTACAAGTCACAATAACATATTTGGGGGCCTTTTATCCTCTCGCCTAGACTTTACTGACACTATGAAGTTTCACACAATTTCCAGTCTGCATCTCATCAAATACTGGCAAAATTTATTCAATTCAAATTAAATAGATGTAGCACAGTGTAATCTTTCTCTATTAAATATGTCACTTTCTGCAATTGTTTCTTAATACCCCTCACAGCTTCCATCTAAGATTAGCACTTTCTTTGCTGCCAGAGTTTCACTAACCTACTGAATTATTCACTGAAGCATAACCTTCATGTAGCAGGTTAGAAGGACCTTGATTATGGCAGGAAGTGAACTGGATAAACCATTTTTCTTTAAAAGAATTTTTCTCAGCATAGCAGAGTCTGAAATGAGATAAGTATTAAATGTGTGTAAAAATTAAGTTGATAATTGACAGAAATTTAGCCAACTGCGACATCCATGCATTTTGTTTATTATAATGTATAATACCAGTCTAAGCACCCAAAGCAGCATACAGCATGTGCATTGCCATCAGGTTTATTTAGCCTAAGAATACAGCAGCTGGATGCAAGATTTAACAAACAACATTGTTGTAAGTCAACTCATATGATGTTTTACAAAAGCTCTGAATATTCAGATTATTTTTTAAATTGTGTCTCCTCTTCATTCCTTCCTCACTTTTGTTCCCTCCTCTCCAGCTTTGTTTCAGTGTCCTATAGTGGTAAAGTTCATGGTTAAGTCAGCAATTCACCATGAGCATCCCTACAGCAAATTCTATTAGTAGCATCTCCTGCTTTATCTCAACTGAGTGTTGAAAGGTCATTAGAATACTGACCAAGGAGACAACACTCTTGGAACACCTTTGCTAGTGTTGAAATCAGAAAAGTCGCCACTCACAAATCAGCCACTTCATGACCATTCACTGAGTACTCAATAGCAAAGGTCAACCTTGTCTCACAGGAGGGTGTGTACATTTTTTTCAACCAGATGAGAAGAAATGCACAGAGACAAAATTCTAGTCTATATTTATCTATATTTACTCTGCAAGACATTGAAAGAGCTTTGTTCCCTGCTACAATGTACTTGACCTCAGATACCAAATGACTTTCCTAACACATAAGTGAAAACATGCATATTTTAAATACCATCCTCTTATTAATGTTAGACTTCTCTTACCATTACTGCTATTGTGAAGTCAACACAACTTAAGAACATCAATACTGAAAGACGATGCATTATTAAAAATATACTTTGATCAGGTTTTTGACACAAATTTGCTGTTTAGATGGAGGCAATAAAGTAAGAAATATTTTTCATTATGAGTCATTGTTAATGGTTTAGAGATTTATCATTTTTTTAAAATAATGTCCATCCTTCCCTCTAATGAATGTACCAACTGTATCCTCTTTTACAATTTTTATCTGGTTGAATGATGATTTGAAAGGCTTTCTATAAGCACTTAGGGAAATATTAGATAAATACAGGAGATGACAGAAAAGTGCACTGGGAGAGACAGAAGCAAGAAATGTATTGACCAAGATATGTCTGGCAAAAGTCCTTCTTTAGGAAAATAGTGAAATCTTATTATAAGCAACAGGACCATGGTTTGCTTTGTGGTTGAGGTATAAAATTCCATTATCATCTGTTCCTCCCAATAAAGTTACAGAAAGCATCAGAAATTAGAGGTTTATAAGGAGTCGCATGTGGTTTGTTAGAGTAATAATGTATTTTTTCCAATTTCCTTTTACTTCACATATTCAAAATTTTGTCAATTTATTTTAAGTTTTGTCTGCATGTCTGCATGTGCATTAAGTGAGTGTCAATTGCCTAAGGAAACCAGAAGAGTGCTTTGGAGGTTGTGAGCTGCCAGGTGAGTGCTAGGAATCAAACTCTAGTCTTCTGAAAGAGCAGCCAATGCTCTTAACCACGGAGCCATCTCTCCAACCACTTCTTCATGTATTTTTATCCACTAAACACGTTATTATTAAGAAAGTATAGTGAAAGAACAAGGAGGAAATCCTGACTGCTTTTTATCAGATGCGTGCAATACCTTGCCAGCTTCATGTGCCTTTTTTCTTACTTTTAGCATTGCCGTGTTTTCTAAATAGAATAAGAACTGAAGAGACAGTAGCCTCGGGGCTATAAAGATGTTTCATATATTAGGAGCACTTGCTGCTCATACAAAGGACCAGAGTTCTATTCTCAGCATCCGGATTGGACTCTTCACCTACATCTACCTGTAACTCCAGTTTTAGAGTATCCAATACCTTCCTTTGACTTCCATAGGCTCACATATAAATATCACCCCAATATATTCACATAATTAAAAATAATTCCAAAAAGGTCAAGAAGAAGATAATAGCCTCAAACAATAGAGGTTGGTAGGTCATTCCTCAAGCAATTTCTCAACTTATTAAGAAAATAGAAAATATGAGAAATCGATTAATTATAACGGGGACAATTCACAGTGAAAGAGACTATCTGCATTACTCTTTGTTTACCAATGTGAAATCTCTGTAAGTGTATATACAGATAACCGCATTTTCTTCATCTCAGGGCACTCACTCCCACAGAAGGTTTTATTCATTTCCTTCACCTGTTTGTGTTTTGCCAGATTTCTTCAAGGGATTTATTCATTTCCTCTTTAAGGACCTCTATCATCTTCAGAAAGTTGGTTTTAAGGTCTTTTTCTTTTGTTTCAGTGGTGTAGAATATTCTGAGTTTGCTTTCATTGGGTACCTGGGTTCTGGTGGTGACATATCGCCCTGGCTGTTCTTGTGTTCTTACACTGGCCTCTAGGCGTCTGGGTTTAGGGGACTATAAGTCTAGCATCCACTTTCACTAGCATGCTCTTTCACCTGCACTTGAGCAGTGGTATCCACCTGCCTGTGCAGGGGCCAGGGCATGATAGTGGGGTTGGTTGGTTTTGGAGTGTGCCAGCAACTTTGGTCCTTCAGCTGTGAACCAAGGGAGTAGGAGGTTGCAAGGGTAGATGAGGCTCTTACCTGTTCTGACTGGAGTGGCTTGCACCTGAGCAGTGGATATTTGCCCAATGTGGGAGTAGTAGGAGGGGATATCAGTGGCTTGAGTCCTTGGGCTCTGACCTGAGGGAGTGGGAGGGTTCTGAAGGTAGGTGGGGCTCTTATCTGCACAAATGCTTTTATAGGCCTGTTTTCACTGATCTAAAATGTGATTCTAGACATCTTTTAAATGGAATATAGATTGATACTAGAGTATAAACTACTCTGACATCATTTAGTGACAACACTTGATTATATGGTACTTCTCCTGTGCAGAAGACTATGCATTCATGACTCATATGGAAAAGTGTCAAAACAGATTGCTGTGGGATGTTCTGTATGTCCTGTGGGAGCCCTTCTTGGGTTCTTTGTGGCGTTAGCCAGCAGGTCCGTATAGAGGATGATTAGGACCATGGGCCTGAGTGCAGGTGTTTGAGATGGTCTGCACTTGGCTGTGCTGGGGGATGGTCTGTATGTCAAGTTGCTCTGATTGGTTAATAAATAAAACCTGATCGGCCGTGGCTAGGCAGGAAAGATAGGCGGGACTAACAGAGAGGAGAAATAAAAGGACAGAAAGGCAGAAGGAGACACTGCAGCCGCCGCCATGACCAGCAGCATGTGAAGACGCCAGTAAGCCACCAGCCACATGGCAAGGTATAGATGTATGGAAATGGATCAATTTAAGATAAAAGCACAGTTAGCAAGATAAGGACAGTTAGCAGGAAGCCTGCCACGGCCATGCAGTTTGTAAGCAAAATAAGTCTCTGTGTTTACTTGGTTGGGTCTGAGCGGCTGTGGGACTGGCGAGTGACAAAGATTTGTCCTGACTGTGGGCAAGGCGGAAAACTCTAGCGACAACAGATTGCCTAAATGACAAAGGATTTGGTCACAACCATTCATTTAAAAGTTGGGAAATACACTAATATTAATCACAATTCACGGGAAGGTCCTAATTTAGATCTCCCTTGGGTCTCATTCTAATTAAAATAAACCATATTTGTTTGATAATCTTGAGTATAGTAAAAATGAGTTCCAATGAGTGGCTCTGTATTCTAACCATCAAAATACATTGCAATTTTCATTAAGTCTACTTCTATAGGATGTCAGCTGTTGTCTGAGGACAGAGTAAAGTGTCTTCCTCACTGCTTCCTGTCTAATATACCAAAGGCTGATACAGAGCTTAAGTGTTCAGTGAATATTTAGTAAGTTAAAACAATATGGAAATGGTTTTCAGATGGGTGCTAACTATATGAAAATACTACCACCCCCAGAGATAAGATGATTGTATATGATGAGTTTGTGTGGGTTGATTGGGCATTGTCTTGTCTTTCCAGAGGTTCTAAGACAGGTAAGCGGGTGCTGTCATTAAAAGTAATCAATATTTAAAGCTCAGATTCTACTAAAATTTTCTTGTGTTGCTGGAGTTTGAACACAGGGTCTCGTCTCGTACATGACAATCAAGCATTCTACCACCTATAGACATCCCTAGCCTCCAAACCACCCAATTCTTTTTTTTTTTTTTTTTTTTTTTTTTTTTGGTTTTTCGAGACAGGGTTTCTCTGTGTAGCTTTGCGCCTTTCCTGGGACTCACTTGGTAGCCCAGGCTGGCCTCGAACTCACAGAGATCCGCCTGGCTCTGCCTCCCAAGTGCTGGGATTAAAGGCGTGCGCCACCACCGCCCGGCCATCACCCAATTCTTAAGTAAACTCATTAGAGAAGGAAAAGAAAAAGGACACTGGCAGGGGTAGATATACAACAGAAAAATGCAGAAGGCATTTGGGAGATCTCATAGAAAATTAGTCAGGTATTGCCCATGTTTTGGATTAGAGAAGATCTGGGAAGAGGCGATAGGAACCAGAATCCCATGGTTCCTTTAAATTCGAGGACTGTGTTTTGTTTTGTTTGTTTTTAGAGTAAAGAGTCATTGTCTTCTTTAGTCTTTCATGCTCATTCTCATGTTTATTCCTCCTTAGAACTATAATAACAACATGTGGTGTAGAAAATCCAATATAAATGATACTTGTTCTGTGACACCAAGATTACTCATCAACCAAACCAATGCTTGTCCACAATGATTCTACTTTCTTTAAGCATATCTAAAAGAGATTTAATGGTTATGTATAAGACATTGTCGTAACAATTTGAACAGTTCTTCTTCCCAAACAATTCCTCCTCATTGAGAACTTTCACAACATCAATGACTAAGGTTAGGATACAGTCGTTTCATTTAACATCTTTCTCTAGTTTGTCTGGACACAGTGTTTACTGTGTTGTAGACACAATAGCAATTACTGGTATTTTGGAATTTTTTATTATTATTATTATTATTTATTTTACAATACTATTTGGTTCTACATAATAGCCACAGATTCCCTTGTTCTCTCTCTTCCTGCCCCCCTCCCCTTCCCCCCAGCACACCCCCCATTCCCACCTCCTCCAGATCAGGGTCTCCCCCGAGGACTGGGATCGACCTGATAGACTCAGTCCAGGCAGGTCCAGTCCCCTCCTCCCAGATTGAGTCAAGCGTCCCTGCATAAGTCCCAGGTTTCAAATAGCTAACTCATGCAACAAGCCCAGGACCTGGTACCACTGCCTAGATGCCTCCCAAACAGATCAAGCCAAACAACTGTCTCACCTATTCAGAGGGCCTGATCCAGTTGTGGGCCCCTCTGGATTTGGTTCATAGTTCATGTGTTTCCATTCATTTGGTTATTTGTCCCTGTGCTTTATCCAACCTTGGTTTCAACAATTCTCGCTCATATAAACCCTCCTCTTTCTCACTAATTAGACTCCCAGTGCTCCACCCGGGGCCTAGCCATGGATGTCTGCATCCAGATTCCTCAGTCCTTGGTTGGGGTTTATGGCACAGCTATTAGGGTATTTCAAGAGCTGAAGATTCATTGAGGCATCTTCTGCCTCTATCCCTCTGTATCTTTTGTCAACAATGAAAACTCCATCATGGTGAGCAATGGCTATGAGTTTCCCTCAAGTACAGACCACAAAGGTGGTAAATGGACCTTCTGTTTCTGGCCATTGCAAAGCACTTGCTTCAGATCATACATAAGGAATTTGAGTGATGTTGCCAAGCCATATCACAAAGTAGGTCAAATCACTCTTAGAACAGTTACTCATTGCTGTGGTCCCCTTATCACTCCCTTGACTATCCAAATGAATATTCCACTGGTGGGATATTCATGGAAACCAAATCGAGATTAGTGGCAGGTCAATAATTCATTTCAAATTTATGACTGTATCCCCAGTATATATTAAAGGAAGTAGCTTGCCCTTACTTTCCCCATCTCAGGCCACATGGTGAGGATTGTCTATGTTAGGTGACAATTTCATGATTAAATCTGGGCTGTAGGTAGATGGAGTAAGCAACCACAGGAAAATGATTTATAGATTTTCAAAAGCATCATCATGCTGATGTGTTTGTCCTCCCAAGGATTAATATCATGCCTGAAATTTTCACAAAACACCTCTCTCAGGAGGACGCTTTAGATGCTTAAAGCAGTCTACTTGGAGAAAGAACAAGATATTGAATGATTAAGACTGAATTTTCCAAACTTCATGGTTAAATGGTTGCTTCTTTATGTTTCAACCAGAACCTGATCAATGCACTAAGTAAACACTCTGTGGGAAGAGTTACATCTTGCTCTAACTACTCACTGGGCTCTAGTATTTTTCTTCTAATTTCCTAGTAAAGAAACCCCTCTTGTTGCATCAGGTGGTTCCGCAAATCTTATTTTAAAGCAAGTTGACATCTCAGCCTTTACGTGTGCTACAAAAGGTACACCACATATTCAGTCATACAAGCCCACACTTTGTAGATGGGAGGTCTTGGTATAAAAAGATGTTACTGCTTTAAGGAACAGAAAGAAATCTAAGGTAATTGATCACAAAGTTAAGTGAAACCATAGATAGCAGTAGCAGATGGTGCCAGGCAGTAGCAGTTGGTAATGGACATTAAATTTTGTTTCTATGAGGCAATATTTGGTAAATTTAAGGGGACACATGTATTTACCCAATTTACATTTTATAATCTCATTCTGGGTAAGGTACAGTTAGTGGACACATATTTGATACATAAAGACAAAAGTCATCAACAAGACAGTCAAGTGAAACAAACATATGCTCCAAGAACACCTATGCCTGAGCTTGTACTTGCCTCTTTTAATTACCAAATTACTAAATATTCTCTTTCTCACAGCTTTAGTGTCATAATAATACTGTCATCATGGCATTTATCACTTTCTCAATTAACTTATTTCCTAATTTTTTTGCCTAATCCTTGTTATGCAAGCTAAAACCTACTACACTATCTTGTTTACTATTCCTAGAACAGATATGAAACAATTATTTAAAAATATTATGCAAGCACATTATGATTGTCATTTAGAAAAATAGAGAAGGGAGAGTAGCAGCTTCCTAGTCTCCTAATGTGTGTACCATGTATTCTTTCTAGTCAAGTTGAGAACTAGCTTATCCATAGTTTTAAATGAGCCTGATGTGTGAATTAAATTATGCTATAAAGAGAAATTAACATTTGAATCTTGGCAATTAATATACAATATTCAATAATTATTTACAAGAATTACTATGTTAGTTAGCAGAATTCTTATCCCATGGGGTAACTCTTAGAAAAATGCTCACTATGTGATGTAATGTTACTCTCTTCCTGTAGGTAGCACACAGCTTTAAAAACAATTTAAAATTCATGAGTTCCCACTACTTTGGTTTGGTTGTCTCTGTGGGTTTCCCCATCATAATCTTGACGCCCTTGCTCATAGAATCCCTCTTCTCTCTCTTTTAGTGGACTCCTGAAACTCAGCCTGGTGTTTGGTTGTGTATCTCTGCATCTGCTTCCCTCAGTTACTGGAGAAAAGCTCTATGACAACAGGGTATTCACCAACCTGATTACTGGGGTAAGCCAGTTCAGGCACCCTCTCCACTATTGCCAGTAGTTTAAGCTGGGGTCATCTTTGAAAATTCCTAGGAACTTCCTCAAGGCAGGGGGAGGGGCTTGGACCTGCCTCTACTAAATGTACCAGGCTCTGCTGACTCCCCATGGGAGGCCTTACCTTCTTGTAGGAGGGAATGGAGGAGGCTGGAGGGGTAGGAGGAGGGAAGAGGGGGATCTTTGATTGGAATGTAAAATGAATAAAACATTTTCTTGATAAAAATTTATGGTATGTTATGAATAATACAATTTAAAATTTAAAATTATATATGTGTACTATATTTTTATCATTTTTCTTCACTCCCTCTGGCCCCTCCCTTGTCCCTCCATGCTGCCAACGCCCTCTCAAATTAATGGTCCTCTTTTCTTTAATTATTACAGTTTTACACACACACACACACACACACACACACACACACACACACACACACAAATATTTAAATACAATGTGCTGAGTCCATTTAGCGTTGCTTATATACACTTGGTATTGGATAACCAATTACGGGATCATCCCTGGGAAAGACTGATTCTTTCTGTTCCAATAGTCATTGGTTTCCTATAGCTCTTCTTTTAAAGGTGGGTCATTGTGAGATTTCTTCCATTCATGTTGGGATATCAACTAATTTTTTTTATTCAGTCTTGTTTGGACAATCTCATTTTTGAGAGTTGATGGCTATAGCTTCCCTGTCATATCATTAACACAATCTCTCAGCAGGTTTCCTGATCATCTTTACAATCTTGATATTCACTCTTTTGAAATGTTCCCTGAGCCTTAGTGTAATGATTGTGTTATAGATGCATGCATAAACTGGATCTAGATACCTCATGGACAGTGGTAGCTTGCTACATTTATAATATCAGTACCAGGCATGAAATCTTTCCTGTTGAGTGGGATTTATATCCTAGTAGACACCTGTTGGTTACTGCCAAAATAGATGTCTTAGGGTTTCTATTGCTATGAGGGAAGTACATGACCAAAAACAAGTTGGAGAGGAAAGCATTTATTTGGCTTACAATTCTATATTCCAGTCCATCAGTGGAGTAAGTCAGGACAGGAACTCAAACAGGGAAGGTACTTGGAGTCAAGAGCTGATACAGAGGTCATGGAGGGATACTGCTTATTGGCTTGCTCCTTGAAAATTGCTCAGCCTGCTTTCCTATAGAACCCAGCATCACCAGCCTGGGAATGGTACCACACACAATGGGCTGTAAACTTTCCCCATCATGCAGTATTAGGAAAATGCCTTACAGCCAGATCTTACAGAGGTGTTTTTACAATTGAGGTTTTCTCCTTTAATATAATTCTAGCTTGTGTCAAGTTGACATAAAACTAGCCAGAACAATATACACAATGTTATTTCTCCTTGGAGATATGTCTCCATTCTGACAATTGTGGTTTGCAGGTATCACTGCTGGGTAGGACTATGGATTATTTTTCAAGCTTTCATGGCGTGTTCTGGCATTATGAAAACTAGTCCTCAGAGAGGAGGCTCCAAGGTCAGATTCAGCTAGATTCCTGCATGTGCTGTGTGTGGTGTCTTCAGAAGTAAAGAAGCTGTCTCTGATAAATTAGCATGAGTGGAACACATCTCCTATGAGGGAGGAAGGCTATTTATGGGAGCTCACAGTATATTTTGTAAGTAGTGTTGACTCTAACATAATTGTACGCTATAAAAGTGTGGAAGTATATAAAATGGGTTAAAAATTAAAGTTAGAGAAAAAACTACCAAATAAAAGAAAGAGGAAAATATTCAAATAAACTATATCAGTGGTGTTTTCTTCATATTGACTACACTCTCCCAATACTAGTAGTAATCCCCATATATATGTAGATTATATACATCTATATATATAAATATATATATATATATAATATGTATTTATGTATGCATCTATGTATCATTGTATCTAGGTATCTATGTATCTGTAATCTGTTTATCTATCTATATTATATCTATATATCATGTCTCTATCTCTCTATCTTTATCTGTATCTATATATCTACCTATGTATTGATCTATGTGTCTGCCTGACTGCCTGCTTGTCTATCTATCTATCTATCTATCTATCTATCTATCTATCTATCTATCTATCTATCTATCTATCTTCCTACCTGCCATCTGTCTACTATTACAAAATCAGATTTTAGCTGTTGGTAACCTCATTTCCAGCTCCTGGCTTTTTTTTTGAAAGTTTGCCTTTGTATACTCTTGTTCTTCTTGATCCTTTTGCTCTACAGCATCTTTCCACCCGCAGATGGCTCCACCTCAGGCTTGCTTTTTTGTTCCACTTCACAGCTAATCATCTTAGATTAATACCAGAGGCACTTTTGCCTAATGGAGTTTCAGCTAGAGAGAGGGAGAAATGAGAAGGAAGCTCCTGCTAAGTGAATATGTCTACTCATTTTCTCCTATGTTTTACATGCTCTCTGGAATAAAAGAAATCACAGAAGTCAATGGATTAAATACAAAAGTGAAGTGAGGGACTATGTGATAAAAAGAGAGACAGATAAAATGTACTTGAGGCCAATGGGCAGACTCTATGGTGAGCTGATATAATACTTTAATTCTGGCATCCCTGTGGCTAGCCCAGGTTGACAACATTTCAAAGATGACAATTATTTGGAATAAATCCAAGATTATACTTTAAATAAAAATGTTCATAAATCATAGCTCTTCCGCTATGAATAGGATGAGCATACCAGCAATCACTTAAAGCAGTGGTATTATCTTGCAATTCAAGCTGTTTCTTAAGTTGATTTGACTAAAAGCTGATTTTTTTTTTCTCCTCAAAGTGAAAAATGAAAACATTTAACTTGTTTTGTCCTATATATGAAGTTCAGTTAGATGACTCATTTCTTTTCTCAGCTATATGAATGAAAAATTATATGAATGAATATATTGGAATTATTATTATAATGAACAATTTATATGAATGAAAACTGTGAACTGAAGAAGAGAAAAAACAAAACCAGTGTTGTTTGCAGGGTGAAGTAGACTGGACCAGTTGCTGTAAAACGAGATTTGTTACGAAAGATCAGTGCCAGTCCTACTCAAATGGAACCTTGGCTTGAGTGGTAAAGTTACTCTGTAAAGAAACACTCTTTCATTTATTGGTTCCCAAAATAACACAGCTCATCCTCCAACCTACTTCCTTCCTATCAGGCAATGCACATCTTCTTTAAGAGCCAGCAAATGTGATTTCCTTGTCCAGAGTCTGCTGTGTCCAGCCTTGTTTTGGGGGGTGAGTTTCCAGACTTGTGTGTCAGTTTCATTATTTCCAAAATGAGTGTTAAAATCTCACATGATCAACATAAATAAGATAATGAATGTGGGGCACTTAGCAAAATACTAGGCATATACTCAATGTTGATTTGAAGATTTTCCATTGATAAGAATAATCGTGTGTGTGTGTATGTGTGTGTGTGTGTGTGTGTGTGTGTGTGTGTGTGTGTGTGTGTGTGTGGTGTGATTTATACATCTTGATGGCACAGTGAGAGGAATAAAACCTATGTATATTTGGTCTTGGGGAATGATGTTTGACTTACATGTCTGTGACACAAATGCTTCATGATGCAAAGAGAAGCTGTAATTTCAGTATTACTTTGCCAAATAGGGAACAAAATTCAGAGAGATAAGAGAAGAAATCATAGAAGATAAATCTATATTATTTCAAATTTGGTTTTTATTTTGTATGGAATAATAATAAAATAAAATAAGATAAAACAAAAACTAACATATCTGACTTAGACAAAAGAAACAAACAAAAGTAAAAGAGCCTAATGGAAGGCACAAAAACCCAGAACCCACTCATTTTCACACCCAGGAATGCCATAAAAACACTACTCTGGAAGCCATAATATAAACACAAAGCACCTGTAAAATAAAAGACTAAAGAAAAATATATAAATAAAATTATATAAAAAATAAGATATTAGGCACCCCCTTCCTTGGGCTCCATATTCCAGCATGTGACTTTGGTAGAAGACTTCTGCTTTACTAGAGACCAGGCCAATTCTAGGGACCCAAATAAGACACTGCCCACTGCCTATTAATACTCCTTAAAGCCCACCCAACATTCCCCAACAGCACACTCACTGCAGGGCTCCATTTTCTGACCCACAACTTCAGTGGAAGACTTCTGCTTTGCCGAGGACCAGACCAGTTCTAGGGACCCAAGTTAAAACATTGACTATTGCCAGCTAACATTCCCTAAAGCTGGTCCAATAACCCCCAACCGCACCTCTTCCCCCAAGATTCATATCTCAGCTCACAACTTCAGAAGAAACCTTCTGCTTTATGGGGGAAACACACAGTACTAGGAATCCCAGAGACCACGCAAGTACCCCAAACCCTAGAGGCCACACAGGTCTTTGTAACTACAGAGGCAATGTTGGCACCCATAACCTCAGAGGTCTTGCTGGCTGGAAAAACCCCAGTGGAGTCAAACTACAGGGCCTGGAAACTCTCTGGTCATCAGAACCCCTGGCCAGCTAGGCTGGAAAACCAGAGAGAAAACAGAAACCAAGGAACAAAACATGAATCCAACAAAGACAATCTCAGGAATCAACACATTGACCTATAATCATCCCAAACACAGATGCCTAAACACTGATTTAAGAATGCAATCATCAACAGGGCAATGTGGCATCATCAGAGCCCTGCTACTGTAGCAAGACCTGAACATTCCAATGCAGCTGAAGCACAAAAAAATGACCTTAAAGCCAATTTTTGGAAGACGATAGATGTCCTTAAAGAAGAAATAAAAAAAAAAAATCCCTTAAAGAAATTGAGGAGAGCCGGGCGGTGGTGGCGCACGCCTTTAATCCCAGCACTCGGGAGGCAGAGCCAGGCGGATCTCTGTGAGTTCGAGGCCAGCCTGGGCTACCAAGTGAGTTCCAGGAAAGGCGCAAAGCTACACAGAGAAACCCTGTCTCAAAAACCAAAAAAAAAAAAAAAAAAAAAAAAAAAAAAAAAAAAAAGAAAGAAAAAGAAATTGAGGAGAAGACAAACAAATAATTGGAGGATTCAACAAATCCCTTAAAAGTGCCAAGAAAGCCATGAAAAAACAAACAGGTGATGGAAAATGTACAAAACCTAAAATGGAACTAGAAACAATAAAGAAAGCACAAATGGAGCAAATTCTGGAAATGGAAAATCTGGATAAGGAAACAGGAATTACAGATGCAAGCATCTCTGGTAGAATTCAAGAGATGGAACAGAGAATCTCGAGTGTTGAAGATATGATAAAAGAAATAGATTTATTGGTCAAAGAAAATCTTAAATCTAAAAGTTTCTAACACAAAACATCCAGGAAGTTTGGAACACTATGTAAAGAACAAATCATAAGAATAATAGGAATAGAAGAAGGAGATCTACAGTTCAAAGGCCTAGAAAATACTTTAAACAAAATCAAAGAAGATTTTCCAACCTAAAAAAGGACATGTCTATAAAGGTAAAAGAAGCTTAGAGAACACCAAATAGCTTGGACCAGAAAATAAAGTCCTCCCCTACCACATAATAATCAAAACACAAAACAAAATTAAAATCCAAATAGCAACCTAAAGGTAACCAAAAACATTCAGTGTGCAGACTCTTTCTACCTTGGATGTGCGCCTCCCTCAATGCTTAAGCACTACCACGATGAACATGATGAGTGCAAAGTGTAAACCCATGTCATCGGCTAAAAAATGAGAAAACTCAAGTAATAATGACAATTTTGGATCTTAACAATTCAGAAAATACATAGTTTTAGAGTTATAATATCCACTGTTCCCTAGCTGATGTTTGTTGTTTCCACATAACAACACTGTTTGAAATATGCAACATCCTGTTTAATTTTTTTTAAACCTCACAAGTAGATATAATAACTATTTCTTCTATTGACAGAACTTGTGTTTAAAGTCTGAAATAAGCTCTCTAGTCATATAGTTAATAAATAATTGAGTCAGGTACTGAAGCCAGAAAATCTGACATCCAAGCCCAGTTTCTAATCAAGACTTGCTTTTATGTACAGTATTTGAACACATGTGAAAAATACTTTAGAAGTATAAAATAGTATCATTTCTTTCTAGAGAGTATTTTTTACCAAACACCATTGGAAAACAAGAATGATGCATTCCCATTTCTACAAACTAACTCAAGATGCAGCATCAAACCTGTGCAAACAGCAAGTTACATGGGTTCCATAAAACCTTTTCAAAGCAGAAGATGAACATGAAATTAGATTGAATATTTACTAGCTGAATACATTATCTGTGGCATGTTTGTATAATGGAATACCTTTCAGAAATTGAAGTACTGCCTTTGAGTTACTGATAATGTAATAAATATAAAAACAAGTTATAAAATGGTGACTATAACATGGATTTTGCTAGGTATTGTTGATTTTACAGCTAGATGCAGTATCCATTTTTTCCCCTGCTGTTCTCTCTTCCCAGAGTGCAGATTCCATCATCATGTTTTTATCCCTATCATCTTGGATTTGTAGAATTTTAGATCTTTCTATCCAGAGGAAGAAAGCAAAAGAGCATTAACCTATGTAGGTGATTGTGTGATCCTCTCATTGACCATAATATTTGATTTCAGCTTCTAGGAAAGGAAACTGGACTGCAGCTACATAACAGAAGCAAAGAAGAATCTTTTTTTTTTTTTTTTTTTTTTTTTGTAATTTGGGTTTTTTTTTATTATTATTATTATTATTTTACAACACCATTCAGTTCAACATAATAGCCACAGAATCCCCTGTTCTCCCCCTCTCGCCCACCCCTCCCCCCCAGCCCACCCCCCATTCCCACCTCCACCAGATCAAGGTCTCCCCCGAGGACCGGGGTTGACCTGGTAGACTCAGTCCAGGCAGGTCCATTCCCCCCTCCCAGACCGAGCCAAGTGTCCCTGCATAAGTCCCAGGATTCAAACAGCCAACTCATGCAACGAGCCCAGGACCTGGCACCAATGCACAGCTGCCTCCCAAACAGATCAAGCCAAATGACTGTCTCACCCGTTCAGGTGGCCTGATCCAGTTGGGGGCCCCTCAGCCTTTGGTTCATAGATCCTGTGCTTCCATTCATTTGGTTATTTGTCCCGGTGCTTTATCCAACCTTGGCTTCAACAATTCTCGCTCATATAAACCCTCTTCTTACTCACTAATTAGACTCCCAGTGCTCCACCAGGGGCCCAGCCGTGGATGTCTTTTTTTATTTTATTACATTTACTCATTTATTTGTGTATGCACATGTGCCATGGTATCTGTATAGAGGTAAGAGGTCAACATCAGGAGTCAGTTCTTTCTTTCCACCATGTGGGATCAAACTCAGGTTATCAATTCTTGGAAACAAGTTTCTTTAGCTGCCCACTGAGTCATCTTGCCAGCCCAGAAGAATCCCTTTATAGTTTAGGGATGTTATAGACACATCTGAGGATACTCATTTCCTCAAGAAATTCTTTCAGTAGAATGATAGTCAAAAAAAGTTGATGTGACAGGGAAGCAGAAGAAAGAAATATCTTAGAGTAGGAAGGGTACTGCAAGTGAGGCTGAAGGAAGGAAATATGAGGGATTAACAAGAGAAAAACACAGTGACATTTATGTATAAAAATACCAAAGTGAAATATATTCCTTTGTATTTTAACAAATTTATAGATAATGATTACAAAATAATCAAATTTTAAGAAAAGAAATACTTTAGTGTTAAGTTCTGGATTATGTTATATGTTTAAGTGTATATTGAGGTATATTTCTTCTTCTGATTAGTAACCCTACTGAAATGTTGCTGTATTTATCCCATTTTGGGATACATTTGTTCATACATCTTAACTATTCTGTTGAGTTTCACTTAAATTCAGCTTTGATGTCATTCATTAGTTTTTGCTATGTAAATTTATTTTTCATAAAGACAAAAATAAAAACCTCACACATGTGGAATTAAAAAAAAGAAAAACAAGAAAAATGGCTTTAAATTGTACTGAGAGACTTTGGATTTATCATACCAGGTAAAATATCTTATCAAAGTATCAGTCAAAAGTAAAGAAAAAAGTGGATTGTGGAGGGAAGCCACCTTAAGGGAGTCTCTATGGTAGAGTATTTGACCAGACTGTCAGATGTCTTCTTTGGATGGTAGCTGATGATCTTTTTGGAGTACTCTGTATTAGAGACACAGAAATTCACCTGGACAATGCACAAGGGTAAATTTTGAAGAAAAAAATGGCAAATTAAATATCCTCCATTCCATGGACTGCATTATAGGGATTCTGCTTCCTCTGATTCTCTTTGGAGGTGCCCAGTGTGAAGCTCTGGGAGTAGAAAAGAAGGAAGGCACTCGAGTTAGGAAAGATGTTCTCCTGGGGCATTGCTCTGAGGCCCCTTTGCACTTGCTGTTACCTCTGGACTCACTCATGTTTCCAAATTGACTTTATACAACATTTTTGCCTTTCTAGATGCCAACGACCAAGTTTCCATTCTCATTCACTTGTAGCTGTAATTTGTAATGACTTATCTGGAACAAGCTTCGGATCATTGTGCTACTAAGCTTTGTGGGTTTTGTATATTAAAGTTTTGTAGCTTCTCCTCTTTTAATAGAAACGACCTTATATACCCATAAGAATGTGTTGTGCATTGCGTAAGATGATAGTATAGACACTGAATGCCCACTGAAGATCTTTGTGTTAAATAATGTGTTACAGGGTGATACAGTTGGAAGGTATGCTGGACTGTTGACAGGTGAGGTTTCACTGTCACGGACTGGCCCATCAGGGGTACCACAACCATAGGGGAACCAGGGCTTGGGTAGTCAGGAAGGCAAGGATTCGGCGAATAACTGACAGACAACATATTTAGAAGCGGTTTGAATCTGTTGTAATTTTACTTTTGTAAATCAGTAGTTTATATACAGAAAAGGAAACTATCAAGTCATACAAGGAACAACAAGAGCTTGGCAATAATTTAATTATACCATCTTCAAAAAAAAAACAGCAAGCTTACAATTATTTTAATTGGTGTTAGACATATCACATTATTAGCAAGAACTTTATGACCCAAAGAGTAGTCTTTGTTTTTTAAACTTAATACAGTCCCTAGACTTGTGTAGATATATTTGGGGCTGTAGTTGTGTTTATTTATCTTATCTAGTTTATTATGTATTTTTATTTTTATTTTTATTTTTTTTTGGTTTTTATGACCCATTTAGTCAATTTAGATGTTGTAGACCCTTTCTAAGTTTTTTTTTAGTTTTTTTATTATATATATATTTTTAATATAAAACCTTTTTACCTGTTGGAATATGGACTCTTGTATTTTTACACCTGTAAGGGGAAGGGGTTTTGTTGTAGTCCTTAAGTTTCTCATGATGAACTTCCTCAACAGAGGGGCCCACCATCTGTCTCCTATGAGATAACATTTTTTTACCATAAATCATTTTAGTTGGGATTCCTAAAGGATTCTTAGTGGGTGAGTGTTCATTCCCTAGAAGTGCCTGAACCTTTATATATTTTTTAATCTAGCAGCTTGGGGGGGCTTAAAAAATAGCTCATTTTGCTATATTTGATTAAGATCCATGTTCAACTTCCCCTTTCCTCCATAGTTCACAACCCAAGAATTTATTAATTTTTGTTGTGCTTTATAGATTAATTAGAACATTATCAGAAAAGCAGTTATACAGAACCCATAGCCCAGGGAGCTCACGATCTGTGAAGCACGTCTTCTGTGAGAAGGAGGCATAACACGGGCACTCTGCCAGGGACCTCCAAGTAGCTTAGTCCCATGGGACATGTATCTCCTGCCCGCTATTATAGACATAATTGTTTATGTTACACGAACGACACTGGAGTTGCTGTGGCATTTCACCTCATTGGGGACAAATCCTTAGAGAATATTGTAGATTCTTCTCCCTCATCTGTTTATCTCTCTGTCTCCCTTCCCCTTTCTGCCTCTCTATCCTGACTCATGATGTGAGTGCTTCCCTCTATTGCTCTTGCCATGAAGTGCTTAATTCCTTAGAGATATAAGGCATGGAACCACCTGGGTTTTTTTACTGGAAAGTTCTGAGATATGAACCAGAATAAATCATTTTCCTTTTGAAGTTAGTTTCCTTAGGGACTTCATTCTACTAGCTGAAACACATGGAGATTAAGAACACACCTATAAACTGGGTGGTGGTGGTACACCTTTAATCTCAGCACTCGGGAGGCAGAGGCAGACAGATCTCTTGAGTTTGAGGCCAGCCTGCTCAACAGGGTGAGTTCTAGGAAAGGCTCCAAAGCTACACAGAGAAACCCTGTCTCAAAAAAACCAAAACAAAAAAAAAGGGGGAGGAGGAGGAGGAGGAAGAGAGGAAGAGGAGGAAGAGAGGAAGAGGAGGAGGAGGAGGAAGAGGAGGAGAAGAAAGAAAGAAAGAAAGAAAGAAAGAAAGAAAGAAAGAAAGAAAGGAAGGAAGGAAGGAAGGAAGGAAGGAAGGAAGGAAGGAAGGAAGGAAGGAAGAAAGAAAGAAAGAAAGAAAGAAAGAAAGAAAGAAAGAAAGAAAGAAAGAAAGAAAGAAAGAAAGAAAACACCTATAGCCCCAATTTTAGATTCAAAATAAGGAAGGCCAAAACATAAAGAGTTTTTAATACTGATTTATTAGTGTGGTTCACTGAGAAGTCCTGGAGACCATAACTACTCCTGTAGCAGGAAGGCAGACATCATCCAATAGTACAGAGATGGAGAAGGGGCAAATTCTTGCCCCCATTCAAAAGTCAGAATGCTGTGTCTTAAATTCAGATGTAAGATTACAAGTTTCATCATTTTTTCATCTCTAACACTAACAAGCTAACAAGCTTTGAAGCCTATAGACTAAGAGTTATAGCAATGTTTGTCTGACTTATGAGGCTTCTAGACTTAGTCTGATTCATACTACTAACACTAGAGGTTCATTTGGGCACAGATGACCTATACTAGAACTGCTTATTTCCATAGAGATGTGAGCCATTTGCCTTACAAATCTCCTCCTTTAATGCTGTCTATTATCTATCTGTCTGTCTATCTATCCAATATTAATTAGATATGCATTGAATGAACCAAGCCATTTGCTTAAAACATCAGAGGAAATGGACAAATCTTTGTCTTGCTTTTTTATCTGAACTAAAACATATATTAAAGACTATCAGGTGTTGGAGGTTGAATGTCTCTGGAAATACTTCTTACCTTAAGATATTTGGGGGAAAATATCCCACAAAGCATGCTATGGTAAGGCAATTAGTTAAAGTGAAAGGGATGATACATCAAAGAAAAAAGATTCATGGGGCAGGATCTGTGGGTTTTCTTCCCACATAGGCACATGTCTCTGGATTGAATCAACAAATGCTTCATGATGAGTTTTGGCTTGAAGAGAGTAACTTCTAGGCTCTTGGCTCAAGAGAGTAACTTCTAGGAGGTTTTCTAATACATCTCTAGGTGTCCTGTGTCTATTGGTATATTTAGCCAATCATGACAGTCAAAATCATTGGTACCTAAACCAACTCTAAGATTTTAGAGGAGCTCTGTATTTCAAACAAAGTATTTTTTTTTCTTTTTTACTAATTACAGTCTTTAGTCAAAGCCAAGTACCCAAGATTCATAAAGACAAAAGAGATCTTCAGAAGGAGAATTCACATACAATTAGAAAAGTAACCTCATTTATTATTCATTTGTTATATTAAAACTGAATAACATAAGTAAAACATGACTGTTTAATAATCTCTCATAAATGGAGGATCGGAGAATTTTGTATGACAACAGTCAACACCAATAACAAAGAGATTTTTGTGCCTCTCAATGAGAAAATAATAGACTCAAAGGAATCACCCCTAAAATTGATTAAGTCTCTGGCACAAGTGTCTGTTTTCAGACCTGAGAGGAAAGTTTTCAGCTCCATTTTAAGACACCAGTAAATGCAGCCTGAAAGATTCAGGACAAATGTTGGTAGGTTGCTTTAGGTTCTTCAACTAAAAATGTATGGAAATAAAAGGGAAAAAGCAAGAAGTTTTTGGATTCTTCTTAAAAACTTAAAAGTAGAGACCGAGCAAAGAAGACCTTGAGTTCAGCAGTGCTTATCTGTAGCCAGGATGTCCCATGTTCAGGAAACTGGGCAGAAGGATCCTAAAGTCTTAAGGACTGCTTGTCTAGTGGAAATGGGGAGGGGTTGAAGAAAAGGAACTGTCTCAAGAAAAAAAAAAAAAAAAAGGACAGTAAGGGATAGAAGAAGCCACTACTCCTGGCCTCTGTACTCTGTATAGGCATCATGTGCTGCACTCCTACACACACACACATACACACACACACACACACACACACACACACACACACACACACACACAGAGTCAAATCTCTGTTGCATATGGGGTACATTGGAAAGGTTCAGGAAAATCTCAAAACTGAGGCCAACCTGAACTGCAGAGTAATTTCAGGTCAAACTGAGCTCCACAGTGAGACTTTCAAAAAAAGTCACAAAGGTTATTAACCGGAGGAAACAGATTTAAGAAAGTGGGAAGTTGGAGGGAATGGGGCAAACTGGTCAACGTCTCTTATACACTCGTATGAAATGTCCTTAAGTAATGCAGTACCAGGTATGATAAATGTATACAATACAAATTAAAAACAAAATAAAAGCCGGGCAGTGGTGGCGCACGCCTTTAATCCCAGCACTCGGGAGGCAGAGGCAGGCGGATCGCTGGAAGTTCGAGGCCAGCCTGGGCTACCAAGTGAGCTCCAGGAAAGGCGCAAAACTACACAGAGAAACCCTGTCTCGAAAAACCAAAAAAAAAAAAATTAAAAGGAATATTAAGGTTAAAGAAAACTGGTAAGCAGAGCAGAACAATAGAACTCTATACAAACACAGGGCTCAAAGGCCTCCATTGAAATGAAGCACAGGGGAGGTTTCCAGGTGATCCAGTTGTAGACTGTGTGGCTATTTACCTTCTAAGCTGTATGGAGTTATGTATGCTAAGTTTTTTTTTGTTCAAAATTTAAAATGATTGCAATTGTTAGGGCCAAGATGTGGGTTGTAAATCAAAATTTATGATGTGTAACTATCTACTGATTATCTTAAGTATAATCAGGTTTTGTAATGTAAGCCTAATCCTGAATCCCAAAGAGTCATTTGGAATAGTTGCATGAATGCACACATAATTCCAAGGGCCAACTGCAGTAGTACTTGGCCACTTTTGAAGATTCTAGAGAATATTTAACTTAGAAACTCTTGAAACAAACACCTAAGGTGGTGGATATGTCTATTATCTTGTATTAATAATATAGCAAATATGCATATAATAAACATTGTGCTCCACAAAAATATACAATTATTTTTAATTGTTTTAACTAAGAATACAAGGAAAATATTTTTTAAATGTTTAAGCATCACAGACATATATAACAGTTCACTAACAGTAAATTAGTTATCAAAAGAACCTCTGGATGCCAGGCATATTCTGTATTTTTTCTCCATAACTCATACAGTGTAACCATAGGTAACTGAGAACATGATATAAAATGTACCTTTGTTTTAAGACACTTTTTTTTCATTTATAGCTTCTCCAACAAAATAATTGCCTTGACTTAAAATGAGAGATTTGACGACATTAAAATGGTTTGATTATAAAGCAAGCAAAATTACTGTCACTGTTAGTGAATTTATTGAAAAAGATTGTTAGACCTAACGACCAACCTATAAAAACTGACAGTATTAGGTTTTCATCAATGATTTTCTGATTTTAAATGGAAAGAATAAGATGGAGATAACGAACAATGTTAGTTGAAGCAGCTGTTGCTGAATGGATAAAATTTTTTTTTTCTTTGAAGCCAGAGGAAAAGGTACACATTTGAGATAGTAGTTTGTAAGGGAAAAAGGAAAACTGTAATTTGGTGAGAAGAATGAAGCAAAGTAGGGAAGAAGAAAATGTAGAATTTATGTAAAGAAAAATGGCTTGAACTTTTGATTTCTGGACTTGGGATGAAGGCAAATCCTTCCATTCAGAAATCCACAGGTAATTTCACCACTGTTTTCTTTTTCTTCCTTTTTTTCCCCCAGAGGAGATGTGTTTTATGCAGGTAATAACAATAATTCTGCACCTTTGGCATATAAAACATATTGTTTCCTTTCCTTGAAATGATGCTCCATCTCTCAGGTGCCAAGAGCAGCACATCATGCAGGAAGCCCCATCCACAGTGCGGCTGCACAATGGCAGGCGCAAGCCTTCTGTTCTCAGCTTCAATCATTGCACTTTGCTAATATCACAGGCTGAAGCAGTGGATGGTCAGACTCAGCATATATGAAAATGGAAAAAAAAAGTTAAATACCCGCCTAGATATGCTTGTGATATGCTAAAAATGAATCCCAAGTACTAAAAGCCTGGCGTACAAGGAAACTATCAAAAACTGCCAAGTTTGAGATTTAGAAATGTCACTCACCGATGCTGTTTCCAAACAAAAAGCTTTTATTCTCCTGGCAGGTTTTCACAGCTTAACAGATAAGCCTGAGCTAGGTGTTTGCATGTTGCTACTGAGAAAGGTATTTTATGAACACGGGCTATGGCTTGTGTCAGGAAGGGAGGCGTTAATGGGTTAAAAACTGTGTAAATGTTACTCCGGTAAAATTACAGCTTGTTGTTCAGATGAATACTCTCCACTTCTCATATAGCTTTAAATTATGGACAAATGCTTGCAATTGTGAACTCCCCACATTCTGCAGCCTGTTCCCAGGCTTCATCAACCAGGGCTGTCCAATGGGATTACTGTAAGCCTTCACGGCAGTCTGCCAGCCACTGATGAGAAACTCATAGCCCTGGATGTTAGATTGCTCTCTTTATTCCGTCCCTGTGACGGCTGTGATTGCTGTCATGGTGTTAGGTTAGAAATTAGCATTGTGTAGCCCAAATTTTGCCATCCAGAACATACTCAGGGGAAGAAAAATATCAAAGAATAGCAATTTCTTCTGTAGAAAGAAAGAATGAAAGACAGGAAAGAAAAGCATTCAATGCCTCCATGATACAGATGTCTACAAAACTTGGGTCAGGAAATGTGTGGTCCTGGTTGGCAAAATTATCTGAGACAGGTGTGTTCTCCTGTTATCAGAGAATGACGCCTACCCAAAAAACTAAACAAAACAACAAAAGAACAAACAACAACAACAACAACAACACACAAAGCAAAACAAAACAAAAAAGAAGAGTGGCTTTTTTTGATAAATTAGCTGACTGAGGCAGCTATGGGTGAGTGCTTGGGAGTGTTCACAATAGCCGTAGCTTTGGCTTTTAATATTGGTTTTAAGAATAATAATCAGAATTAGTCAAGGAGGTTGCTGAGTTCTAGGCTAAAGTTCAGGTTTTTAGTGTGGTTTCAGATGCCGTATCTGGAAGCAATAAAGGCATAACATTAGTGACTTGTGATAGTTTCATTGTAACATGCAGATCTGAGTGACCTATGGAAAGATGTATGGTAAAGGCAAGGAGTCATGAAAAAAAAATAAGATACTAAATGAAAATTTTTTTTCATGTAATTTTCCTTCAATCATAATGAGAAAATGACTGACATAGTATGGCCACAATAACCAATGCTTGAAGTGATGTGGCTCTGTCTTTTCTTTTTACTTTCTGTCTGATTATTCTTATTTACTTAAAAAAATCACTAAATACTTGCTGACCTTTTAGTTTCTAATGAAACTAAATTATTGGGGAAACATTTAGTACAATCTTTTGTACTAAAGATTAATTATAGCAAAAAATTGAAATCCATTTAAATTTAGCTAAAGAAGAATATAGGGTCCTTATCTTTTGACTCTTTCTAGGCTAGCCACAGACATGCTAATTTTTTCCTGTCATTAACAGTGAACAAGCTGGAAGGATTCTGACATGTGAGGTGCCCAGACTCTGCTAGGAGTCTTGATTTTTATCCACCTACCCAAGCTTATCCGTCATCTTTAATCATGCAAAAGGGAGAATTACTTAATCATTTCATTTTATTGAAAAAGAAAGAGAAAGATTTACATTAAAATGATGACATGCACGAGAAAATAAATTGAAAATGATCATGAGGGGAAGGAAATGTGGAGCCTGAAGCTCCATTGGTTTTGTGACACTCATTTAAAGCAATGATCGAGTCAAAAACCAAGATAGAAAAGCAGTGATGGTGTTAGCGATTGGGGTATAACCACCCCATCCTCTCAATCTAAGATGCAGTCTGCAGTCTCCGTAAATTCTGTGAGAAGGCAAGACAAATCATTGAACATTTGAGCCAGTTGCCTAGCACTCTTTCATCCCACATTAGATTATACATGAGTGATAATATTACTTAGAATAATAAAATAGGATCTCAAAACCTAAGTAAAGACCCCAAAGATCTTCATTTAGAATAGCTGTTTTTATTCCAAATGTGTAAAATAAGTCAAATGCTTGGACTTTAATTACCAAGCTAAGTTTATGTGCATTCATATAAACCTATTTTATTTTTGTTTTAAGCATATTTGGGTATATGAGCATGCTTGTATGTGTATTACGTGTATTCTTTATTTTTATTAACAGTAAAGCAAGCTTTTAGTGTAATTGTGTCTTTTATGTGCTTATGTAAACTATATAAACTTGGGTTAACAAACCCAAAAAAAAAAAAAAAAGGAATGTCCAAAACATTTCCAATTTCCCTTGCCAGTCCTTTTTCTTTTACTCCCACATTTTTGTTGAAAGTTAGTAATGAATCCTTTAAAAACTAAGGAATTTCTAGGTGCTAGTGGTGCTCACTGACATTTTAAATATCCTCTTCTTGTATCACATGAAACAATAGGTAAGTCTCTTGTATTTTTATTTCTTTCTTTTGAAATGTACATTGTCTTATATATTTCAGTTACCTTTTTGTGAAAATCTATATTTGAATGGAATTATCTTTAAATATTCATTTGAGTTAAGTAAGCACAACCATATACAAGAGAAATGAGCAGAAATGTCTTTGATCTTTTTAAAAGGCCAACTGGTAATTGCATTTATTCTTGAACTTGCCTGGTAAATAGTTGTTCAATAGGAATTCTGTTCCAAGAATGGTCCTCCATATAGGTATGGCTGTGAACAGAATTCTTGATCTGTAAGATGCTTAATTATACTCCCTTCACAGTGCAAATCATTTGATAATTGAGACAGAAAGCTTTATTCTGGATTCTACTAGCAATATAATTACCTCTCTTCCACATATGCTGGATATCTTTCTATGCAGCTATATAAGAAATAGGTCATTCAGTGATGATAAACTTCAATATTTCAGCATATTTAGACAATATGAGTCCTTTCAAATACTTTGAATTTAAATAGCAAAAGTTGAGGTGATCTGGAGACATTATTTGTATATAAACATACAACCAACAAACAGCTCAATGGGATTTAATGCAAAATGAAAGATGCACTTGAGCAATTTAAATAACTTTAACCTTTAAATTACAAAGATTCTATATGATCTGAAGAGAAATTTTGATTTTATAATCCATAAAAATCTATATAAGCTTAATAAATACGTGATTGATGACACTATCCCTAATGATTGGATTGAGAATATCATGTACTTTAAAAAGGTAATCAATTTTTTCTCTTCTACTGAATCTTTAAATTCCAAACTTTATAATTACCACTTTGTGCTCTGTCCTTTGTGGAAGATGAGGATGATTCTGCTTTACTTTTATTTTACTTCATTGGCAACTTTGGTGCTAGAGATCCCAAGAACTTTTCTTAGTATTTGTAGACAAACCATTATGTGAAACCATACACAACTTTTAATAAGTAGTGCAAAATCATGAGAGTACCACATTATAAAACTATAAATTTGAAAGTTATAGATATGCAGAAATTTATTAACCAAATATATATTTTATTCATGTATATGAACAGGTAGTTGCAGTGGAAAAGTCAAAATAGCATTTTGCTTCAAAGAGACATTGATATTAAAATATGTGAACACATGTGGTATTAATTTATATGAGCATATGCTTTCAGTTGTCTTTGTATTCTTATCACAAAATAGAAAAAGAGATATAAAATATGTATTATGTTGCAATGTAAATATTCTTACGCAAATCCAAATTGAGGGACTTATCAGTTTGTTAGAGAAATTGACAGTTTTTTATCATAGCAAAGAAAATTTGATTTATGTACTCCAATGATCTTTTGAAATATATTTTTATATAGTTTGCCACAGATAAAATTAAATTCTACTTATTTATGTTAGATGATGTTAAATATATATATTAATTACAATTTTATTCATACTATACTGTAATGTAAGGTTTTGTAAAGATAGAAATTAAAATGTAAGCCTAGATTATTTTATTTTCATGTTGCTACTAGAAACATTATATATTTAAACTTTCAAACATATATTTGAAAATTTATATCGAAAATTACATACTAATCACTGTAAAAAAAACTTAGAAGTACAAATGCAGTCAGAAAATAAAAGAATTGGATCAAATACTAAGGAAATGCTAACAACCAGGATACTTTAACTTTATAGCAATAGGTGGCACTGTTACCTAAATACTCTGATTTGAATTGAAGAATTAGAAATGTGTTGTCTCTGCACGTAATTTCATACATGTAAACAAATGACAACTCATTTGAAAACTCAAAATGCTAGTGATTGGCTCAGTATTATATTTACACAGTCAGTAGTATCTAAATAGTGGAAATGGAGATTAAAATGCATGAATAAATAGGATTCGATTGGTACATAGTTAATGAAACTCATAAACATTTTGACTTTTTAGTACAAACAGCAATAATGACTGGATTTTTTCTTCCAAATTTTACTTTATAACTCTCAAATTACATGGGTTTTTGTACTAAACATTTTAAGATGTTTTAGAAGCCAAACAACAAATTACAGTGCTTAGGTACATTGATATGACACATTTTTTCCAGTGCAATATCTTTCATGGATTTTTGCGTGTGTGTGTGTGTGTGTGTGTGTGTGTGTGTGTGTGTGTGTGTGTGTAGGACCAATAAGAAAGTCCTCATATGATCTGCATGTTTGCTAAGTACACAGAGTCTTTACACTACTTCATGTACACGCTGTTTGGGCTGAAATGGCTTTCTTTGGTCACTGCCAACTTGGTCATGGGCAATATCTGAAAGAAAGAAAAATGGGCATGTGTTCACTATGATATGAAAATAAGAGTAATCAACAGGGACTCAGGTATAGTGTACTCTAACTGAGCACAGGCTAGACAATGCTATCCCTGGGGAGGGGAGCCACATTTTATTAACTACATCCCTCTTCCAACAGACAGCATGCTACTAGGGCCAGGACTGCAAAGTTGAATGCAGATGATTTCAGTCTGTATGGCTCCGTCACCATGCATCACTGTAGACCAGTATAATCCACAGTTTTCTCCATGTCTTAAAAACTAATTTGTAGCTAGAGTTTTCCTGCTTTGCCCACAGTCAGGACAAATCTTTGTCACCCGCCAGTCCCACAGCCGCTCAGACCCAACCAAGTAAACACAGAGACTTATATTGCTTACAAACTGTATGGCCGTGGCAGGCTTCTTGCTAACTGTGTTTATAGCTTAAATTAATCCATTTCCATAAATCTATACCTTGCCACGTGGCTGGTGGCTTACCGGCGTCTTCACATGCTGCTGGTCATGGCGGCGGCTGCAGTGTCTCTCCGCCTCAGCCTTCCACTTCCCAGAATTCTCCTCTCTCCTTGTCCCACCTACTTCCTGCCACTGGCCAACCAGTGTTTTATTTATTGACCAATCAGAGCAATTTGACATACAGACCGTCCCACAGCACTAATTAATGACTGGTGTGGCCTTATCTTAGAATTTGAGACATGTTGCAAGGATATAGGTTTTGGTGGTTTCTATGGCTCTGCTCTATTGTACATAAACACTCTGGCAGAAAGTTGTAAAAAAATATAGTGACCTAAGGTATTTTGATTATCAATATGCAAGCTCCTATCTAATCAGTAAGAGGTCATTGGATCACTAGACATAGTTCTTGCTCTTAACTCAGCTTGGTAAACTCGGGTATATGATCCCAACTCCCTTCAGACTTGCTTTCTGACTTGTTGTAAATACCACTTGAGGTTGACACCAGTTTCCAACAGGTTCCTAAGGAAAAGGTTTATGCTCAGCTGATGTTTTCGGCTCCAAAGTCATGTTCCTTTGCTGGGGAGATCAGCAAGCCCAGTGAATATCATGGAGGAAACTTAGCCCCAACCTGAGACAACTTGTTTCCTTTCTGCCCTGGAACAAGGATGAACAGTGGTGTCCCTCACAGTAATATCTACTATCCACACTAATATCCACTTACAAGCCTGCTCCCAAGGAGTTTAGTTAGTGCTCTGCACAAAGATAGGTACAAACTGAAGGTGGCCTTGTGATAGTCCACCACACTCCATTCAACATCCAGAACCTACATCATGACATCCACAAACATAAATTTCATAAATGAAATTTTCACCCTAAAAATAACTTTAAAGGGCAAGTGGAGGAAAACCACATCAAAATGTTTGTGGGCAGCAAGTGACATTACTTTATAAGGATGCATTTGAGGGGCTGTAGAGACGGCTCAGTGGTTAAGAGTACTGATTGTTCTTCCAATAGTTTGGCTTGATTCCCAGCATCCACAGGTTGGCTCAAAAACACCAATCAGTCCAAGGGATCTGATATCCTCTTCTGGCTTGTGAGGTCACCAAGCGCTCATATGGTGCACATGCAATTATACAGGCAATATATATATATATATAATTTTAAAAAGCAATGAACTTGAATTGATGTTGTATAGACTGGTACTATTTAACAATTGGCTCCATGGAGGAACCCACAGTTATCTAAGATCTGTTCTCTGTTCTCAAGAAGTTCTTGGATCATCAGAGGTCCCATACTGTCCACAGTCTGTTTTCACTAGTAATCTGTTTTTTTTTTTTTTAATGGAGGAAAAATGTCAATTTGCAGAGCAAACATTTTTTGAAATACCCCTCACCCCCCATTTGGGGTAATTTTTGAGTTTTTGTGTGTAAAAACATTGTTGTTTAACAAATGACATCATATTGTATTTATCTTTTCATCGGGTTAAAAGATGCCATTTGAAAGCAGTATGAAATATTTTACTTTTCAAAAGAGCTACAGAGTAGCTTATTTCTTCACACAATCCCACAGGAGTGAAAAGAAAGATGTGAACTATGATCCCTTGTACCTTCACTTCATCTGCCTTCTTCCTGGAGCCAGATGTAAAATCTGAAAATGAGGCTCAGCCCAGGATTCTACAAAATCACCAATAATTAATTAAAATTGACATTGGCCTCTATTTGTGGCCTGAACCTAAACAAACCACTCCATTTTATAGTAATGCAGTAAACCAAGACTTAGGAACATGAAATGTTAGCACAGAAGGAGAACATATGATTAGTCATGATTCCCTATCCTACTGGCTAATTCAGGTCTTACAGAACCCACAGGGAATGTCTTCCACTGCTGGGCTTTGCTATATATGTAAGAGAGAACCAGCTGATAGATTATTTTTTATCCTGTTATATCTCTGGTTTGAGCCAAATCAAGTGGCTTTATGATAACTGTATTTTATATTATATGGATTAAATATATTTGGTCTACAACAAAATTCAAGTTAATTCATTGAACATATTTATTAAGTAAGTAGTTCTATAAGGTGAGGTCACACAGTGGTAAGCAATTATCAAAAGCCAGTAGATACTTTTAAGCTTCCATCAATGTTTTGGCATTACAGAAGATTGTAATGAGTTGTTAAATTAAGAATCAAATGGATTTACATCTAGTATCCACTTATGAGTAAGTACATATCGTGTTGGTCTTTCTGAGTCTGTGTTACCTCAGGATGATATTTTCTAGTTCCATCCATTTACCTGCAAATTTCTTGATGGCATTATTTTTTACAGTTGAGTAACACCCCATTGTGTATATATGCCATTTTTTCTTCATCCATTGTTCGGTTGAGGGGCATCTAGGTTGTTTACAGGTTCTGGCTTTTACAAATAGTGCTGCTATGAACATAGTTGAGCAAGTTTTCTTGTGGTATGATTGAACATCCCTTGGGTATATGCCCAAGAGCGGTATTCTTGAGTCTTAAGATATATTGATTCCTACTTTTCTGAGAAGTTGCCATACTGATTTTCAAAGTGGCTATACAAATTTGCACTCCCACCAACAGTGGAGGAGTGTTCCTCTTGCTCCACATCCTCTCCAACATAAGCTGTCTTCAGTGTTTTTGATCGTTGCCATTCTGACAGGTGTAAGGTGGTATCTCAGAGTCATTTAGATTTGCATTTTCCTGATGACTAAGGATGTTGAACAATTCTTAAATGTCTTTCAGCCATTTGAAATTCTTCTGTTGAGAATTCTCTGTTTAGATCTGTACTCCATTTTTTAATCGGATCATTTGGAATTTTGTTGTCTAGTTTCTTGAGTTCTTTATATATTTTGGAGATCAGCCCTCTGTCAGATGTGGGGTTGTTGAAAATCTTTTCCCATTCTATAGACTGTCATTTTGCCTTATTTACTGTATCCTTTGCCTTATAGAAGATACTCAGTTTCAGAAGTTCCCATTTATTAATTGTTGCTCTCAGTGTCTATGCTACTGGTGTTATGTTTAAGAAGTGGTCTCCTGTGCCAATGCATTCTAGGCTACTTACTACTTTCTCTTCTATAAGGTTCAGTGTAGCTGGATTTGTTTTGAGGTCTTTGATCCACTTAGATTTGTGTTTTGTGCATGGCGATAGATATGGATCTATTTGCAATCTTTTACATGTTGATACCCAGTTATGCCAGCACCATATTTAAAGATGCTTTTTTTCCATTGTACAGTTTTGGCTTCTTTGTCAAAAATCATGTGTTCATAGGTGTGTGGATTAAAGTCAGAATCTCCAATTCAATTCCATTGATCCACATGCAAGTTTGTATGCCAATACCATGCTGTTTTTATTACTATAGTTCTATAGTAGAGCTTGAAATCAGAGATGGTGATGCCTCCAGAAGTTGCTTTATTGTAAAGGATTGTTTTAGCTATCCTAGGTTTTTTTTGTTTTGTTTTTCCAAATGAAGTTGGGTATTTTTTCAAGGTCTGTGAAGAATTGTGTTGGGATTTTGATGGAGATTGCATTGAATCTGTAGACTGCTTTCGGTAAGATTGCCATTTTTATCATGTTGGTTCTACCTATCCATGAATGTGGTAGACCTTTCCATTTTCTGACATATTCTTCAATTTCTTTCTTCAAGGACTATATGAGCAAGTTAAGACTGTGATGGGAAAATCTTCAGAGAAAACTGAACCAAGCTCATAGGAACTCACAAACTTTAGACTGACAGCAGTGGAACCTACATGGGACCACCACTAGACACAGGAGACAGTTATGTGGATGGGTCTGTTTGAGGGGCCCCTGGCAGTGGGATCAGGATCTATCCCTGGTGCATGAGCCTGTTACCTATGGTTGGACACCTTGCTCAGCTTTAATACAGTGGGAGGGGCTTAGTCCTACCACAACTGAATGTACCTGCATTTGCTGTAACCCCATAAGAAGCTTTACCCTTTTGAAAGAGGGGATGGGGAATGGGCTAGAGGAGAAGGTGGGGAGAGGGGAGCAGGAGGAGGGATGAGAGGAGGACCTGTGGTTGATATGTAAAATGAAAAAAATTTAAATAAAAAAGAATCAAATGGAATAATATGTGTATCACAGTTTCCTGGCTGAGTGATTGTTAGATTTGCTTCTTGTTATAAAATGTGTATTTTGTTAGTAAGAAAATACAGTTTCGGTGTGTGACTTCCACTTCACCTTGTCACATTTTGCTCTTGAATATGCTTGTAATACCAAGTACTTTTGGGATGTATCCATTCCATGGAGTTCATTTTGTGCAAGCTCCATACTTGTTACAACATACAAACAAACAAATCCCAATTGGTTCCCCCTCTAAGAGGAGGTTTCAGAGCAACAAGATGTAATAAAATATAAAATTGAAAATGAATATGGTCAAAAGCAAATACTCAATATTCAAAGATGCAAAATACTGCATTTTTATTGTCTGTGTGCTTTAAAACAGATTTCTTCAACTTAATTTTCCTATCTGCAGGATAAATTCATATTCTTTGAATGAAAGCTCCCAACTCTTCTTCAAATTCCACAACTCCAATAACCACCAGGCTCTTCTTTACTTCTTCAAGATCAACTTCTATAGATCCCACACAGAAATAGGCTCACACAAAATACTTCATGTATTAATTAGCAACATTAATCATTCGATAATGTATATCTATAGATATACACACTTTAAAACACCATTTTGTATCTGATAAATGGACTAATTTACCTGTTAATTTGAAAAATATTTTTTAAAAGAGGAGTAACAATGCTATTAGTATCTTAAGAGTTAGGTTCTGCTGATGATAGAAGCACCCTCTAATTAATGTTTTAGACTCCAGGCACAATGTTCAGTATCTTACGAATATTTTTGTATACTTAAGCAATTGCTCTAATCCATGGTCGGGAGAAATAGCAACCCATTTCTGACAAGAAAAGTGATGTTTCCATGAACTTGCAGACTGATATGTGAGATTCAAATCCAGGTATTCTAGCTCTTTCCCACATGGTCTGCACCTCCAGCTCACCCACAGTAATGGCAACAGCTGAGGTACTGAGCACCATGAGAAAACTCTATGAGGGTAAGACAAAAGAAGTGAATGATTGTTAGATAATTAATAATGAATCCTCCTGCAGTACAAGGACCAGATTATAGGAGGAAATGAAGCTAGAAAGAACTACTTGGAAGGCAAAGCTGTAATTTCCAGCTGTTACAGGAAGCCAGTATCAAAAGTGCTTTCACTGGGAAATGTGGGGAGACCACTTTGATTGCACCCCAGTGAGAAATGATTCCAATTGAAAGGCTGTGCCATAGAATAGCAACTGCATCCTTTACCAAAAGGAACCATGTTGTATAAGGGGTATAAGTTTTACCTATTGAAAGTGGAGTTACTCTTCAAGGATGATGTCAATAATGATCCACAATGGTCTGGAGAGCAATTCATTGCTACAAAATTTTGTTTAGCTGGATTTGTTATAGGCCAGACAGAAATGGACATCATGAGTCATGTTACACAGCTGTTTTTGAAATACTGGAGAAATCCTGGCTGCCCCAGAACAATGGCTGATGTAACGACTGGATTTAGTGTTGATGTAGCTACCAGAGATTATTCTTGCTGATGTTATTGATAATGATTCTTGGGAACTTTGGCCATTAAGAGGTCAGAGTTATCAGAAAGATAATCATACTGTGTTTCAAAGTAAGTCTGGAAGGACCCTAGACGATAATGAAAAGCTTTGAGTGGGGTGCAGATGTAGTGGAGTTGTTTCTGAAGTCAATCAGCGCAGGGTTGTGCAGGTTTGTAGGACTGATGAGTTCAGCTTCTGACCTTGGTCACTGTGAAAAAATTAGGAAGTAAGAATACCTGTGGGCATTTTGGGATTCCATGTGAACTTTGAGTAGCATCTGCCTATAAAGGGCCAGATGAAACTTTAAAGATTAAAGCAGAATATGAAGGGGATGTGTTTACTTACTGTACTTGTCCTGGTGGCAGGTGGCAGGCAGAAGCAATGGTCCATTTTCTGTATGTTCACTCATCACACCAGACTGGGGTGCTCAGGGTGTGTGGTTATCTCTTGGAAAGATTAGTCCAGTTTGCTGCAGACATATTTTTGTTAAACAACCATTTGACGTGTGCCAAATTTCAAGCAAGCATATTGAACACATGGTTATCCTTAAAGCAAGCTGATGGGCGGGGGGTTGGGGGGTGGGAGGAAGAAAGTGCAATTTGTTAGAAAGTAATTTTAACTTTTAGGAGAAAAGTTACATAGTTCTATTTTGGATAAGAAAATTCAAGCAAAATAATATTACATCAGAGAAAAAAATTCAGTTTACTAGAGAATAAATGCTTGTCTAGATTAATGAGTTGAGAAATCACTGGTGGCTTTTTGTTACCATTTTTTAGCTCTACATAGTGATGTGTGCTTGTAACCTCAGCACTCCAAAGGCTGAGGCAACAGGATCATTTTAAATTCAAAGCCAGGCTGTACTAGGTAGTGAGACCCTGTATTGAAAAATAATCCCTACAGTTAGCAAAATTGGCATGGCATTGTTAAATTAAATCTCACCAACATTGTTGGGTAGATAAATAACATTAGCAAAGAATTGTTGTATGTGGGACTGGAGCCATGTCTCCATGGTTTAAAAACCAGTAAGTTTCTGTGCAGAGAACCCAAGTTTGGATCCCAGCATCATGTGACTCAATAACTGTAACTCTAGTTCCAGGAGATCTGACCCTTCTGGGTTCCTTCACACACACACACACACACACACACACACACACACACACACACACACACACGTAAATAATTTTAAAATAATAATTAAGCCAAACGGTGGTGGTGCATGCCTTTAATCCCAGCACTCGTGAGCAGAGGCAGAGGCAGGTGGATTTCTGTGAGTCAAGACCAGGTTGGGCTACAGAGTGAGTTCCAGAAAAGGCACAAAGCTACACAGAGAAAGCCTGTCTCTAAAAACAAAAAAAAAATAGAATAAGAAGGAGAAGGAAAAGAAGGAGAAAGAGAAAAAGAAGAAGGAGGAGGAGCAGGAGGAGGAGGAGGAGCAGGAGGAGGAGAAGGAGGAGGAGAAGAAGAAGAAGAACAAAAAGAAGAACAAGAACAAGAAGAACAAGAACAAGAAGAACAAGAAGAAGAACAAGAAGAAGAAGTACAAGAAGAAGAAAATTAAGTATTATTCCTAACTGCTAATGATGATTTTTTTATAAAGTGGTAGTTACTGCTTGATATTCTGTAGTTCACATTTTCAAAATAAGCATACTTGTATTGTGCATGTTATAACAACAACAACAATTTCCCAAAAAAACAGGTAGTCAACTTTCCTTGTCACTGATCTGGACCTGCCTCTGTAATTTCAAATAAACATTGATATATGTATTTAAAACAACATTAACTTGCAGAAGGCATTTTTGTTTTTTTAAAAAAGTAACGTTATCTCAAAATACAAGACAAAGACAATCAAGTTGCTGATTCATATTGTTTCTGTCCTTAGGAAGGTAGCATCAAGCTTTCAGAACTGTGATACCCATGATTGGTCAGATAGTTTTTGGACTCAAGAACAGAGAATTTTGAGGTATATACTGTACTTTGGCCCTAGAAAATTCAGAATATGACTTAAATTCCTACAACCATCTGCAGACAGCTCTATGCCATGCACAGAAGGTCATCTTTGTAGGGAATATGTTCAAATAGTCAATTAAGGTCCTGGGTAGTTTTACTGATGACACAACCCTTCTATTAGTACCTTTAAAGTATTGTTTAAACACTTGCATATGAATGAATATGAAAATACACAGGCACATATACATATTTCTAGTAAATACAATTTTGTGTATGGTAAGGAAATAACATTGTGTTATGTTTTGAGTAGCTGTTTAACCTTTATTTTAACCCCAATACATTTATCATAAAGGAAGGCAGGTTTATCTAAGAGTTATTTCTCTGCATCTTATTCTATAAGACAGATTTTTCCTTAAGGATCTTGCTTTAAGAGAAAATTCTAATAACCTGTTGATTTGTGCAAAACTCTACTGAGGCAAAGGCATTGTGTATGTGTGTGTGTGTGTGTGTGTGTGTGTGTGTGTGTGTGTGTGTGTGTGTGTGCAGAGTATTGTGTGGTTTATGCTTACTGTATACATGCATAATAAGGACAACCTTTGAAAAACTTGGTTCTAAATGTCAAGAGCCAAAAGAACTCTATCATGTGTGTTATTAATATGTTTCACTATCTAAGAGAGTATTCCATCATGTAGTAGGAATGTCACATTACCATAATTTTCTTATATCAAATGCATGCATTTAGCAAGTCCATTATGGCAGTGTCTGCCCTGAAAAGAGAAAAATCCCTTATGTACTGAGGTTTATGATGTTGAACTGTCCAATTCACTTTAAAAATAGATCAATGCTTTAGGAGTAATTCTTTTGTATTTTTTACTTAGTATTTTGATGCCTTTAAACAAGCTACCTAACAGCCACTGAATACAAAGTAAATTAAAATAGTGTTGGGTAATTTTATTTATTAGGAACAAATTAATATAATATAAAGTGGACAAAGTTGTATTTCTGGTTATTTTTTTCTGTTAAATTATGTATTTTGAAAAAAATAATGTTTATACTTTCCTTTAGCAGAATAGTTAAATGATTTTTTAATACAATAATAAATCAAATGTGTTTTATGCAGTTTTTTAAAGGATCTCTTTAAATGCACTTGAAAAATTGTATCTTTCCATCAAATAAAGTAAAAGTGAGAAATTTCTGTTCTGCTTTAATAACTTCAATTCTAAGACTTAGCAGTCTATTAAAGATTAAATTTAATTCCTATCTGGAACCATATAATTTGCCAATATTCAATTATTTAGAATCTTCAAATTTTGTGTAGTACATTACTATCTAATGCTATATTTATGAAAATATAGTTTCGAGTTACATAATTTATAAATACAGTTACTGTTGGTTCATCTGCCTCACACATGACACCATACATGATCTAGTTTAAGCTTTCCAGTGACTCATGTTTCCTTGAAGCCTTGAATTCAGTGGTTAGAAAATGTATTATTATGATAAGTTTGCAAAAATCATAGACACTATAGAAACTTGCCAGCTGTCTTCCTAGGTAGCCATCTCTGTTAGAACAAAGATGAAGAGTTTCCCAGAATTTCTATTGTAAGCCACCTGCTCAGATGACTGTCTGATGTGTGGCTTCAAGGTCACCAAGTAACTTGTGTTTTGTGTGCCTCTGCACAGGTTGTGACACACCTTCTCACCTCTCCACACTTCTGTCCCTGAGATTTCCTGCTTGTCACTGGCTAGCTTCAAAGGCCACTCTGTGCTGCCACTCCAAGAGAGGAACCTTTAGACCTTGCCTTTCTCCTAACTGTGGCCTCATGGTTCCAAATTCCAGTGGAAACATATATTAGCGATTCCTTGTGTCTGTTTAATAAAGACTCAGTGTGCGTCTTCTCTAAAATGGCTCCTCCAGTCCACACAAAGTGTGTCATCTTTCTAACTTACTTAGCATCACCTGTCACTCTGACTCTCTTATTCTTTCCTACTTAATAAGTAAGTCATTGACAGGTATTCCTTGAGAATTGCCCATTGCTGGCAGGCTGGCAAACCCTGCAACTACCCAGGCCCAGAACCAGGGTTATGACTTGGCCCACCCCAATGTCCACCCCATCTGTCATCTCCTGGGGCATGTGAAGGAACTGGTCCTGCAGATCCAAAGCCACAGGGTCTCCACAACACAAGGCAACAGCAGGATAACCAAGAGGAGTCCCAGTGAGGGCCCAGCATCAATAGTGTAGTGGAAGCCAGGGCCTTGACCAGACCAATAACTCCTTTCAATGAACACTTGCGAGTAAAGATATGACTCACTATGTCACACTACAGCTGCCATGAGGAGAATTTCCCTTTTTTTCTCTTAAACTGTGTGTGTGTGTGTGTGTGTGTGTGTGTGTGTGTGTGTGTGTACACGTGTGCGCGTGTGGTGGGGGAGGAGGGCGGGGGAGGAGGAGCTGTAAGGGCAGCGAGCAGATAACTACGGACAGGAAGTGGATGGGACCAAGATGCGTGATGTGAAAGACACAAAGAATAAAATAAAAAGAAAGTAAAAAAAAGAAAAAAGAAAATGGTTCATCATTGGATTTTCCCACTACTCAGCTGACCCCAGAAGATACTGCTGAGTCCCCGGACAAGCAGCAGTTGACCCTCACTTTCTTTCTCGGCTAGTTCCATGCTCCCACGCCATCCCTCACACCATCAGATGCTGCGTCCCTATTCACTGTTAAAACACTCCAAAGCTCTTGATTCTCTATTCGATGCAACAAAATAACTTTGTTTGGAAAGGGAAACAAAAAACCAAAAAGCCTAATGGGGGTGGTGAGTTTGAACAAAGCATGTATTGCGCATGTATGAAAATGTAGTTATATGACCCATTTTTCTGTATGCTAATTAAAACGACTTGTTATTTAAGGCCTCTCGATGTAAACCCCGTTTTCCTTCTGTTACCACTTTTTTTTTCTTAAACAACTGCTTGCCTTTACTGAATTAGTTACAAAGCGGCAACTCTGTCTCACTTGCAACATTGCACATAGAAGGATTTTCTCTTCCGCCAACTTACATGTCATCTTTATCTAAACTGCCCTGGCAGTTATTCTCTGATTCATTGAAGAGGTTACTTTGTGTAACCTTTTGATAATCTGTTATCATGTGAAATTACACATGATGAATGTATTGCTATTTACTTTTCATATTTTACTTCCCCAACTAGATTATGATTTCTTGAAGATAGATTATGTACCACCATTTTTGACCTTTTTATTACATCATACTTCCAATCCTGAGTAAGTCTAAGTATTTAATGTGAGTTCCAAAAACATCGCTCAATGTTATAGACTAAAAAATATTAATTAATGCCAAGTTTTGCTTACAATCAGAAAGGACACAGTAAATTTAGAATTAGAACTGCCTGCATATATTAGAGAGAGCATCTGAACTGAAGTTTTATCATTCAGTAGGACTGGGGTAACAGGATAATGGAGAGCAGTTCCCAAACTGCACTTGAACATGGTAGAGCTAATTGAATAAGCAGTGAGGCAAGCTATGATTATAAGTATGAAAGAAAAGCTTGCATAGGTACAGTGAATGTTTCTGAGTATATGGCTTTACAGTGGTATTCCTAATTCAGTAAGACTGTTCTCAAACAAATTACAGTGTATGATTTTGTTTACTCTTCTTGCAATTATAAATGTTATTAAATCTGATACAGTACAGAATGTTTTCAAAATTAAAACAGGATTGGTAGGGACCTGTGAAGCAGAGAAATCCAAAACTATGTATACAATGGCCCTAGGAAGTAGACTCACTCAGCAAGTCTATGGTGCCCAGAATCCAATGTTTTTGAAAAATTTAAAGAGAATTAGTGACCTAACCCTCACAGAAGGCAAATCCATGGCAAACTATAGAAACAGAGAACTATGGTGCAACTTGGAGCTTGGTGCTGGTGCTTGTAATGGTGGTCATGGCTTGAGTGACATAGAGATAGCATGGTGGTGGTGGCAAGGATGTTGCTAGTTTGTTAGGCTCTAGGTTAGACTAAAGGGGAGAACCACAGCGAGTTGGCTGTTCTTTTAAGGTTCATTTTTAGTTTTTTTTTAAAAAACATGTCTAGGTGTGTGTGTGTGTGTGTGTGTGTGTGTGTGTGTGTGTGTGTGTGTGTGTGTGTGTGTGGTTTATATAGAGTCTTATTACACAAGTAGGAAAAATGTTCAGTTATGGGTTCTAGTGCCAGACTTTTGTGTTGATATTTACTTAACAATACCAAGAATTTCCTAACAAACACAGCCTTTATTTTTCCCTTGCAAGTCTAAATTAGTCTCTATTTACATGATGTTTTCAAAGACAAATAGCATCATTTTGCATATTTGTGTCCTAGGAAACGAACATGGGGACCTGAATCTAACTATATCTTGAGTGTTTGGCTAGGAAAAGACAGGTAGATGATTGGGCTGGGGAAAATGTAGCAGTGTAACTGGTGCAAATAGCGTGAACATTGTGTTTAAAGGTCATTGTCCTCTTACAGGTTCATGAGCTGCATTCAAAAGACATAATTTTTCCTCTTTCCTCCAGGTTGCTACAACACATGACACATTGATGACCCGCTGTCTGAAATGTGGTTTCAACGTTCTGCTACTTTCTATTAATTCTATCCTTGAACCATTTTTAATCTTTCTTATTATTTTCGAATAGTACATATTTATTTTCCTTTATATACACACACCTACTCAGTATTTAGAGAAGTAAACAACCATTTACTCGATAACGAAGCCACTTTGCATAAGGATTGAAGCAGGAACTGGGAGTAAGAGGGTGAAAGTGAGGGACTGCATAAATCTATCCAACTACTAAGTGGCAGTCAGTGCATCCTGTGTCCTGTGTTTCTCAGCATGTGTTTATTGGAATCACCATGGATGCAAAATCAGTAGGTGTGTTGACTATTTCCTGCCTCCCTCCCTACAAACCTGAACTCCTCTCTTTATCCTTCCTATCTGCTTTGTTTCATTGGAGTAAGGAACTTATGAAAAGAATTTGCTGTGCTTATGCTTAGGCAGCCATGTTGGTGAGACTTTGTGACATGACTAGCAGGCACAATTACAATTGATCTACCTTCTTTTCTGCAGTGCTCCCTGAGTCTTGGGTATAGAACTGGCCTTGCAGATGTAGCCTTTGGGACTGGGGTCCACAACTCTCCATTTTGATTGTAGTTTTCTGTAATCGTCACAGTCTGTGACCACATGGTCTTATCTCTACAGAAGAACTACAGCAGCTCAGGAATGCTGGGAGTGGGAGAAATAGCCTTACCTCAGGAAAAGCACAGCAATTGGTTATCCAACAGCAAATGGGCAAAACAGGCTCAGTCTCCCTCTCTGTCTGCGTAGGGATCAGGATATAAGCTCCCAGCTATCACTCCAGCAACATGACTCTCTGGCTGCTGCCATATTTCCCACCATGATGGCCATGGACTAACCCTCTGAAACTGTAAGCAAGTTCACAACTAAATCCTTCCTTTTCTAAGTTGGTTTGGTCATCGTATTTCTTCATAGCAATACAATAATAACTAAGACAATATTATAATCTCAAAAATAAAATAAAAATACAAACTACACAATATTCAATATTGACATCAAGAGGAAAGGGATTTTTTTTTTAAACGTATTTCTTTTGACTGAAAATGCACATAGATTGTGTGGTCATCTGTATTTCTTTCAGATAGAGTGCTTTGGGGAGCTGTAGCTCTTCTATTCATTTAAGTGGGTGACTATGCTTTCTGTGCAGTGGTGCCATGTTTGTATTTTCTGTAGACTTGGGTTCCCTGGATGCTCCGTTGTATGTGCTGAAAATAAGAGCACACAAATCAGGATCCATTGGAGTGGTGGCATTGAGTTGGTTGACACTTGTTTATTTTGTTAAACAACTTAAGAGTCTCTCAGTCTGAATTGAAACAAGTGACCCGTTTTGTGAAAAGTTTGCCTTTTGGGCTTGTGACATGGCTCAGTGGGCAAGGTTAGCAAGCCTGAAGACCTTCACCTCAGTTCGATGCCTGGGTACCACCTGGGGAAAGGAGAAAACTGGCTTCCCACACCTACTCTGTGGCATGTGCATTGCACCATCCTAACACAAACGAATAGATGTAATTTCAAAAGGAAGTTCACAATTTCAACTGAAGGAAGTCAGTTATTGGACTTTTATCAAGGTTATGCTAAAAAAATTCGCCATTATTCCTTGTATCTCTCTGGAATTATGTAGCACAGCAAATGGAGATACATTCTCAGTCTGTAATAAGTATGGTTATCTTTGAGACACAACATCTGATGACAAGTTTGAGTCCATACAAATACATCCATTCTTTGAAGATGTTCATCAGTCCTTCATGTCTGACCTAGGCTAGAGACTCTAGCTTTCTATACCTGAGAGCAATTCTATTTTGTCACACCTATACAGCCTTACATTTTCTGCAGAATATTCCAGTACATCATGTCTCAGCGCTGTTTTACATTAAAAAAAATTAAGTTAAAAAATTATTATTTATTTTACACACCAACCATAGATCCTCTCTCATCCCTTCTCCTGCTTCCTTCACCCCCACCTCAGCCCCCTTATCCACCTCCCATCCTCCCCTTCAAAAGGGTAAGTCCTCCCATGGACTGGACCCTCTGCATACAGGAGACAGGTGTGTAGCTGGGTCTATTTTGGCAGCCCCTGGCTGTGATTGGGATCTAGCCCTAGTGTGTGAGCTGGCTCTCTGGATCCCATTGCCTGTGATCTGACACTTTGCTTGCCCTTGAGGCAGGGGGAGGGGCTGGGTCCTGCCTCAGCCGAATGCACAGGGCACTGTTTTAAATTTAAAGGACCTTCCTTTCCCTTAGAGTCCTTTCTTTTTCTGGAATGGATTCTTCTTGCAGCCATGTTTTGGTTCAGCATTTCTTTCATGAAATTCAAATAGGAAAACATGAAGACAGTCTTAGCTGTGGTGAACTTACCACATGTCATTAAGTAGTATGCCTAGGAATACTGTGACATAATCCCTGGATGTATTAAGGGAGAGAGAAATGAGAGATACATCACTAACATTACTGTTTTACACTAAAATGCTCTTTAGTTTGTAAAGATCTTATGTAAGTTCTACAGCCAGCTTGAAAAAAATTTTGAGAATGGTTATCAGCAAGTATTCATATTCTTCACATAGAAAGCATTTCTTTTTGCCCACAGTGAGTTTAATAGCTGTTATCGATTATCAAAATTACAGTAATATTCTTGAGTGAGATATTTCAACATGACTTGATACTTATGATTCTGATGTTCCTGCAAGAAATCAATTTGATGGTTGAGATAATTTTTTTAAATTACATTTGTGTTGTGGCTTTTGCATACTTTGGTCCCCTAAGTAATTTCAGAAAACCGAGCCCATAAGGATGTCTTTATTTTGTTGTCATTGTTTCTATAACCCCCCAAGACCTAGAGCAACAAAGACTACCTAGTCCCACCCAAACCACCCGCTCCTCTGTAAGCCTCGGCCAGCTATTGTAGCCCAGAACCTCTGAGACAGATTTGTGTTCTATGTGTAATGACTTTCTGCCCTGTGACACCATGCGGCCCAAATACCACTATGCCTTCAAGGAAAGTGAGCTATCCCTGAAACTAGAGTCCACACAGCCTACTCTCCAACCCTGTAGCTTTTATTCTTTAATTTGTATAATTTATTTTGTTTTATGTATATGTGTGTTTTGCCTGCATGCATACAGGTGCTCACATGCTTGACTGATGGCCAAGGAAGTCAGTAGAGAGTGTCAAATCCTTTGAAACTGGATTGTAGACAGTTGTGGGTCTCCATGTAGGTGCTGGATATCAAGCTTAGCTCCTCTGGAAGAGCAGCAGATTCTAGCCCTAGCTTTTATTCTTTTTTTTTTTCATTTTTATTTATTTATTTATTTATTTTTCTATTATCAGCTTGATACAGTATACATTCTTATTCTAGTAGTGAAATGTTTCACTGAGGCTTGCCCAGTAATTGAGTAAAACCAAAACTTACTATAAGCCACAGTCATCCTAGGATCCCCCCTGTTATATAGCCTCCCTGGTTCTGTGGGTTGCAGTCTGATTGTTTTTTGCTTTACATCTAGTATCCACTTATGAGTGAGTACATACCATGTTTGTCCTTCTGGGTTTGGGTTACCTCACTCAGGATGATATTTTCTAGTTCCATCCATTTGCCTGCAAATTTCATGCTGTCATTGCTTTTCTCTGCTGAGTAGTACTCCATTGTGTACATGTACCACATTTTCTTAATCCATTCTTCAGTTGGCCTTTTGCTCTTTTGGAGGAGCTCCTGCCCATCAATTGTTATATTTGATTGTTTTGTTTATATAAAACTCTCTGAGTAGCATTTGATTATGGTTTCCTCCTCACATTAAACAAGAAATTCCCCACTTCATTACCAATCCAAGTTTTATATAATTTCTACAACTGTACCTGCCTTAGTTGTTCAATTGCTGTGATAAAACACCAGGATCATAAACAACTTGGGAAGGAAAAGATTTATTTTAGCTTGCAAGTCTCATGCCATACTCCATTGCTGAAGGAAGCCAGGGCAGAAACTCAAGGCAGGATGCAGAGCCACGGAGGAGTGTTGATTACTGGCTTGCTCTATATGTCTTGCTTTGCCTACTTCCTTGTAGTGAGTGCCCAGGACCACCAGCCTAGGGGTGACAACATCCACAGTGAGATGGACCCACTTACACGAATCACCAATCAGGAAAACACACCAGACTTGCCCAGAGGCAATATGTAGGGGGCATTTTCTCAATTAAAATTCCCTTTTCCAAAATGACTATAGCTTAGTTCAAATTGAGATTAAAAACTAGCCAGCACAAATCCAAGATACTCCACATCATTAGGGAGATGATATACAAATATAAGTTGTCAGTTTTATGTGAAATATTGCTGAAAAATTCTGGTCTTTCTTTCATTTTTTCTTTTTCTTTTTCAATGTCAATGGTTTCAATATATCATTTTTCATTTTTATTTTTTTCTTTTACTTTCCTTTTTAAAACAATGTTTTTAATTAAAATAGTATCACGCCACTTTCCCCTCCTTAGTCTGTCTGTTCCTAGTCCTTCCCATGTAAGTTTCCTCCAACTCATCCAATGTCTCCCCCAGTATCAAACTGTTAGTCCCCTTTTTAAATTATATTTCTCACACACATACATACGTATGTTTGGGTTCAAATTTATAAAACCTGTGGAGTCAGTTTGAGTTGATTGTGTTATATGGTTTCAGGGTTGACCAATTTGCATTGAACAACTAATGAGTGGGAGTTTACTTCTCCTTCTTCCAGCAGTCATTAGCTGCCTGTAATACTTTGTGTAGGGGTGGGATCCAAATGAAATTAAATTTCCCTACCATGTTAATATGCCCACTTATATAGCCATTGTTCTGGTCTTGTTGATGCAATCATTTCTAGAAGACTTTTACTGCAGACTTCCTTGTGTTCTGGCTCTTACAATCCACCTCTTCTACAATGTTCTCATAGTAACAGATGTGTGAGCAATGTTGCAGATATATCGGTTTTGTCTAGAATCTCCATGATCTGTTGATCTCTATATTGTGTTCAGTTGTGGTTTTCTGTGAAGGGTTCCATTTGCTATAAAGAGATACATCTTTGATGAGGGGGTGGTGGCTACACTTACTTGTGGGTACAAAGGTAATATTTAGGATATAGTAAGGAATTGCATTGGTCTAGCAAAATAGTGATAATAGATTCTTTACTAAGGTCGATGATCTCACTAATCTCATCAAACTGACTATGTTTTCAGTACCAAGCATGATTTACCTCTTGTTGAGTAGACCTTAAGTCCAATTAGAAAGCTGTTGGTTGCCACTGACACATTTTCCACTTTTACAGATATCTTGGCATCCTGGTCATTGTCATGGTTTATGTAGGGAGTTCGGGGGGAGGAGAAAGTTAATACAGCTTCCAGAAGCTACATGTGAGTTTACTTTCTTGGGTGTTTGTCCAGATACGGTTGTTATGTCTTTGGAAACAGCCTTGCTCTGGCTATCTAGATGTGGATGATAGTGGATGAGTGAGTTGGGCAATAACAAAGAGGGGGAGGGCCCGGGATTTCAGCAGGCCTTAGGGGAATGAGGAGCTCTTTGGTCAGGGTTCAGCAGAGTTTGTTCAAGTTTTACTCCAACAGATTGTATAGTATTTTCGGGTACCATGGAAACTAGAGTGCAAGGAAAGCCTCTCAGGTCAAATTTTTCAAGTAAATTCTTAGGGGAAAAATAAATTCCTTTTAACTTTCAAAAAATGGAAATGATCCACCAGGGGTTCCCTCAGTTTCCATAATACTATCTATAAAGCTGCTGGCCTCTGTCCCATTCTTTCTTCCTTTCTTCTTGCTATAATACAAAAGCTGCTTTGTCTACCATCAGAAGTCAGGCTTTCTGTCCACACTGTAGTATCCATGTTATTTATCCCTCCACTCCTGTCCTTTCTCCCATCCCTTCCCATTTCACTAAGGTAGACCTCAGTCTCCTCCACACCCTCTCCACACACAACTCAAATTGTTAGTTATTGTGTGTTCTTATCTCCACATATACACTTCGCAATGAATTGTCTTTTGTGTACCCCTCAATGTCAAGTTTCTCTGGTGATTTTATGCATTCACTATCTCCATGCTTCTTCTAGTATGACTACAGTTCTTTACCTCAAACCCTGCTCCATTCTGAAGGATTGCCACAGACCTTACGTTATTTCAGCTATATTTATAGGGGACAGCATGCTATTTCAATATATGTAAACAATGGTTCATAACTACATCTGGGCATTAGCATATCCATTACCTTTTATACCTGTCATTTCTTGTGTTGGTAACCTTAAAAATCCTTTCTTCAAGTGATTTTTGAGGCATAAAATATATTGTTTTAATTACAGCCACCCTATCATTTAAGACTAGAACTTATATCGTATCTAACTGATTTTGTTTTATCTGATAATAAATTATTTGAATGCTCCCCTGCCTTATGCTCCTTTTATCTACTTCCATCTAATTCTATGATGCCAACTTATTTAGGTTTATGTGTAAGTGAGAACATGCAACATTTTTTTAAATACGTGGCTAATTTCACTTAATATAACATTTTCCAGGCATATCTATGTTGCATAAATGACAAGACTTTATTCTTTTAAAAATTATTGAATAATTTCCTATCACATCTACATGCTGTATTTTCTTTCTTAATATTTCTGTGGTGGATGACTATTTTAAGTCTGTACCTTTCATATTTTTAGTAATGCTCCCTGAACTCAATTACCAATGCCCTTTATGTCTGTCATTAACTTTGAACACCACCTTTAGTATCTGAAAATCTGAAATATTATGGAACAACATCCACATTTTTATGGTTTCTTCATATTGTTTGCTATTTAAAAGGTCCTGTGTGCTATTCAGACTACACATTTCCTTATTCTCCAAAAAAAACTTGTAAATGTAAATATTTATAGCATGGAGAGATAGTCCAGTGATCAAAGGAATTTTCTGTTCTTGCAGAGGACTAGAGTTCTGTTACCAGAATCCCATGTCAGGTGACACACGACCACTTGTTATTCCAACTCCAAGGGATCTAAGACAGCTCATTATGAGACATTTGCACTTCCATGCATATTCTCCTTCATAAACACATACATGTACATATAATTAAAATAATACAAATAAATCTTTAAAAGTATTTATTGTTGCCTCCATATATACCTATTTGAAGGAGTTAAATCTCCAGTCAAGTTGACAATTTAGAAAATAAGTTTCCAGAATATAGCAGAAAACAAATAGAAATAAATAATATTTTTAGAGATAAAGGATTGTGGACTACAATACTGGAGATATGGCAACCATTAATAAGAACAAATACACCTATGTTGGCCAGGGCTCTTTAGGAGACCCTCAAAATACAGAGCTTATTGTTGTTGTTCTTGATTATCCACCAGCATGAGGGAAGGGAAGGGAAGTCCCTATTGTTGAAGAAATTACACAGGTCAGAAGCAGAGCCCAGATACTTCACAGCTGGAACTGACCTGAGTGTCCCCAGGCAGAGGACTAGCTTCCATGGTACCCTAAGGCACCAGGCAAATTTCCAAAGGAAGGAGGCAATCAACAGCCCTACCCACTTATGATGCCTATGAAACTCTTAACAACCAACATAGCATGATAACACTAAGGGTGCAGTAGTCCCTCACACACCTAGTAAGTAACCAACTAGAGTCAAGAGCTGCTCAACAAGAGGGCTATTCATTGTACAATAAACTTAGCTAACTAATAGTGTCAGCAAATTTATGGTTAATGGAGTATAATCTACAACCACAAATGTACAAAACCAGTATAATTCCCAATAACAACCTAAAAATGTGTCCTTATTCCCACAGGTAAGTGTAGTCTTCACCCCCAACCCACAAAAAAAATCACTTTTCAACAGTTACAGACCACCGCAGAAACTACAACCCATCAAAATGCAGAGCTGTGATGTCTGGTCCCAACAGATACATCTACAAAACACTCCCAAAGTGAAGGCCAAGGGAACATTATAGAAAAGGGGTCAGAAAGTTTATAAGAGCCAGAAGGTCAGGGAGTTTGCTGTGAGAGGATCTCTCCTAATAACACCAAAAGCTAAACACATAAAGCCTCATCATCATAAGCATTATGAATATTCAGCAGATTATACTTAGGAATATATATATATACAAACATATACATGTGTAAGTATGGAATAACAATTGTTGAGAAAGAGGCCACAGATTTGAAAGAGATTAGTAGGTTATGTGGGAGGGCTTGGAGGGAGGAATGGGAAGAGAGAAATATTGTAATTTAAATACAATCTCAAAAGTAAACAACAACATCAATAAAAGGTTTAATAAAATTAGAGTCTGAAAATGTGGAAAATTAATCAATTACTGTTTAAGACAACTACTTGAGTTCTCCAAAAGGCAAAAATATTTTAAAAAATGATGGAGAAAAATGTTCCAAATTCAAATAAACATTCAGTTTTCCTCTTTGTGCCTTCCTTGTGAACCGTTTCAAACAGGAGTGTGTTAGCCTGGTTTCTGCAGGGTAAAAAAATACACTAGCGTTTTACATTAGAGAAATAATGTTGAAATTTAGTTCTTACAAGATCTCTAGAGGGACTAGTGGGACAAGAAGATATCAGAATGTAGCTATCAGGTTAATGAATTTCAAAATGCATCAATCTACTCATAATTTTAAAATGTATGATAGAGGGATTTCATTGATATTATTAATTTTCCAATAAGTTAACCATGAGTTATCAAGAATGATTGTCTATCCTGTGTGGATCTGATTACATCATGTGAATTCTAAAAGGATATCAGAGGGTCATGTTTGAAGGGTAGTGCTGTTGGGGTTGAAGAAGGACAATATTATTTTGAAAACAGTTACAGAGAGTGGAATATTACAGGGATGAAGAATGGACTCTCTGGAAATCAAGAACAATGGATCAGAGAGCAAAGGGAATGGTACTTTTTAGACATGGGAGCCAACCTCTGTCACCATAGAGTGGGCTTCAAGATGAAATTTGGTCCCTTGTTCAGCACTTTAATTTCAGAGTGCCATGATACTGAGAACTGGATCCAGCTAAACTGAACTGGAGCCCCTGAAATACAGTGAGATAATAACTGTCCTTTTTAAAGCCACTTTGCTTGTGAAAAAATTATGTAGAAAAATAAAACAAAACAAAACACTAGCATAAAATGGTTTATACCTAACTCTCTCCCTACAATTATGTTTGTGCATCTGATTGTGGAAAATCTTTCGGCACTGTTGGTGGTTTTATGAAACGGGCTCTTGCCATGCAGCTATGGCTGATTTTTAATAGCAATCCTCCTGCCTCAGCCATCAGAGTGCTGGGATTGGAGCCATGCACAAACATCTCTAGTTGCAATTCTTTTTAAAGGAACCCATAACACAATTTCAACTTTCTAGTTGTTGTAGGGTTGGGAAATATATAGAAAAAGAGGGGAATAGCATTTAAGGAACATGGCATAATACTTTACATACACAACATGTAGTTACTTCAAACTATGTTTCATTTAAAAAAATCAATGAATAGTTATGTCCTAATGACTTATAGTATATAACAGTACAAATCATAGATTATGCATTTCTGTTATGCATTTAAAAATAATAATATTTACAAAATGTCAATAGTTCGGTCTGGATTCAATTATTTGGACTTCATCCTGGTGTTTTTATATTTGCTCTACCAGTTTTGACAACCTGACAGAATTGTGTATCCTTGTAAAATATTTTGAGGTCTAAGCATTTGACTAAAATACATAAAATATATAAAGGTGAGGATTGTTGAAGTGGTTCAGCTGGGAAAGGCATTTGTCACAAAGTTTGGTGACCTGAGTTCAACCCCTAGAAACCATATGGTGAAAGGAGAGGGTGAATTTCTAGAAATTGTTCTCTATTCTTTATATGTGCATTGTGGCACACATACACACACACACACACACACACACACACAGACACACACAGACACATGCATACACACATACACACAAATACAAGATGCAAAACATTAAAGACAGTGATTTGCATGTAGTCAGGACACATATTTATAAATATTACATGGGTTTTGTGTTTTTAACAAAAGAGATAAATTCCTTAGAATTATGACTTCTCAAGAATCTTATTTATTTATTATTTATTTATTTTTATTTACAAATGTTAGAACATGAAATTCTATGAGACTCATGTTTAAGCTGCTTACAAACATGTGACATTCTTTGTAAAAACTGACTGGGTAGCAAATGAGAGAAGAAGGCTATCTACTGCTGAGATCACTTTGGTGAATGCCTTGAAATTTGACTTCTATTATGTTCCTGCAAGTTTACCTAATGAGTCAACGTGGTAATTTTTCTATACCTGTCCATTTTCTCTTTCTTACAAGTCATTCATCTCTGGGTCTTTCACACAGTATTTGGTTTCCCAGCATAAGAACTATAATTTCTAGTTTCTCCTGGAATTCAATACAGCATTAGCAATAGGCGAAGAATTTGGGCAGTTTCTGATTTATTTTAATTCCATTTTCCACTTCTGTTGGTTGAAGTGTGGAAACAGGGCCATGATGTCCTCTTGGTAAAATGAAGAATTTTCTTCAGGTAGTCACAACAAGATTGCAGGACAACATGATTAGACCCTGTGGAGATGGCAGTCCATAGCATGAATCTTAAAAGTTCTTATTAATAAAATCAAACCCGAGGCCAGTTATTGGGGTAAAATGCTGGATGGTCAGAGAGACAGAATAAGCCACAGCTATCTCACCTCACCGGTTCCTCAGCTGGTCCTGTTTCCTCAGACTGGAAGCCTCTGAGTCCTCATCCAGAATGAATCCCAGCTGAAAAGTGTTGCTCCAAAGCCTGAAAGTATAACCGGCTAAATGGCTAAATGCTTAACCAGCCAAATGCTTAACCAGCCAAATGCTTCTAGTTCCTGGTCCTCTGCCATCACTCCCTAGGATTAAAGGCTCGCTTTCTGGGATTAAAGGCGTGAGTCACCATGCCTAGCTGTTTCCAATGTGGCCTTGAACTCACAGAGATCCCAGATGGATTTCTGCTTCTGGAATGCTAGGATTAAAGGTATGTGCTATCACTGCCTAACTAGTGGCTTTTCTGTTCTCTGACCCCAGGTAAGTTTATTAAGGTACACAATATTTTGGGGAACACAATACCACCACAGCAGTCTATTTATCATGAGGTGTTCAGCTGAATCAACTTACCTATATTTAGAATTATTTTCGATGTTGATAGAGTAGCAATAGTCACATTCTAATTCTGTTTTTTCAAATTTAATGACCATTAGACTTACTTAAAAATATATTTTAAGCTGCAATGAATGTGTGTATTAATATGTGGCTAATTAAAAATTATGGTAGTTAATCTTAGATAAGCTCTGATCTATCCAGTACACCCCCATCTTCTAATCTACTCCATTCCATTCTCTCTCTCTCTCTCTCTCTCTCTCTCTCTCTCTCTCTCTCTCTCTCTCTCATGTGTGTGTGAATATGATAAATCTACACTCAGTCACAGTGAATAGTTTGAGAAACATTGTCCAAATTAATGCAGTAAGTGATTTACCAGGGTAGCATGCTGTACGGCAGAGCCTACCTTCTTAAGCAGAATCATTAGTGTATTTTATACCTGGCAAACATATAATACTTATTAGTTCTTACACACTGTTTACTGAAAGTTTGTAATGACTTAAATGTAAAGTTTTACTTAATTATCCCCATTTTTATTACTTCTGAAGTGTGTACTCAGTTTGTATTGAATACTTGTAGCTAGTCTACATTGCTGTAAACAGATTAAAGTAGAATGTGCCAGGTGACTAAACTACACCTACCCTCCTGCCTCCCTCTCCTCCCTAGTTTCTGACAATCATCCAAGGTGATGCATGAAATGTAGAAGTTAATTACCAGCAGTCTAACTCAGAACACAGCAACTGTGAGATGGTCAAAGTGTAAAAGCTCATCTGCAGTCAAGAAGAGGTTAATACCAAAAGCACTGGAGACATCACGCAAGCACAGGCAGGATCTGCGTTGGTTGGCTTTAGTATATTTTAGTCCTTTTGCTATGAAATAACCAGGTACGGAATGCTTCTGAAATTTGGACAGCAAAGGAGTCATTTGAGCTCACCTTTCCTTGTGTACAGAATTAAGGTTTTAGTGTAAATTGCGATGAGTACATGGAAAATGGCATAACAATATTATCAAATTGGTTTCAGTAGCAAGCTTGACATGTATATGGAGGCTTATTGCTCTTAAAAAAAAACTGTGCAGCTTTAATACTAAAAATCCCTTGGTCACTTCCAATATCTTTGACATTTTAAGATAACTGATCTATGATGATTTTTTTTTCAACCTAAAATCTTAGAAATGTATTTACTTACCTACTTTGTATTAACCTGGCTTGAGCTGGGGAGACTTTTCTTATCTTAAAAGTTGCAGGAAGGCTCCCTTGTAACAAGTATCTTAGAGGTAAGAGAGAGTTCAGATTGTCTGAAACTACTTCTTGTTCAGGTGGAGAGAGTCTGTGGATATTTGATGGCAACCTAAGGTGCAGAGTTGAAAAAAATCTCTGTAAGAATCAAGATGGATTTTAAGGAAAGAATAAAGGCCCATGGATGTGAGTAAGCTGTGAACAGAGAGAGGATGAAGCAAGGGTAAGACTCAGAATTCCTGCTCGCTCTACGTTAATCACAGCTGCTTTCAGCCCGGCGTACCCAGGAAATGGATCCACAACACGTTCGGAGTATCTTATACAGGATGGCAGAGAACAGGCTATTTAAGCGGTGGCCAAGAACAACCTGATGGTCTCTGCTACAAATTGAAAGTGAAGGTTACTTTCTTGTAGACTTTATCTTAAAGCAGTAAAACGGGTAACTGCAGCTACAACTGAAAGTATTGATTTTGTAATTTCAGCAAATTAAGAACAAGACAGAAAACCTATTAAACCTTTCCACTGATTGCCAGGGTACTTTTTGGTGATTCTGAGGGTGACATTAAAATTACATACACATGTCTCTTTAAAATGAAACATATATTTTATAGAAGATAGTTACTGTAATTTTTGTAAGTACATGGATTTTCACTTTTTAAATGTGAAATTAGCAAGACCTAATGTTATGAATGTCATATAATATATCTAATTTGCATAAATTTTTAGATGTTAAATTAGACATATTTATCACATTTTAATAAATTAAACTTTTCACAGACTCAAGATTTTTAAAATAAAAATACAAAAAGAAACTCCAACAATATTACATGTCAAAATATTTTGAGTAATGACTTCACAAAAATATATTATAAAGACTACTGAAAAAATGATCCAATTATAGTCTTGTGTATAAGAATAAAACAAACCTATTTGATAATGTTATATAATGCACCAAACTTTTAAAAAATGTGATTTTAAAATTTAAGTGAATATATTAAAATTCACATTAATCATAATGTCAAAGAGGAAACTGGTTATGAAAAATATGATAACAGAATGGATAGCTTACAGTTAATATAGATTCAGGATATTTATATCTGTCTTTCTACATTCACTCACCCCAAACATATTTATTACTTGGTCGATAGCATTAGAGAAAATAAAACTTGAAAAAGAAGCCTTCATAAGTAAAACAAAACAAAACATAAAAACCTGACAAATTAAGTCAATTGCAGGATTTTTCATTTTATAGTACATCATAGATGAATTTATACTTTTAAGATTTCGTCTTTGACTATGGTATGGTCAATATGTCAGTTTGCCATACATGATACTAACCTTCTCATAAGACAGATATATGTTCCCTAAAATACAAGGGCCATTTTCCCTTTTGCATACCATATCTTTTTAGAAGCGATTTACAGTTTCCTTAATCCCCTTGATCTATGTCCATTTCAGACCCTGACCAAGATAACATAAAATTCTTACAATGACACTACTCTCTGGTAAGGTAGAAAGAGCATCTGATTAGCTTGGAAACTACGTTATGATTAATGAACAGAAGTTTAGGATAAAAGTATTCCCAGATAGGTGAATAGCATGAGTGGATTCCTGAGACAAATGATGATGTAGGATTGGCTTGGAATAATCAATCCCAGAACTCATCAGCACAGCCACCAGTCATTACATTTAACACCACGATGAGCATCATGCCATACTTTGAGATGTTGGCTGTAGTTACCATACTGAAATCCCGCTTTTATATACATGCAGTAAAAGAAGTAAGAAAGTTATGTGAAAAAACTGAAGAAATTCAGATAAAATTTATATACTTTCCATAAAATGAATAAAAATAATATGATATATTAATGTTTTGTATGTTTATTTGACTATTTTTGATATATTAGAAAATAATAATTCAAGTAAATTTTATATAAGATAAAATATTTAAATAAATCTCTTCTGTTGGAAATGTGGTTTGTGTATTTTGAAAACAAACACTTGGCCACCATTTTTATCACAAGTTGCTAAGAGCTAATTGTTTTTATCTCTTCATTCATAGAAAAATATAATTTCTTTTAATGAGGAGAAGACTACTAACATTGGAATATACTTGACAAGGGATTGGATAGCTAATGAACTCCTGCCCCCAATGTAGCAACTCAAACAGCATCAGATAGCATGGTATCTCATCTGTCACTCATCCTCAGATAGCTGAAACTGAAACAGAACTCTTATATCTCTGTTTTGGTTCTCCAGATGAGTAGTAAAATTGGAATATTTAGAATTTAATCAGGAGATTAGTCTACTATACTAGCTAGACTTAGGCTTCCTTGGACTGAACGTTTTTGGGAAGGCATGAACTTTATCTCACTTTGATTAAGTTATTCATTATGCCATCCACAAATATTTAGTTAGCATTTTCCATGTGTTTAACACTGTTATAAACAATTTAAAAGATGCCAAAATGATTCAGGTGATTATTTTCGTTCTTTAAACACATGCCAGCCTGGTAGTAGATAAGAGATGCTAAGGACAAAGCTGGACATCTGTTCTGGTGTAGGAACCAGAGATGCTTTGTGATAAGAAGCTGGCTACTTCCACAGTGTGTTTGCTTCCAGTACTTTTCTTTCACTACATTTCTTTTTAATAATTTCCACAGCAGGAGGTAATATAGAATTTAAAAACATTATTTTATCAGTCTGGGAATTCTTCAAATATATGCAAAAAGATTATTAAAGAATAAATGTGCACAAAAACTCATAAAAATGTATATTAATGAAGTATTCACAATAATCTTAAAGGAATAGAAATATTTTCCAAAGATTATTTTATTTTGGCTCAAAGAACTATCGTTAACATTGAATTCAATACTTACATAGTTGTTAATCAAAAGATCATCAAGTGACTGTCCATAAATTTCCTGATCATAAATAGTATATTATAAATAGCAGCAAGGTAAAAATCTGTTATGATAAAAATGTTTTGGTGTCCAAATGTTATCTAAACAGGATTGTATTTGATTATGGATTTTTGCTAAATAATTTGTTGAAACTGTCACGTGGATCTTGTATAACTATCAGTTGATTAATTTAGCTTGAAGTAACTCAGACATCGGATGGGAGTAAACGTTTGTCAAATGCCATTAATAAAACTGTGATAAAAAGGAAGGCTGTTAATTCTAGTGGATTCTTATACTAAATAATATCACCTCTAGTCTGTTCAAATTCAGTCTTAATCAATACAATGATGTACAGTATTCTATTTTAAAGAAAAAAAGTATCAAATGACACTTACAAACAGAAGAAAATCACAATTGGATCTTGAAAAAAATGTACCTGAAATGTTCATATCAAAACAATTTTCTTCATCTAAAGACATAAAAGTAACCCAGATTACACAGAGTTATTTAATTTGAAAAAAAATTGAGGCATTTTGGATAAGTTTGAATCCATTTTGGCATTGAAAGGCACTTGTCTTTAGCTTTCTTGAAACAATATGAGAGACTTGAGAAAAGATGTTCTGACAGCTTAACTAGCCGACATTACATCTATATGTCTAAACATAACATTTTCAGAGCACTGCAAATGTAAATTGTGATCATTGACCCAAAAAAGAAATGTGCTTAATTCAAGCTGTGCATTGCTCCATGTCAGATCAGTGTTAGTCAATACAAGAGATGTGTCAGTCATATCGTCCCAAACAGTCAGCATCATATAGATACTGTTTACAAGGAAGAAAGGAAGAGAAGGAGAAAATTAAAAATTAAACTGTCATGTTCATATCTTCATAATACATCATATGTTCTAACATTTTAGCATGAATGTATTTCTATGTAAATGATGGCAATAGAATTATACCTCTGTTTCTTGGCATAATAGTATAGCAAATGGTATTTTGTATGTACCAAAATAGAATGATATTTAGACAAATTAATTAAGGCCTACATATCAAACATATGATCATACTTTTCTTTTAAATGTTCAAGGTATTTATCTCTTAGTCTTTATAAGTCAGAAGAGAGCTTCCAGTCAAAGCTAGTTATGTGTGCAGAATTACTTCAACCTAGTACTCCAGTTACTCGATACTCGTTACTGCTCTACCCACTGACTACACCCTGCCTCATGTGGTTATGCATTTCTGCTCTCTGATGCAGCATTTGAAAATCATCCTCCTCAAAATAACAGAAAGAATTAATTTTAAAAGCCATGCAAATTTTGATGTAATGAGCCACTGATGGCTTTCTTTCATGTGTTGAATAGAGTTTCTAGGCATCTGCATGTTCTTCATTTCTCTATTGTTCGTATCTGGAAAAGGATTAAATGTTTCCAAATGAGGAAAAAGGATCTATTTATGGAAATTATTCTTTAATTAAAAAGAAACTGCTCACATGCCTTTATGTACACATCTGTAATCCCAGCATAGGGAGGTTTAGGGGAGTCTCATATCATGAGTTTGAGGTCAATCTGGGTTACATGGTGAATTACAGGTCAGATTAGATAACAAAAATGATACTTTTTTCTCAAAAAACAGGCAATTCCCTATTACTATGCATACACAAAACAGAACTCAAAATGTAAAATCTACAAAAATCAAACAAAGAAATCAAACTACCCTTTTCAATCAATGCATTTGTACATAATTTATAATCAAAATCATTTATCAGAAAATATTTAAGATACAGAGATTAAATAATACTGTAATTATAAAAATCTTTAAAAGATAATTATTGTTTTGCCATGAGAATAAACTAATCACTCTTTCAAGTATGTGTGGCTGTAGTATTGAATTGTACATATGAGTGGAAAAAGCTCCCAGAGGTTGCAGCACATCACAAAAACTCACAATCCTTGTGGAATTTTATCTCCCATAGATGATTTGTTCTGTAGAGCCATCTTTTTGATTGTGTAAAGAAACGGGCATAACTGATGTTATACCCACACCGCTTCTTTATGTCCTAGAATAAAGAGCCTATGGTGAGGAAGAGTGGAGGGGAGGCTTCTTGAAATGGCTCTGTACTCCCACACTGACATTAGATCTTACTTTCTCCTGTTTTGCACAACATCAGATCAAAAATAACTTTCCAGGGCAAGTAATGTGGTTGGTACCTCCATCACAAAACAGTGATGGTCAAGTGGTGCCGTCTGGCAACATGTTCATCCCACTTTCCGTGACTATCATTAGTGTGGGCTTTATGAAGGTAGTAGCTTCAACTGTGCCTGCTTCAAGAAAACTGTGGTATTTACGCCCAAGTTTCTGAACAAATGGCATAACCTCTGATATCTTACATGCAGCTACCTATAAAAGTTTCTCTTTGTAAATGTTAATAAGAATGTTCACATTAGCTCATGTTTAAATAAGAGAGTAAAGCATCATTATAACTTAAGCTGCATTTATTACACTTGTGTATATTTTCAAAATATGGTACGTAGGAATGATGAGGACTCGAGAGGCAAGAAATTATAAATACTCTAACTATATCAAGAACAAACATTCCAGAGGGTAAGATGGTCAGTCAGGAGAAATTACAGTGCCTTGTCACATCAGTGAAGTGACATTTGGTTTTCTATGACTTTCTGGATTAGATTATTGAAAGGCGAGTTCTGGTATTTTGTTCTACCCTTATCAAATAAAGAGGCATGGTGCTTATTGGACTTTTGGTTCTGGAGGCACCCAGTTTGGCAAGAATTTCCACATAAAACCTGAAAGCTTAAAAAAATGTTTCTAAAATGGAGCCAAGAACAGCCTACTAGTTCAGGTCTCATTATGGGCTTTGGTACAGAACTGCATCCCCTGGCCGAAGCAGGCCCCAGGGACAATATGGCAGACTCTGACAGTCTCTCACAGGCCATGATATAAAGAAGCTTCTCCCAGCCATGGGCTTAAAAACATAGGCATGTTACTTAATACTGCTTCCCAGAACTGGGGAGGTGAGTGTGACTCACTGGTAGCTGTGCCATGTTGGAAAGCTTAGTGGGGCAGAGCCAGCTGCCAGAGCACTGCTTTGGTCCTAGTCATGCAACTTAGCAGTTTAAAACGCTCCAGGACAGAAAAGGATTAAAATTATACCATAAAACAGATTCAGATTGAAAAAAAACCTGTAAACAGGATGCACTGTGTTTAAAAATATACAGACTTGAAAGAAAAAGGAAAAAGGATAAAGTCCTTAAAAAAGAAATGGAATTTTAAAAAAGTCACTTAAAGATGGAAAATACACAAGAGTCTGGATTCTGTATATTATTATGTTGTCTTTGTGATTTTTAATTGCAGAGAGACATTTGCTTTTAGCAACTGCTCAGTTAAATATATATATATATATATATGCATATATCTATATATCTATATCTATATATATCTTAAAGTTATCTTGACTTCAAAATTTGGGTCTTAAGGATATGTTACTTTGGAAAAGAGCTTCTGCTTTTCTTTCCAAAGAAGATGAGAAGATATAGATTCTTTCCAGGTTAATATGGATCCATCAAGGAAGATGCTCTGAGAGGTCTCCAGATGATCCAACATCCAACGGGCTGAGATGATGCAATCTCACAGACTATTTCAGTAGATATTTGACCATAATTCTAAATTTTCTCAGGATTCCCATAAAATTGCCAGCTCCCCACAATCAGCAGGAAGTAGTATGAAAAGCTATGGCAAACTTCCCAAAATATTGTTTATGTTTGTTTTTATTTAAAGGGGTTGAGTATAAATGCAATCTTTTTCTAAAGAAAAAATGGGGAATATAATATAGAAATGATGACAAGGTAGATTATTGAATCTACTTTGATCTAAAAAAACAACTATTATTCTCAAAATAACTTACATTAATATGAATTTGATTTATTAATACAAATTTAAGGTCAATTTTATTATCCTGTATGTATATTTTTACTCTTGTTTAATATTATGCTTATGCAACTCATTTAAAATTTTAATGTATATTTAAGAAATAAAAATTAATAGTCATCTATATTAATCAAACTTATAATAATATTAATTAGGTTTTCTAGATATACAAACATATATTTCAGATAGACAGGCAATCTTCAAACACTTCAAAGACCTACACAATACAGCATTGAAAATGTTTTAAGAACTTAGACTTTTCTGAACAGTAGGATGTAGTCAGAAGGTCTCTTGGAACCGCCTGGCCCTCCTCCCACGGACCCACAGCCGCTTATAAAATAATCTCTCAGAGGCTCAGTATTATTTATAACTGCTCAGCCATTAGCTCAGGCTTATTACTGACTAGCTTTTAACTTAAATTAACCCATAATTCTTTCTATTTTTAGCCACGTGGCTTGGTACCTTTTTTCAGTTCTGCCTTGTCATCTTGCTTCCTCTGTGTCTGGCTGGCAACTCCTGACCCAGCCCTTCCTCTTCCCAGAATTATTCTCATCTGCTAGCCTTGCCTGTACTTCCTGCCTGGCTACTGGCCAATCAGCATTTTATTAAATCAGTGTACATGGGCATTATCCCACAGTGGTGAGACACATCTGCTCCTGCAGCACCAATTACTTCAAAGAGGATGATGGGCAATAAATAAGCTCATTATGGATTTGCTTACAACATGGAAAAGACAAATAAGAAATTGCTCTTGACTGGACTGCTCGACAATTTGTTGTATAAACTGGACATGTAGGACACATAGGAAGGTGCCCAGTGAACAGAAGAAACTGCTAGACATTCTGCAGGACACAGAGAAAAGTGACTGATGAACTTTGCCAATAGACGAAACAGTCCTTCAAATTTCCTTCTTCACTGAAAAGCATAGCAGAGACTCTAGGTATGTAGGCATCTAGGTATACATGCCCCAACATTACAAAAGAACTTTGGCTGACTCTCCAGAAATCCAGATGTCTCTGACATTTCTAGAATTATGGAAGCTGCTTACAATGCACTTCCTGTTTACTCAGATAACATTATAATCTTCTGGGTCTTTGATGGGGTTGAAGACTAGATAGTTATAGTTTTCTTTAGTCATGATAAAGATAAATTAGATATAAAACTTTAGACTCACAAAAATAAGATAGGTGATAGAATATTTTCTTTGATTTTGCCAAATACAAATAGACTAGATATTGTAATTGTAATTCCTGATTGAGAACTCTTTTTTATATATAATTTTACTATGTTAAAATGAAAACCTCCCTTTGTGATTAGACAGAAAAGGGGAAATGCTGAGACATGGTCTTTCTGTATGATGTAAATATATGTTCCTCCCATTGATTAATCAGTAAAGCTGCTTTGACGTCTGGTAGGGCAGGATAAGAACCAGATAGGAAGTTCAAGCAGAGAGACAGGGAGAAAAAGAGCAGAGTCAAGGCAGATACCATCCAGCTGACCAAGAAACAAGATTCCAGCATACCGGTAATGCTACGGTCATGTGGCAGAAGATAGATTAATAAAAATGGGTTAATTTAAGATGTCAGAGCTAGTTAGCAATATGCCTGAGCCATAGACCAAACAGTTTGCAGTTAATAATAAAACTCTCTGTGTTTATTTGGGACTGAGAGGATGAGGGACACAAGACAACTTCCAGCTACAGCAATATGTACTACATTTGTATATGCAGTTTGCCTCTACTTTCGTTTTCCTCTCATGAAATCTATTAAGTGTCTAATTAGGAGTGGAATATAGCCTGTGAGTATTCTTCAAGTTCAAGATACTATGCAAGCTGTATGAGACTGGGATCATAAAACCAATGATAATATAAATAGCCTTTACAGTTTGGGATGTTTCATCAAATTCATAGTGAGCTCTAGTCAGAGAAACAGTGCAAAGACTTGCATGATTTGGTTGTCCTCTGTCAGCAATTCTCCATTTGAGAAACAGGTCCTGTATTATGAGCCTAGTTATGGACTTACCTAATATCAATACATAAACAGAATAGGAAATCACTAGCATGATTTATACCCCCAACAATTATGAAGTTACACATGCTTAACTACTAAACTTGAATGGTATATGAGAGATTGGGCCCTATTAGATCCACAAGAAATTGGTAAATTGCACCAACAATTGGTTTGGGCACCTTATTTCATTGCTTCTTTGCTTCTATCTTTGACTTCTTTGAGCTTTTGAGTAGTTTTATCATCAGTTAACAAAGAGGGACATTTGAGGACCTGATTTATAAATGGGCCCACACAGTATGTTTATGTTAGCCATAACTGGATGTCTACAGTTTGTTCTGTCCAACGGTTCCATTCTTGGTAATTTTGAAAGAAACTGTGAAGTTAATTCTTCTCAGTGGGCAGAGTTTTGAATAAGATGGTGTGGTTTTTCTTTCTACAAATTATAGAATGTACTCATTAGAAAATAGTATATAGCATGATTTCCACTCTAGCCATAACATTCAGAGATAGGAATGAAGGAAAGGAGATAATAGCTCTTTTTACTATTGTGCCTAATGTCTTGCTGAACGATCTTTGTAATCTCCCTGCCTTGGAATTCATATGTAGAGATTCTCCCTTTTTCCAATGGAGGAAACTTCCACCACAGCCAGATGTCCAATGACATTAAGTTGAAAGATGATGCAGCTCCCTGACCGTTTTTGGTCACTCATTTATAAATCAATAGAAGAAAGGGTTACTCAGTTGGCATATATGATTTCCCAGGGTTGCTACCTTATTCACAGTAAAGACAATGTGCCAACTCAATCACGAATGAATGGCAAAGGATCTCAATCCACTAGAAATAAAGTATTACCCTGCTTCATCTGGTTAAAAAAAAAAACACAAGAAATTAAAGTTTTGATAGAGGTTATGGGGCATATGAAGTCTATAGGCGTATGGTAAGGAAGCTATTGAATCTATCCCTGCTACCAGCACAGAATGAAAGACTGCAGCTTTTATGGCAACTTTACATTAAAACACATTTGTTTTTTCCCCCAGAGGGACCATCACAGATTAACTTAAAAATAAAGGAACTGAAGTTAAGTGATATAAGTGACCAACTGATGGTCATAGCGCTAACAGACGCCAGGATGTCCATTTGCTGACCTTGTTGTGCTCTGCTCTTTGCTTCTCATTATGCTGCTGTGCTGTTAGTGGCATAGGTGAAGAGGAGAGACACTCCTTGAAGGCATGGGCCCAAAGAAAGGGCACTAAGTGCCTGGGTTGGAGACAATAATGCATGCAGATTTCTCCTCCAATGGGCAATGCCAATGGTAGTTGGACCATGTTTCCTCAAATGCTCAACTTAAGCTTGAGTCTGATAAAGAAGCATGAGGCTACATCTGCCATCAAAGAAAACCTATACCCTACCTCTATTTCCATATTTGAAATAACAATGACTTCATTATTTCTACAAGATGCTTTGTACTTACTTGCTTATTATCTTATTATTGAGGAGTTACCCTTTCCGCAATTAAAGAGGGTCCACACCACAAAATGATGCTATATCTGTGACAACATCACATTTCTTCAGCTTCAAGCAGAATTTTGTCACAGCTCAGCTCTATCCCTCCCTTTCCTGACACTGAATAGAATGATATAGCTTTATCATGATGATCATATCCAATGAATGCCATGTATTTTTTTGTGCTATTATCTTCATGACTTCATAACAATTTAGAGTTGGCGCTTAGTAACCAGTGGGTATTGCTACTAGTTAAAAATTAATTTTAATAACTATGAAAGTATAATCAGAATATTTTATATATTTTTATATACATTGATAAGTAGGACTTTGATATAAAAACACAAAAGTGCATTGTTAGATATAGAATACAAAATGTTTTAAATGCTTGCATTAAACTATATATTATGCTTGTACAATATTAATATGTATTCAATGATGCAATTTCTCTCTTTATTCAGTTATCATTTTATGTCACTAAGTAATGATCCATAATTCTTTTTATGTAAATGTTCTGTTTTTTACTTAGTTTATTTCTAACTGTGTCATATATTTATTACTATTCTGAATGGAGTTTTTATTTTGTCATGTTTTCAAATTATAGTTTATTAGTACAAAAGGACAAGGTATTCATTTTTAAATACTCATTTGAAAATATAGATTGCTTTTTTGAGATAGCTTTCTAAAATATATTTATTTAAGTAATTTTTGTAAGTTCCTTTTTATCTCAGTGTTTTATGTGTCTAATTATTATATAGCTTGGCATTTATATACATATATATATTATATACACATTATTCACACACACATACACACACATACATATATATATATATATATATATATATATATATATATATATATATATACTAATTTGCCTAAGTATAAAATCACAATTTTTCCTTAGTATTTTAGATTCAATGTTTTCTATTCAGACATTATTGTTTCAGATATCATTCTGTGGTCTATTACTACTAAACCAACTACATTCTTTCAATGTTGAATAATGTTTATTTGCCATTCCTCTGTAATCTTGTTATGACTTTTTTTCCTGCCGCAATCAACTGAAGATTTGGCCATTATAACTTTATCAACAGTTAACTTTGATCTTCAGTGCACTCTACCTAATTCCAGTGACTTTTTGGGTGTGTGAAGTCTGTGGTATAGCCTTGAGTGCTCTGTGTCTGCTCCATGTTTCTCAATTCTTGCAGATGGGAAATGGGTCATATGGAAATATCACTGTGGTTGTGTAAGATGTATCCACCATAGCCTGCTGGCTGCTTGACGCCTAGACAGAAGAAGAGGTTCAAGATTATTCCTAACCTTCTAATCCACTCTACCTTGCAGATTCTACAATGCAAACATTTAGTAGACTTTCTTGTATTGAAGGAGGAAATATTGATTTTACTCAAGCAGGTTTGGAAATTTAGTAAATCCAGATTAAGACTCTCAAATAAGTTGAGATCAGTACATCAAACATGTACCTGCATGATCATTCTTATTGTGGCTCATTGACAATAGTCAAAGTATGGAATCAAACTATGTCTATATATGGATGAAGGGCTAATGGAAATGTATCATACATTCACAATAGACCACTATTTAACAATGAAAGGAAGAAAATCCTGGTGTATGTGATGTGTGTGTGTTTGTGTTATTATGAATGAAGATGGAAAACATCATACAAGCTGTGATAAGTCAGTAACAGGAAAATATGTATTTTTGTTAACTTAATATGTTTTATTGATTTTTTGGAAATATCACATAATGCATCCAATAACCTTTACTTCCTGGTCCTCTCAGGTCTGCCCCTTCAGCCTTGTGGCCTCCCCCGCCTCCCAAATGTCCTTTTTGTGTTGTCCATATAGTCACTGGAGTCACATATAGTCACATGGTGTCCAGCCTCTTAAAGAAATGTGAATCCTCTCCCACCCCCACCCCCACTAGTACCCCTCTATTGTGGAGAACTACACTTGAGCATTCTTATTACATTTTTTAGGGTTCTCTTTGATGGCTTCCTGTCTAAGTTGTTACTTTGTTTTGGTTATGGGAGGGTGGAGGTGCCAGATGTCAAGGAAGCCTTTTATGTCTCTTTCTCAACTGTGAATCTGCAGTCATCCATACCACTGCAGGAGAAGCTTCCTTGTCCTTTACAGCCAGAGAGAAGTGTTTATCAGGGACATCATGTTATCTGTCAGCATGGATCACTGACATCCATCTGGTCTCCAGCATCACAGACCTCTTCACTATGGGCCACAGACATCAACAGAGCTTCAGGCCGCAGAACACACCACAGTCATCCATCTGCATGGCCTTTGGTGGTAACACGGGTCATGGACATCAACATGGTCCCTGGCTGCACAGGACTTTGGACCCAGACATTGCTCCCAGTGGCAAGTCAGACTATGGACATCCACATGGCCTATGGTGGTAACATGGGTGACAGACATCAACACAGCCTCCAGCTATACTGCAGCAGGACTACGAACCCAGACCTAACCCCTAGTGGCATCATGTACTACGGGGACATCAACATGTCCTTGGGTGGTGGCTTGAGCCTTGGATATTATATGGTTCATCCTGTTCCCAAAGCATATGCACTGCTCTGTTCCTCTGTCCTTCCCACCCCTCTATTGAAAATTCATTCATCACAGTGGCTTTGGAAACTGCAGCTTATCATTTAATATTTTTTTCTTTTTACCCACAAAGGTCTACATGCAGATATTCATTGCTATAAGTCATTGGTCTAGCTCAAGGCCTCTGATTTCTGAAGCACCATAAATACCGGACCATCAGCTAGATTTCAGCTATGCTTCAGGCCTTCACCTTCAGTGGTGATGAAGTGTTCCTGGATCTGGTTCTGCAGCACAGGCTCCCCCTAGCGGTCCAGCAGCTCATAGATGGAATAGGTGTGTGGGTTGGCCAACTCTAAGTGCTAGACCTGGGCCCAGATGGCAGCTGAGTTGGTCTGGCTTTTCTGGAAGGGGTAAAGGGCTCTTCCGGGTGAATATTTGAATTCTTTCTGTTTTCTATTGGCCCTTTCCTTAAGTTTTCTTGTCTTGATCACAAACTGGTAAAATATCTACCTCTGTTCCGAATGAGTATGACATAAAATTCTGAGGCATTTGCTTGCATTTCTCTTTGTATCTTGTATTTTCTGTTACTTCTTTCATGACTTTTCTAAATTATATCCCCAGTCTTTCAGTTCTTAAATAATCTTGTTTTCTACCTCTTCTACACACTGGAGCCTCTGGCATGGACAGTCAAGCTGAAGCTTTGCTTCCTAAGGTCGTTCATCTAGGTTGTTTTGCCGTGGTAATGGAGAACTGACTGATGCTCTCAAGTGTCCTAATGCACGAAGCATATGTGTGATTAAAAAGACTGAAAGATGAGGTAATTGCACACAATGTTTATAACCGGAAAAACTTTTTACAAGTGAAAAAGATAAACTCCACTTTTTTTTTTTTTTTTTTTGATAAACTCTACTTTTGTGGGTAGAATAAAATTCTGTGAAACATGGGGCAATTAAACTGGGGGACATTATGAACTTTGGGGGGACTTGTTTCCTTTCGGTTTATTTACAACTCCAGTTTCCTTGTTCTTTTGCATTCAGAGAGAGTTCATTTCCTTTTCTTTTTGCCCATTTCTACTTTTTGTGACAACTTAAAACATTTTATTTCAAAGGCAACATCAGAATTCTCCAGGGAGTAGAGTTGCTCTATTGTGTAATCTTTGATCAGATTGTAATGGAAAAATCCCTGCAGGTGTTATAAAATGTGTACATATATTTGAATATATAAAATATGTATTTTTTATTTTATCCTCTTCAACACTTCTAAACACAGACTTCTTTTGTGGACTGACTCCAAAATGATGGATCATCATGGAGAAAGATTTCAAAAGTATGACAATTTTATAGATAGATGGTGAAATCAATTAGGTTTATAAATTCTTTTGCAATCCTGAGTAATTCTCAACATTAAAAATGGAAAAGGCTATGAGAAATATTGAAGTATATAAAAACCCAATTTGAAAGATGTATAATATATGTATATTATAAAGATGTATACTTTTATTTTTGTAAAATTTTAATACCATTAAGCTTCCTGATGTTTATAATCTTAAATTATTAGAAATATTGGTATTAGTACAGTTATTTATTTAAGAATCTGTAAGACAATTGTCGTATAAATGCAATATGTGATATTACCTTTAAAGATATGTGTTTAATGATTTTCACTCTCTCTCTATATATATACATATATGTATATGTGTGTATATATATATTTATGTGGCACAGTGCATATATAGTAAATGGTTCTGCATTAGATTTTTTTTTCAAGAAAAGCAAGAATACTAAAATTCCTAATTGTTTTAAAAAGATGTTATAATGGTTAATCTTGATTTTTCAGATTCATTGGATATAAAATCACCTTTGGAAAAATTTCTCAGCATGTCTTTAAGAGATTATAAGTTAGGTTAATTAAGGCTGGAACATCCACTCTACATGTTGGCAGTTCTGGTAGATGGTCTGAGTTCTCAGACTGAAAAAGAAGACAAAAGGCATCTGAGCACGAGAAGGCTTTACTCTCAGCTTCTACACAGTGGTTTCCATGTGACCTGCTCTTCCTGTCAAGCTTTCCCCTCATTGATGAACTCGACAACCTTTAGCTGTACAGAATATATTAAAATGCATGCACGCAAATTATATACATTCCATTCCAAAGGCAATCCAATTTCATTTTGGTTTCATCTAGTCTTACAATTTTAGGGGTTTTTTTTTTTTTTTTTTTTTTTTTTTTGGTTTTTCGAGACAGGGTTTCTCTGTATAGCTTTGCGCCTTTCCTGGAACTCACTTGGTAGCCCAGGCTGGCCTCGAACTCACAGAGATCCGCCTGCCTCTGCCTCCCGAGTGCTGGGATTAAAGGCGTGCGCCACCACCGCCCGGCTGGGTTTTTTTTTTTTTTTTTTTTTTTTTAATTGAGAATAGATTCTTCTCAGTTGAACAGTGGTCATGCATGGCTTCAAACCCAGCATGCAGGAGGCAGAGGCAGATGGATCTTTGTGAAGGGCAGCCTGGGCTACAAAACAAGTTCCAGAACAGATAGGACTGTTACACAGAGAAACCCTTTCTGGAAAACAAAACAAAACAAACAAATAAACAAATAAAAAGATTCTTCTCTCATTCAATAGATGCCAACTGCAGATCCTCCTCTCTCCATGCTTCCTACTTTCCCCAACCTCCCCTCTCCCCCAGATCAACTCCACCTCTGTTCTCCCTTCAGAAAAAAAAGGCGTCCAAGAGACAACAACAATACAGGACAAAACTAGATAAATTAAGACAAGGTGAAAGACCTCATATCAAGGCAACCCAATAGGAAGAAAAGAGTCCCAAGAGCAGGCAAAAGAGTCAGAGATACATTTGATCCCATTGTTAGAAGTCTTACAAAAACCCCAAGCTAAACAACCACAGCATGTGTGCAGAGGACCCATGCAGGTCCCAAGATTGCTGTTTCAGTCTCTGTGAGCCTGCGTGAGCCCTGCTTACTTGATCCAGTGGGCCATGTTCTCCTGGTATCTTCCAACCCTATTTTTAGCTTCTTAATTGAGATTTTGCTAGGAAAACAGTTTGGGCAGCTATTTTTATTTATACATGACATATAATTTTGTAGACCTTAGTTTTGAAGCCTAAAGTATTTTGAATTATCTTTATTTTCTTAATTATTTTTATTAACTTACATAAGTTAACATTTCAATGTCTATGTTATTAATATTACTTATACCTTGACAAGTACTTTCAACATATTTCCCAGAAATTTTTAGGAACTTGTATTACTTCAAAGAATTTGTAGCATGTTTTTCTAAGCATCCTCTTCACAAACACAAGTATTATCTTTTTGTTACTTCTTTTTCAGTATCAAAAAAATCAATGACACTGATTTCTTGTAATTTTCATTATTATATAAAACATTTCCATGTATATATTGACCACTTTACTTCTGTTTTTTCCTACTGAATAATAAAAAAAATGTCCAGAATAACACTAGAGAGGGGACCTTCTAATGTAGGTTGCTTTTGCTATGTAGACAAAGAAGATGAGAAAACTAATGTTTATAGAGAACTTTTCTAATATAATTGGATTCATGAGAGCATATGGTTTTCCCATTTGTCCCTCTTTCCTCACAATTCATTGTTATTTGCTCCACTTATTTTTTATGACACTTATTACATATTATTGGGGAGCCTACTCCCCGCAAAGCTCGTTAAATTTTTAATTATAGCAGAAATTGTTAAGTAAGATATATCATTTTTGAATTAACTTTTAAAGCGCCTTCTCCTTATTTTTTAAATCTTTTCTTTTGTGAATTCTGGAATCAATTTACACTCACTGCTGAGTGGCCTTGGCTCATCACCCAGGCCCGAGGAAAATGGAAGTCTGGTGTGTCCATCAGGCAGAAAAACCTACTCAGCATTCTGTAGTCTCCACTTCACACTCTTTCAGGTCATGCGAATTTAATTAAAAGCCTTTTAACCTTATTCAGTGATCACTAGGGAAGAGACAAATTACAGAAACGGAGTCTATAAGGGTCTCTGTGCCTGGAAGCTGCTTAAGATGTGTTAAGAGAGTGAAGAGACTGAGGAGCTTCGAAGACACAGAAGCAGTATTGTTAGCAAGCAGGAGCCTTCACTATGCAGGGAGGAAAAGTAAACATGAGTCAAGTCTGTAGCATTGAATGCCAGTGGGATTCATGAGGAAGGGCACTGGGTACTGGATGAACTTACCCTTTTGGAGACCATGGAGGATTTAGAGGAAGCCATTTGCATCTCAATTCTCCTTCACTACACATTTAAGAGCATATGAAGCTGCCACTGTGTAAGTATTCCTGTAGCACAGGAAGGAGTAGTTGAAGTGTTCCCTGAGAATCGATTTTTTGATCCGTCTCTGTGTTCAACTCACTGTGATTAACTAGAATTGGTTATAAGATCTCAGAACGATTAAAATGGATCTTTAGTTCAAAAGTCCTACCATTTATACTAAAATCTAACTCTATCACTTATTATCTGGTGGATTTGAACTTTATGTTAATATTAGAAACTTGAATTTCTCCTCTAAAAGGAAAATGAACTATCTCACAAATTTATAAGACTTAAAGTGAGATAATGTACATAGGTATTCTATAATTTCATTTTTGTAGGGACAGCAATCTAACCTGTAAACAATCTGATATATCTTAGGCCTTTGGTTAAAAAAGAAAAAAAAAGGCACTAACATCAGGGGGGATATTCAAAGAGCTCAATAGATTCTTCCCAGTAGCTGGTCAAGGGCAAAACCTTTCTTTGAAAGTGGGGCTACAACTTTTTACCATGCAACTAGAATTCATTTTTACAGAAAAGAATAATGGAAATGTCTATTACACAATTGATATTAGCTTATCTCAGTCATAAGTATGTGTTCTGTATTCATTACCACTTTAATAATAATAATTAGAAACTATGATACTTGACCAAAGACAATTGTGAAGATTAAAAGAGACACATAGACACTGAGCACTGCTGTCTTCTAGATACTTTTCCAGGTCCTTTGTTCATTTCATTTCTTGTAGCCCTCATGAAAACCTGGTAATGTGTGTGGAGCTTCTTATAAGTGACTAAACCAAAGAGTTGAAGTGATGAAATATTTCCCAAGGTTTTTTATTCAATCACATTTCAATAATGAATGTTTTCTTTTTGTCCCAGCTGGTAGATGGTATCAAGGATATCGAGGATACAGTAAAACCAAAATGATCCTGCTGTACACTTATACAATATTTAAAACCTGGATAGGAACAGAAAAGGAATAGAAAATTAAACACATATGTAGGCCCTCTTCTCTCTATTCCTTCACCACAATATTGTATTATCTATACCCAAATTTAGTGGAATATTCTTTTCTGCCAGAAAACTCCCAAATAACCACACAGAGACTTATTATTAGTTGTAAGCAATAGCTTAGGCTTGTTTCTAACAAGCTCTTTTTTTTTTTTTTTTTTTTTTTTTTTGGTTTTTTTTTCGAGACAGGGTTTCTCTGCGTAGCTTTGCGCCTTTCCTGGAGCTCACTTGGTAGCCCAGGCTGGCCTCGAACTCACAGAGATCCGCCTGGCTCTGCCTCCCGAGTGCTGGGATTAAAGGCGTGCGCCACCACCGCCCGGCCTAACAAGCTCTTATAACTTAAATTAACTCACTTTTATCTGTATATTGCCACATGATTCATGACATTCGCCTGTCCTTTTGCCTGTCTTGCTCACTCTCCATCTGGCTAGTAACACTGCCCTTCTTCTTCCCAGCATTCTTTCTGTCTGGATTTCCTGCCTATACTGCTTTCTGCCTAGCTGTTGGTCATTTAGCTCTTTATTTAACCAATGAAAGCAACCCATTTTCACAGTGTACAAAAAGATTGTTCTACATTTCCCCTTTTTTTTTGTCTAATGAAAAAGGATGGTTTTAACTTTAACATAGCAAAATTATATATAATAAAAACAGTTATCAAGTAAGAATTACAGTTACAATATTCAGTCCATTTGTATTTGGCAAAAGAAGAGAAAATATTCTATTATGTATCTTATCTTTGCAAGTCTAAGGTTTTATACCTAACTTATCTTTTATCATAATTAAGAAAACTTAAGTGTAATTATTTAGCCTTTAACTCCATCAAAGTCCCCAGAAGGGTGTAATATTGCCTAACAACAAGGTTATCTAGCTGGCTGGACAGTCACCCAAAGTTGTTTGTAATATTGAGGCATCTGTGTTGGGCCTACAGGCCTAGTATATCTGACAGACATTTTTAAGAAACAGATAACTTTGAAGGCCTGTCCTACCTTTTCTTGGCAAAGTTTGGTAGTTGCTTTCTTTGTGTTCTGTTTGTCCAATTTGGACAGCAAACTGTCAGCAGTTGAGGCAAGGGCAGGTTTTTTTGTTTGTTTGTTTTTTCCTAAATGGCTATGTCTTACCACAAAGAAGATAAACTTCATATGGATGATCTTTGATGCCTATCATCTGCTCTGAAATAGATTTGTGCTGCCAGAAGCAGATGTGTCTCATTGACATGGAAAAGTCTCACATTATTAAACATCTTAAATGCCATATTCTGTAGTTTTTTGAAGTGTTTGAAGACCATCTATCTAAATATATCTGTTTAACATTGAAAACATATCCAATGTGATTAGAAGTTTGATTATTATAGATGACTAGCTACTAACCTATATTTCTTAATTAAACATTACATTTTTAAAGGAGCTACATAAGCATGATACCACAAGCAAGAGTAGAAACATACATATAGTATATCAAGAATAACTTTAATTTTATATCAGTAAGTAAAAATCCATACATGTACTGGGTGGTTTTTTTACGTCAAATTGACACAAGCTAGAGTCATCAGAGGGAGGAGCTTCAGCTGAGGAAATGCCTTGATGAGATCCAGCTGTAAGGCTTTTTATCATTTGGTGATCAAGGGAGGAGGTCCCAGGCCATGGTGAGTGGTGCCATCACTGGGCTATTGGTCCTGGATTCTATAAGGTGGGCTGAGCAAACCAGGGGAAGCAAGCCAGTAAGCAGCTCCCCTCCATGGCCTCTGCATCAGCTCCTGCCTCCAGGATCCTGCCCTGTTTGAGTCCTGTCCTGACTTCATTCAGTAGTGAACAGCAATGCTGAAGTGTAAGCCAAATAAACCCCTTCTTCCAAAACTTGCCTTTTGGTCATGGTATTTCATCACAGCAATAGAAACCCTAACTATGACAATACCAATGTAAAATATTTTGAGGTTAATAGTTCTTTTTGGGTTAAAGTAGATTTAATAATTTATCCTTTTATCTCATCATTTTTATGCTATATTCCCCTTTTTTTCTCTTCAGAAAGAGATCCTTGAATCTAATTCCTTGTCTGGATTTTCTGACCATGACCAATACCAACTAGTAACCAACACCCCCCAAATGATGACAAACATCCATAACCCATCTCTTGGGAATGTGGGTATTGTGTTATCTAGACTGCTTCCTGTCTTCTGGGAGTGCTGGCATCTTTGGAAGACCCTGATAAAAATCAGGATAATGGTCATGACCTGACTGGAGTAGTCTGTGAGGCTAGACCAATCAAGCCAGGTGCCTTGAAGCTGTTCTGGAGGCAGAACTCTGAGGAAACAGCAGCAGAGGAGCTCTGAGATGTTGGATCACCTGGGTCATCTGTTTTCATCAGTGTTTGATCCCCTTGTTCTGAAAACACATACACTTTTAACAGAACAGTAACATACATATCTATATTAACACAAGTATGGAATGTGTGGTGTGGGCAAGTCAGTTAAAGATTTTTTTGAATGTCTGAGCAGATAAAATATGTCAGCTGTCCTTAGTTTTGTTTGTTTGTTTTTTAGGTTTTATTTCTTTATGTCTGTAGTCAGGATTTTCAGGGTGTCTCCCCTGATCAAATGTAGCTAGAGATTTTTCCAGTTCTGCTGGGGCCCACAGCCACTCAGACCCAAATAAACACACAGAAACTTTTATTACATATAAACTGTATGGCCATGGCAAGCTTCTTGCTATCTAGTTCTTATATCTTAAGTTAGCCCATTTATATTAATCTATAAGTTGCCCCATGGCTTGTGGCTTACTGATACTTTACATCTTACTTCTTTTGGTGGCAGCAGCTGGCAGTGTCTCCTGACTCAGCCTTCCACTTCCCAGAATTCTCCTCTCTGCTTATCCCTCCTATACTATATTTTCTGCCTGGCTACTGGCCAGTCAGTGTTCTATTTATCAATCAATCAGAGCAACACATCCACAGAATACAGAAAGACATCCCCAGCAATCAAACTTTATCTTCTTTAACCCTGAACAAATCCATAAGCTTTTGTTTTCTTTGGGAGCAAAAGCATAACCCCTTCCCCAAAGCAACACACCTTTTAACTTCCATGTTGAAATCAAAACACTTATTTTAAAAGTTTATAGGTTGGCTTAATTCAGCAGCATCCATAATCTAATGTCTCTCAACAGCTATTGCTCATTCATCAGCAATTAAAAAATTTAAAGTTAGTACAACTTTACTAACATACAGAATCCATATTCCCTGTGTATTTCCAATCTCTATGTGGCTTATTTTTAATTATTACTTTTATTTTTTCTTTTAAGACTTTAATATTATTTTTAAACTTTTTTTCCTATGACTATCTATATTTTTTAATCTCTTTTTAAAAAGCCTTTGTACATTTTTAAACACACTGTGACCTGTTTGGAGGTTTTTCTGTCTGGATCTGTCTTTATTGAGCATCTATAGTGTTCTCTAATTCCATGAGACAAATCTTAAACTGCTATGGCAGCCACCTCAGTGGATCTGCTTAGTACATGGCACTGGTAGCTGGCTCCCCCCTTCCCCTGCCCCTCCCAGTTCCCTGAGAGCCTAGCCTCATGGCAGAGGTACTGGTGAGAGCCACATTTATTGCCTTAACTCTGGAAAGTTTCTGGATCCATGCTGCTTTAGGCATTTATGCCTAGTTTCACGCCACCAAGTAGTGTGCTACCCACTTCTCGTGAACCGCATTAAAGTGTGTGTTAGTGGGTCCTCTTAAAAGAGCTGTGCCTCTGTTTGCTGCTAGCATCTAGCCTACCTGAGAGAAGGTGGTCACCAGAAAACCACTGTGACTCTATGTTCTGAACATTTTTTTAAAAATAATTTTCTCAGGCTTTATGTGTATGTATGTGGCCCCGGATTTTGGAAACCATTTGTAGGCAGAATAGTCTGTCCTACCAGCCAACTCCCAAATAACTACGCAAAGACTTATTATTAATTATAAATGCTCAACTGATAACTTAGGCTTGTTTCTAACTAGCTCTTATAACTTAAACTAACTCATTTCTACTCATCTACATGTTGCCACATGACTCTTAGCATTTACTTGTCCTCTTGCATGTCTTGCTCCCTCTCCTTCTGGCTGGCAACCCCACCCTTCTTCTTTCCAGCATTCTTTCTTACTGGCTCTCCTGCCTATACTTCTTCCTACCTAGCTATAGACCATTTAGCTCTTTATTCAACCAATGAGAACAACACATCTTCTCAGTGTACAAAAGGATTGTTTCACAATACCCAGTGTTTACATTACTACATTTATCTGTTTATTTAGTGTGTGTGTGTGTGTGTGTGTGTGTGTGTGTGTGTGTGTGTGTGTGTGTATGTGTTAAAATGTATTCACAGGTCAGAGGACAATTTATTGGGGTCAGTTCCATTCTTGTATCACATGAGTCCCAGAGACCAAGCTCAGACCTTCAAGCTTGGTCTCAAGTGCTTTCAATCTATCCATGTCACCAGTCCCCATACCTAGGCTTTAATGGTCATTTTAAACACAGACATTCCCTTTGGACCCCAGACTCATATGTGTAATTATTTTCTCCTAGAGTTCTGAAAAACATGGCCTATTTAACAGTTTAAAACTGAGCACATGATCTTCTGAAAGCATCCCCACAAACAGCTGATCTATTTGTACACCTCAGAGATTGCCAATGTTGTTCCTGCTGTGAAGTATGAGTGGACTGACATTTTTATTTCTCTGATGGCTACCTCCATCATCAAACCCTGTTGGATGCTTTTTGTAAGATACACTTCAATTTTATCCACTTTATCACCTCACCCCATCCCCCTAGCATGGAATGACATCATCTGTCATTTGGAATACTAGAATGTCGTTCCCAGCTGATCTACCTGCACCTTCCTGTCTGTCAACTCTTCATGAGTCTCTGTGTTATATAAAAATGGAAAATCTGGTTATATTACTTGCTGCCTCTGTTTGACACCTTTTAATGATTCCTCAGTGTTCTTAGGATAAAGCCAAGATATTCATCATGGCCACACATCCAGAGGACTTGGTGCTACGCCCAGTTCTATAGAGGCTAAGTTTTCTAGACACCTAGATTTTCCACTATTTCTTGCTACTTTCAGCTCTTTATAAATATTTCACATAAATCATAGACCACATCTTACATGTGTAGTTAATGCCTTCTCATTATTCAGATAGCAACTCAGTGGTCATACCCAGAAAAGTCTTTCCTGTCAATGCTGGATAAAATTTTAATATCTATGTATTCTCACTTCTATATTTAGTTTTTGATAGTACCCGAGAGATGAGATTTTGCTTTTTATTGAACGTGTTTATTGGGAGAATAAGACTTTTCTCTAGAAACTAAAGCCTTGGGTTGACAAGGACCACATCACTCTTTGCTCTCTTTCTTATCATTCTAAGGAATATTTTACTACTATGACAAATAGCACAAATCTGAAGCACAGGTAAATAAAACTAAAGGAGGGAATAGCAGAGTTCACACGTGATGTGCAAGAAATCTGATTTTTAATGCGTCTAATTTTGTGAATGGAAGATTTATATAATTAATAATTTTATTTTATATTCAACAAAAACATATTTATTTTTCTCATACACAATGTACTACATCCAAGAGAAGATATAGTAGCAAAAACTACATAGATGAACTATTGTTTTCATAGTATTTACATTTTATTAGAAGATACCAAGAACCAAGTAAGATATTTAAGGTAATTTCAGAATTTTAAATGCAATAAGTTCTTTTAAAGGGATAGTTTGAGGAGAAATGTGACTCCTAGAAAACATTGCACATGTTAACACAAAGAAGAAAACTCTGTAAGTTAATTCAACAAAGCTATGGAATGTATTTATGAAAATGTTGTAATGAGAAAGAGAAAATTGTGATGGGGAAAAGAAAGGGAGGGACAGGGGTGGAAAGATAGGGGGAAAGAGACTGAGGGAAGGAGAGGAAGAGGTGAACCTAGCTTTGAGGGAACAGGTGTCTTGAGAGGATGTCGCTTTGATCAGGAACAAGGATGCTTGGGGATCATTGTGTTAGAGTACAGACGTGGAAAAGATTATGATGTATCCGCAGATATATCCAGACCACTTTGTAAAAATGTCCCAATAAATACATTGTCTCTGTATTTGACAATTCTATGACACTGTATGTGTTCTTTTTTTAAAAAGTCAACAAAGAGATACAGTTGGCTTTAGTTTTTCACTCTGAAGGGCCAAGCCTGACTGCCCTACATACAGAGGATACTAGGGGCTGTCAGAAGAGAATTCAAGATAGGAAGTTACAGCCAGTGTAAGGCTTCCTTCAAGCCAATAAATGAAGGTTTCTGGGGGCATTTATTATCATGCAGAACTGAAGAGGGATTATTGTGTTCTTTCTATTACCACTTAGCAGTTAATGGTGGAAAATAATGAGTGGGTCAGAAAGGCAGGAGACTAGCTCCTAAAATTCTTTATAAAACGTATTAATTATTGCTAAATATGACGTTAATGACTAAAATAATGACATTACTAACAGTGTGGCAGCATAATGTGGTATAAAGGGCAAAGGCCTCTTAGGTCAGTCAATCTGTCTGCTATTAACTGGTGGTGTGGTCATAAATAGGTCAATTTACATCACTTAGCTGCAGTTCTTTCATTTTTAAATTAACCTTCCACATCTTTTCTTTAGATTAAAAATTCTATGATTTTATGAGGAATACCTTATAACAAAGATTTTGTCACCATCTATGTGAAATGTGTTAAATGGTGATCAAAGGAAAAAGGATTGAAATGTGAAAGGCTTTGCATGTCAAAATACTCAAGGTTGTATTCTTTTGAATTGTCTGTACTCTTAGGTCTATTAGTAGACATCATTACGTAAATTAGGAATTTATTTAACACAATGATGTAATACTGTGACAGTCAATCTGATGGTTGATGACTAAAATGTGGGTATAGCATAAGTATGGATAACTGGAAAAGGGGGTAGTTCACAACCTGGGCTAGATAGACTAGGATGACCCAAGATTTCATCGTGCTAACTCTAATGGTACAGGATTTAAATTTCATGAATAGGTTGTTTCTGCTTTTCATTTTGTCTCTTTCGATCACAGTCAATGAGATCTAACTAAAGCTGCCCAAAGGAAAGGGGGAGAGTCATAAAGAGCTGCCCAGAAGCACATTTTGGTTGTTTTAAGGCAGTGCTTTATAGCATCCACCATTCTTGTATGCACTGTCTAGTGGAGAGTGGCCTTGAACTTCTGATGCATCTACCTCCACTTCACAAACACTGGAATGGCAGGTGCATACCACGGTGTCCTGCTCAGAGGAATGTACTTTTCAGTCTTCATCTAAATACCTTAATGACAAACTACAACTTTGTACATTTAAGATAAAATATAATCAATATACTCATGTGATGACTAAGATAAGTACAAGGTCAGTGGAAGATAATGTTCTATTAGTGTAATCATGTTATGTCTTTTGCAAAACAGGAAACTAACTTTAGCTCATCTCTCTTAAAGCCAACTGCTGGGTTTGAAACTTTCAGCTGTCTGTGGGCCTACTCAACATCCATCTTCACATAGAGGATACAGAATCTGCAGGTTCCATGGAACTCAGATGTTCCATGCTCTAGTGCACATGCGCATATCCCAATACATTGTAAATAGCTGTTATCACTGGTTAGGATAACTTAATTAAACTTGCTTATTAAAAATCTTTAATTCGTTAGTGATAAAATCTTGATTAGTACATTTTCCCTGCTAGGTGACCTTCTAATTTAATAGAAAATGAATTTTTAAATGGGGAAAAATGCCTGTGGCAGAGATTTTGTGGGAATGAATAGAGTTTGCAATGCACACAGGGATATATTCCAGCCTAATTAGTAAGGGTGCAAATGAATTTTTATTTCATACGCCAGAAGTGTCATTGATGAACCATGGTGCAGAGTTGAAAATGCATTCAGATTGGCAGTGTGGGACCAAAATCTGTGGGAAAATCACAAGCTAATTCATTGATTGCCCCTTGGAAATTACTGCTGTTAATTGTTAGGTAATTAACATGGAGCTACAATTATATTGGCCTAAGGGGGTGATTAATGTTTCACCATGTCACATTAGTGGCGGCTGGATTTTCAAAGCTTTGCTCTTCACACGGTTTAGGAGACAGATGGCATATTGTCTATGGATTTGTTTTCCACTAAAGCTGATGCTGAGAGCAAACGTGTGTATTTTCTGTTCTTATGCCTCCTCTTACAGGCACAAAATTCAATCTAAGGACTTATAATATTTATGAAATGCTGTATTTTAAACGGAGCTAACATGCGTGTTACCAGATGGAAAAATTTTAATTTTATGTATTGGCATAAAATCAAAGTTGTCTTACATAAGAGGAGTTGGTGTTTTTCTTTATAATATGTCCTAAATTATTAAGTGATGGTAAGAAGAAAAAATTATCATATCATACTTATCATACCTGTCATAATCTAATTTAAGCAGAAACCAAATTAGCCGCACCAAACAAACACACAGTGATAAAATGGAGCACACGCCTCTGTCTAACGTGCAGCCCAGTATCTTTGTCACGGTTAAGCCATGTATGTACCAATATATCGAATTCTCTTGGCCTATTCTTAAGCGCACAACCTATGACGCTTTCCTGATCTCTAAATATCAAGTTTAAGACTGAAGGGATGGAATGCCAATGACTTTCCCTAGGAAGCTGGTACTAGCCTTAGCCAGGTGACACTAAGATGTTGCATGATGCATTGGAGTTTGCCAGTACAATTTATTTTTAATCTCAGAATCTAAGTTTGATAACTGTCTGTCAGATTTGAAGTACAGCTGTTATAGGATGAAAATAATTGTAAAGAAAATTATATATAAACTACAGCTACTACTATAGTTTATTCAATTACAGGTGTAAATTAATTTTTATTTACAGATAAATATATCTTTCAGTGAGCTCAGATCCATAGATCCAGACATCTGCAAAAATACATTTGCTGTTAGACTTACTTATTATTTTTTTTGAAATTCAATTTGGCTGAAATGGGTTAAAAGTTTTCAAAATATTTAAATCTTTAATACAAGTCAAGATGACTCATTATACTTTGTGAAAAGATATATTCACAACTAAAACCTAAGTGAATCCAAAAATTCTGAAGGTCTCTAAAGGTGATTTCTTTTTATTTAAAAAAAATCCAATTAAGACACATTATCTAAAAAGATAGACTGAATCTCTAGCAGTTCAAAGAGTAGAGACTTTTATAATATTTTTTCTGTCAGAATTTGAGATATCCTCTCCCTTAGTAGCCCCATACTGAGATCTCTGTTGTGACTGTAACCTCCTGCTTTTATATTGATTTCTACTCCTCCAACAAATGATAGAAGTCTCTATTATCTACAGTCAAGCCAGCTATTAAGTTTTAATGTCCCTTAAAACTGAAAAAAAAAATGTGAAAGAAAGTCAGTTCTTCTAATGACGTTTTAAAATAGAGAATTATCAAAATCTTGATTTGGGAGCAATTCTGTGATCAGATCCTTCTGTGTTTCTTTTACATTAAATCTCAATTGTGCTTGTTCAAATGCCCATTTTACTGTGGAGCTGACATTTCACCCAGACTCCTTTTTCTTATACTTATTATAATGTTCCAAAAAAGGTGCTTATCATTCTGGAAACAGCAGAATAAACTGTAAGGCTACATTAGGTGTCCTCATTTTCCTAGAGGGAAACTTTTATCAAATGTCATTTTCATCCTATTTTAATAAACCTTTGTGGTAAAGCAAGAGATTCTGACTTTGATTATAAATTGTTACATAAAGTTATAATTTACACTTGACAGCTCCCTTTGGACGATAGGGTTCCTCTATTCAGAGTCCTGCCTTGAGCTCCTTCCCTAACTTCGCTCAATGTTGGATTGTAATCTGGGAAATGTAAACTGAAATAAAACCTTACCCCAAGCTGATTTTGGTCATGGTGTTTATCACAGAAACCAGGATTAGTTATTATTATTTTTTTTTAATACCCGTGGAGTCAGTCTTAGTGGCCACTCATTTTAAAATATAGCAATCAAAGAGTGGCATGGGGCAATGTTATGATATTGCATGCATGAGGCCCAGGCTGGCGGGGCCAGTGTGTCCCACGCGAAAGGGAAACATGCTGGGCAGACGCGGTTGCAGCGCAACAACAGTCACTAGCCACTCACCGACTAGTCACTCACACAGCAGGAAATGAGTTTATTTGATAGAAAGATAGAAAGAGAGAGGGGGGGGACACGGGGTTGAGGATGCACACCTCGTGCGAATGGTGGGGGCCAGTTTTCTTTTTTAACGGGAACTTTAGGTGAGGACGCTGGGCAGGTCTCCAAGGGGCAGGTCAGAAGATTAACAGACATTTGGAAGTTCATTGATTTTATTTATTTATTCATTCATTCATTTATTTATTCATTCATTTATTTATTATTTATTTATTTATTTATTTATTTATTTATTTATTTATTTATTTATTTTTATGTCTTTGTCTTTGCTGGTCTTCAAATTGGTGGAACTAACAAAGAAAAACAATTCTTGGGAAGTAAGGACTGTCTTTGAAATGCAAGCAGTTGTTTTAGGGAAGAAGACCTTTCCAGACTGCATTAGTGACAGAGTCTAGAGAAAGGGGAGTGGGCACACTGCCAGCAACAGAGATGTGCCTGCTCCAAGACTGAATGGCTGCGGGTGAAGTCAAAGATGTGAGCTGCCTGAATGACGTCAGCACTCGTAGTTCATGACCATGGCGTTTAGTCTGAGGGATCATGACAAAGCATGGTAAGGAAGCCCTTTAAAGATCTGGGTAAACGTTGTTAATATTGATTGTCAACTTGTCAGGATTTAGAGTCACCAAGAAGCAAGCCTCTGCAGGATTATCTAATTAGGTTAGTTAAGATAGCAAGGGACATTCTAAATACGGTCATATACTGTTTATTGGCATTCTAGACTGCATACAAAGAGAAAGCCAGCTGAGCACCAAGATTCATCACTCTTGGCATCCTGAATGTGGATATGGTGTATCAGCTTCCTCAAGTTCTGCCACATCTTCCTCACCATGATGGGCTATGTCCCCTCAAAATGTAAACTTGAATAAAGCCTTCATTCTTCAGACTGCTTTTGTGAGGAGTTTGTTCACAGCCATGAGAGAAGTAACTAATACACCTTGGGTTTTACTTCATCGAGTCTAGGTCTCATTATGTGGCCCAGACTGGCTTAGAAGTCCAGGCCATTCTCTTTCAGCCTCCAAAATGTGAGAGTAACAGCCATGTATCTTTATGCCTTGCTCCATTTGTTTTTAATTGGTTTTCAACATCATTAAATTTTGGAGGCTATGTAGCTAAGCAATATGTTTTTTTTCTACTAGCTTTGCTATAGACAACACCTACCCCCCCTTGACTAAAGACACCTTAATAGTTGAAGCTTTTCTGTGAAATGATTCATGTCATGATATTTCTAGAAACAGTTTCCTTTCAGTTCTTTCCCCTATATTCTAGGGGAAAGTTGTTTTTCTCTATCTCACTGATTCTCTAAGGGAATGTAGTCTTTTCCTACCTTCCCAGGCCTTTGGGAATGATGCCTTTTGTGACTAGCTGTAAAATCAGATATTCTTGGGTAAGAAACTAAAATCAGACAATTATATTTCCTTAGATTTAGAAAGCAGACTTGCAAAGATGTGTAACTACTAGGAGAGTTGTAATTACATTGCATGGTGTTTGCCTATTTGATGTACTGCTCAGGTTTCACATATAAGCCTTTTACCTGCCTCCCTGAAGCAAGGCAGTCTTGGTTTAAGATGCTCTGTCTCCTCTATTTGCTAGCTTAACAAGCAAAGCTCTCCTAACAACTTGTTTTCAATTAATTCACTCTTCCCCAATGGCAAGCGATGAATTTGGGTTCACCATTAGAATAGGATGCATTAAAAAAAAAGCCACAGATTTCTCAATTTAGTTGTTTATTTTCCTAAAGTCTAAGTTAGACTAATATTTTTTCATTGCAATATTATTGTTATAGTTTGAATATGAAATGTTCACCCAGCAATGTCACATGTTGAATGAAAAATCTTGGTCACCAGTTTCTGGGACCACTGAGAGGTGACTGAATCATGGAATGTTAGTCTCACTAATGGACTCATCCATTATGAGTTCACAGTTGAACAGACTACTAGAAGATAGAACCTAATTCAAGGATGTAAGGTAGGGAAAGTCTTCCGAAAAGCATAGCAAATCTTGACTCTCTGCTTCTCTCTTAGCTTCTGCCTCTCTGGGAGAATAGCTCAGCTTCACTTTTTGTTATTGGTGTTTTGCAGCACTACTCCTCCAGAAACAAAGAAGTCAAATCTCCAAAGTGTTAACCAAAATCAGTCTTCCTTTCCTTAAGTAGTTTTTTTCCTTGGGTATTTGAAAAGCTAAACACAGCATGTGTTAATTGTCAACAATATGCAAGCCATGCTTTTCTTATGTTGAGTCATTGTTATGGATGAGAGGATGTCCCTAGCATGCCTTACATTCTAGAGGAAGGAGATAAATGTAGGTGGAATTCAAAATTAAAGAATCAGTTAATGTAAGAAAGTGCTGTAGGAACAAACAGCAGTGCTGGGGGTCAGAGATGGAGAAGAATGTGGCAGCCACTCCGCATAGTTCAGCTCCAGACATGCAGAGAAGGAGGCAAATGAATTATCACCTGCGTGATGACATCAGCCAAGGAGACTGAGGAGCCAGAGAACTGACATTTCAGGAAGAAGGAACTGTGAGCACTGGGCGCTTTTGATGGAGCACACACTGAAAATGGGAAGAGTGGCTTCACTTCCTGGGACAAATGAATGTAAAACTTGGCAATCATTGGGCATTGATATTCTCATCTGTGCCTGACAGGAATAGGCAGGTTCTTTTGAGTAGTCACGTCTTTAGCTTTCTCTCTTCGGCAATGCGGTGGCACCCTAACGACCCAAAGCACATAACTGCGGCAAACAGTGAAGGGGGCTATCTCGGCCTCATTCATTTCTTCCTCTCACCATAGAATTGCACTACTACATCCAGGAAAATTTTATTTACTAATATTGAAATATGATATGCATTTACTTAGCAATTCACTGTCTTTTAACATTAGAATTATTTATTTATGTATGTGTGTGTGTGTACGAATATCTGCCGTGTGTGTGTGTGTGTGTGTGTGTGTGTGCGCGCGCGCGCGCTTGAGAGGACAAAATGGGAAGGTGGATACTCTGGAGCTGGAGTTACAGGGAGTTGTGAGCACCACATGGGTGCTGAGACCCAAGCTAGAGTCCTTTGGCAGAGCAGCAAATGCTCTTAATTTTGAGCCATATTTCCAGCCTCATTATTGCTATATTCTTAATTCCATATTAAGGAAGATTGAAAAAGAATAAAAGCTGGCAGGAAGGACGGGATTATTACTGCTTATTATTATCTTTAGCTAATTATTGATTCTTTTTAACATTATTATTTTATTAATAAGAAAAATCCAGAATAAAATCTATTAATGTAAGAAATAATATTTTGGAAGAGATAATACGGCAGACTTGTCAAATTGTCTTTTTGAAATCAAAGAACTGTCAGAATAAGCTAACTTTATCTTTACAGACTTGCCAACTTTGACTGAGCCTTTCAAATCACTCAGCTGGCTCCTGTTGTAATTGCTGTAGCTCTGATTTATTTGTAGACATTGGGCCTAAATTAGACTTTTCTTGTCTCATAACTAAAACACCCCTGGCTCCTGACTTTCCAACAGTCCTTTTCTCAATTTTTCTCTCCTACCTCTTATGTTGACAATATATCTCTTACTATTGAACTTCATTGCCAATTCCCTAAACCTCTTCTTCAACATAAATCCTCTGACCTTCTTTTTCCAAAGTCTAATGACCAAAACAGACTTCTCATAGCCCTCCAAGTAATCTTACCTTTACTTTACTGATTGTATGACTGCACTCCTGCTACAGGCAAACAGGCTGAAGTCATGTTTTATTAATACTTCCTGTCTAATGACATCCACTGTAGTCTTCTTTTTCATTTGTTCCCTATAAATTTCCCCCCTCTCTCTTTTTATACCTCAATATTTTTATAAAGCATTCCAAACACTATGAAGGTCTTTATTTCATTGTTAAAGTCTATATTTCTTCACAACTTTCTTGCATATCACCAAGAACCAAGCTATAGCAGAAGCAAATATTGTAAGTAAGGCAACTCAGTATGTTTTTTTGTTACACAACAAAATTAAAGCACAAGGGATTTAGATTATATTTAGAACTCATATATCTGAAAAGAACTTCTCTTTTCTTTGTAGTTTATAAGAGATCATGGAGACATTTTAGCTTGGTGGCTGGCTAATCCTAGCAGATGAGGTTTGGTTGTTCCTAGAAGGAATTAAAAAAACATTTTCTGTTACTTGTGAACTTATTGATTTAGTGATTATGGGCACTTATAAGTACATGATAGAATTCAGCTGGACCTATGCAGCACGTTTCAGGTTAGAGAGAATGTGACGTTTGGCCAGTTTTCATGACTATCTAATAGTCCATGCTTTCATGCATTAAATAATATGTATAAACATGCTATGTTTATAGTCCTTCCCTTTCTCTCATGTGCTTTTGACTTTTACCATTATTACACTGTGCCCATCTGCTATTCATGTGAGCAGACTTAAAATCTGGACAGATGTCTCCTAGGTCCCACATTACTGAGAAGCTGAATTTCACAGGAGTTTCAGCCACCTAGCTTATAGGTGAGCTGGTGGAGGCTGGGCCAGTATGTAGGGTATGATAGTAGATCCAGGGCAACTGATCAAAGAGGTTGTCAGAGCCGAGTCTGTCTAAAGCAGGGAAGTGAAATCCCAAAGGCAATAAAACTGTCCTTGAGGAATTTTACTGTTCCCCAGATTGGGCAAAAATATCCTCAAAGGGATGTACTATGTCTTATTTCCTTCAAAACGAGAATAATGAGCCAAAGATCAATATAACACAATCCAAATAGTGGGGTTCTTAAATGAAAGTTACTCTATAAAACAAATAAAATGATGACATATCATTCTTATTGGAAGTGCTACTATTGGGCCACTTGACACGGATTACTATGAATTTCAGAACTATATTCTTACTAGTAACAGAAAATAGAAGTGTTTCTTCGTTACCATGATTGTAAAACCAAAAGATTAAGAACATGCTATCTTATATGTTCTTGAGTTTGTCATCACATAGGGGCTTTAATGTTTTCTATTATGAAGGGAATTTCATAATTTTAAAACAAAATATGCCCTAGCAAGTGTGTTAGCACTCTGATCAAGCTGAGCTGTGACTTTAATCTAACAAACCACCTTCTTTCTTTCCTTCATTAGCCAGGCAGGTGGCACTCACCCATCATTACTGGAAGAAGGACACTAATTTTCTCAGAATGGGTGATATGTATTCATGCATCTACTCCCATTGGACAACTCACTCCCCGATTTAACTAACATGTGTTTTGGGCTTGCATATGTCACGTGTGAAGCAATGACCTAGGGAAGCAAGGCATTGTTCAAGACAAGACTTGCCTTTGACAGTACCATGCACCATGGAGGCCGACAGCTCACATGCTCACCACTAATTGGTTTTTATCACTACCTTAGTTGGATGGCTAGATAATACCGTTTATTTTTAAGGTTCATATTTATTTGTATTGTGTGCTGAGATGTGGCAGGGAAGCATGGATGGGCCAAAGAAAATACAATGGATTTTCTGTATTTTTCAAGCTCAGTGAAATAATTGAAACAAATAAAAGCAATGAAATGAACACTGGCAAACACTGAAGATAAAAAAAGCTCAAAAGATCAAGGTTCTCATTGCTTCTGTAGGGTATCATGTAAGACAAGCATTTTTTAACCCACATGGTAAGACTCAATCCTCAAGAAGCCCATAAATCAAGCAGAAAAGGACAATCATAACAGCCACATGGGTGATTATCTTTAAAGTAGAGGATTCCTAAACATTGAAAATTTGTCCATTTTTCTCTTATCTAATGCCTTTGTTTCTAATACTTTAGTTATTCAGAATGAAAATGAAAACAAAACAGAATAGCCCAAGTCTCTGATGTGAATCATAGAAAAGTAATTTTTGGAGACAGTTCTATTAAGGTGTGTGTGTGTGTGTGTGTGTGTGTGTGTGTGTGTGTGTGTGTGTGTGTGTGTGTATGTGTGTATGTGTGTGTGTGTGTGTGTGTGTGTGGTGTGGGATGTGCACACACGTGTGTTTGGATATTTGCACCCATGTCTGCACATATGGAGGCCAAAGTACACAGGGTGCTTTCCTCAATCTCACCCATCATAATTTGTTGACAGTCTCTCACTGAATCTGAAGCTCACCTTCTTGGCTAGGCTGGCTGTCCAGTAAGTAAGCTCCTGGGATCTATCTGTCTCCACCTACCAATATTGAGGGTACAAGCATTTGTTCATGTCTACCTTTTTATGTGGGTGTTGTAGATGCAAAGTCACATCCTCTTGCTTTTAAAGTAAGTGTTCTTACCTGCTAAGCTGTCTTCCCAGATCTCCAGAGAGAAAGGTGAATTGTTACAAGCAGGACTAGGAAATCAGATACCAATGGAAAGTTGGATTAGAGAAATGAGATGTAAACAACACCTTTGCATGGACCAAGGAAGCCTGGAGAATCAAGAAATTAATAGCTAAGTTCTCATTGGATACATGTGTGCTTTATCCTAAAATAAAACAAATGGTTTGTCAAAATAAATTCATATTGAGAATTGTCTAGCTCTGTCTATTCAACCATACTCTTTAAACTGTATGCTATTTATATTTTATTTATATCATAGTATATTCATATTTATACTCTTTATAACTATATGTATAGTAATATTAATTTTCTGAAAAGTATTTTTCAAATGTATTTATAGACCATTTTCTCCCCCATTCTTTTCTAAATATGTATTTGCATAAAAAGGCCTTGCTCTTTAAATTAGATAGTTCTTATTATAATTTATTGCAATTTGTAAAAGTTTCATGTTTAATGAAAATAGAATATATTGTAAATCTAAATGACAAAGAAATATTCTAGTTGAATTATACTTTCCCATTACGATTAATTTTTGAGTTAGTGATTAAATTACATAAGTACTTCGCTAATATATATGACATCTGGACACAGCTAAATATACTTTTTTAAAACAACAATTTCTCTTACATTTAAAATATTTTCTTTTGCCTTAATCACTTTGGGCTTTGAAAGGATTGTTCCTCAATTCCACTTCTCAAATTATGACAAATCAGAATGTGTAACAGGGATTAAACTAAATGTGTATTAGAAGAGTAAAGAATTCACTGAGGCAAGACTAATCATCATTTAGATTATCAGGAGGAGATGATTAGTAAACAAAGGATTTCATGACAAGTTCTGTTGATGCTGTTTCCATAGCCAAATGTTTTAGCTTTTACAAATGAAAAAATCTCTAAGCAGCTTATGGGGAAAAGTAATCATTCAAATTACAAACTTAAGAATTTCAAATTACATACTTCATCAAGTTGAGTCTATTTTAACTTGCTGAGCAGATTTGGTGGGGCAGAATGAGATAATTACTTAGTGTTTCAAGTCAATGGAGAGCAGTCTTCCCATGCATGCAATTGATTCTCTGAACAATTGCTGTTGCAGATGAGTGTGAGAAAAATGGCTGAGACCGACTCTTAAAGGGCTCTGTTAAAAGTTGTCACAATTGTATTCAAAAATAAGAATTTTACATATATTTTTCCAAGTGATTTCTCTTATCTAGTTATTCTTTTGCAGTATTTCTTTTCAGAAATCCAATTTTTAAAAAGTTCTGTTGAAACGGTAGGGAAGCTGTAACAAATGTCTACATCTCAGTGGGTTGTCTGAATTAAAGATGAAAATCTGACTCAATGGAACTTTCCACAAATTGTGTGTGTGTTTTAACTTAATGGTCTGGAATTATATCCCATTCTTTATGTCAGTGCCTTTTGCACTCTCAAGGATGTTTAGGATTAAGAAATGCTGTGTTAGGCAACCTGGGTTCAAACACCAGTTCACCACTTAAATAATTACTGTGGATAAATTAACTTTTCTAAGGCATAATATTTTTGTCTGTGTGACTAGCAATTAAGGCAGGGTGTAAAACACTGATAATGGTGTTTAATGTGCTTAATGCACACAGCTTATTGTAGAAGTAACTTCATATTATTAGTTACCATTTTTTAGGGGTATACCTTTACTTGTTAGTGTTCAAGATTTTAGAATCATAATTGATAGCTTTAGGTACTCTAGGAGTGAAAAAATGTCCTTGTAAATTTTGCAATTCATTAAAATAAGCCAATATAGGTCAATACTACAAGGTACAAATATAAATGTGTGTAAGCACACATCTTTTGATACAAGAACTGTCTATGTAATCCAGGCTATCTTCACACTTCTGTGTAGTCCTAATGGGCCTCAATCTCATGGTCTTCTTGCCTCTGAGTCCTGAGTCCTGGGTTACTGGCATGCCCAACTCACCCATGGACCTAAGAATATTTCTAAATGACCATTTCTTAGGTGTGCTCCCTCAGTTTCTAGAATTTGTAGGTCTTACAGCATCTATTCCGGGTGTTTTGAGAACAATAACTGTTTTTATTCTTTGACATTTCAGTACTAGCCTCCTTGTTAACATGAAGTCGCCACAGCTCTTGAGACACAATGATACTTTATGTTTGTTTGTTATGCTAGGATGCTAAGATATTATGAACCATTAAGATTGAAGGTAGAAAGAGTGTAAGGGGTGGAAGACACCAAGGGACAAAAAGAAAACCTCTTAAACACAACAGGACCCACACACATATGAACCCACAGAGACTGAGGTGCAGGCACAGCACCTGTATGGGCCTTTGCCAGATGAGATGCTGGAGCTGAAAGGAGAGATGGAGATACCCCTTATCCCTAACCCAGAAGCTGTCTCCAAGTGAAAACTACTTACAAATGAAAATGTAGTTTTCTCCAAGGATTCTCACTGGGGAAACCGAGCAGGCTGCATGCCCAGCAGTACACAGCCAACAGAAAATGCACTCAGTGGCGTCTTTGGAGGTCCCTGGTTGCACAGTGCTCTGCCAGCGCTTTGTCTTTTCTCTCGTTTATCTTCTTTTCTTTTCATCTATTTTTATCCACTTTCACCCTACAGTCCCCTTTGTTTATATAGAATGGCTTCCAGTTTTGTGTTTCTCTGGGGTTTCTGAGAGACTCGAATGAGTGACTCTCTGCATCGATATCTGTTTCTTGTGCCTTTTCTTGGGCTCCTTTGTCCTGTTTGGGATGTGTTGGCGTTTGTTTTATATTATTTTATCTTATTTTCCTTTACTTGTTTTGTAAGGAGGGACAGTAAGGGTGCGGATCTAGATGCGGGTGGAGGTGGGGAAGAACTGGGAGGAGTAGAGGGTGAGGAAACCAGAATTAGGAAATACTCTATGAAAAAAAATTGCCATAAAAAACAAAACAAAACAAAACAGGATTGATGCACATAAGACTTCACACAGAAAATGTAGCAGCATACACAGGGCCTGCAGAGGTGTAAGCCAGATAGGGTCAAATGGTGGTGGTGGGGAATAGACTCAACCCCCCATGCCTACCCTAGAAGCTATTGCCCACAAAGGAAAAATTAGTTGTACCAACTCTCAGTAGGAAAACAAGCTGCACTTGAGGGCAGGCCCTGTGCCCAGCAAGCAATTGATAGCCAACACAGCAAACTCAATGGTAATTTCGGAACGTTTTGTCTCGGCACTATTTCTTTTTACGCCTACAGATCTTTTGCTTATATGTTATGGTTTCTGAGTTTTGTTTTCTTTGTGTTTGAATGTGTGTGTCTCAGCATCTGTATGTGTTTCTTGTGCTTTTTCTTTGACTCCTTGTTTTCCTGTTTGTTTCTTTGTTTTATGCTATTCTGGCTTGTTTGTTTTACTTTATCTTCCTTATTTTCATTATTATTGTTATGATGTCTTCATTTTCTAATAAGAGGGAGAAAGAAAGGGTATGTAAAGTGGTAAAGATAAAGGAAGTGGGGGTAGCATAGATGATCTGGGAAGAGTTGGAAAGAAAATCCAAAATCAGAATATATTGTATGAAAAAATTCAACTTAAAATTTAAAAAATTCTTTCAAGAATAAATAAGAAAGTTAAAAATAAAAATTCTATAATTATTAAAGGAAATTTAAAAGTAATTATTTTCCAGATTCATACTTTAAAAAAATGTGACATAATGTCAATCATCTTTATTGTCCAAAGACTTATTGTAGTTTGAATTTTCCTTGCATGATATTATTAACAACATTAGCCCAACACTAATTCACTCCTAGAAGATACAAGCTGCTATTTTGCCAAATATGAAACGTGGTGCTCAGGGAGGGGCAGTTGATCTCAGCATTAAAACATTAGCATCACAAATTGTAATGGGGGATGAATAATAATAGAGAGGAGCTATTAGTGTTTTAAATAGTGACTCCATGAAATTAAATGAAAGTAAACCCATTCAAATTAAGAACACTGACTCTGAGCTCTAGAGCTGTGTGCTAGACAAAATGAATTGCAGATTAATCTTGATAATTTATTCCTTCTTAATCTTTTAAGTTTGCATCATATTATCTCCCAATGCAGTATTCAGGTTGATTATTGAGGCCTCCAATGCATTTGAAAAAGAAATTGATCTTCTGATTTTTGTTTAAAGTATGTTTTTATAGGTAAGCATGTGGGCCAGATGTGATAAAACACTGTCCTTTGAACATGATATGGCTACTGCTTTGTTGAAATTGAAGCATGTTTGATTTCCTGGAGGAGACCCTTCCAAGATCAATCACACTGATATTTTCTTATGGGAGATGAAGAGGAACAAATGGGTCCATGAGGCTGCAAATAAGGTGATCATGCTACATGGACTGTGTATGAGGTCCCCCCTCATCTCTGAGGATATGTGGACACAACAGCTTCTATGTCTATAACTACCTCTGTGTTTTCCATTGTCCTGTTAAGCTGACTGTAAGCTGCCCACACCAAATAAAACCTGGGGATTCATAGGGCTACAGTTGGTTATAATTGTTTCTCTGCTGTGTTTTTAGTTTCCTTTTTTTTTTATTTGCTATTAATGTTCTATCTAGGGTGCATAGACATTTGTTCACATGTCCTAAAGAAAATACATGTAGTCACCAATTATAATTGCATCATTTTTGACAGTATCCTTTCTGGCTCACAGTTATACAAAAAAATGCTAGCAGATTGGAGGAGATAGGTTGAAAGAGTTTTTAAATTTGATATTGCCATATGTAACAAAAAAGTGTGCACAAAACTTTTTAATAGGTATTATTTTGAATATATCTTCTGCAATATGTAGTAGATATACATAACTACCTTATTCCACATGAGAATTAATAATGTCATGAACTTAATACAATTTTTCAGTATAAACAGAAACAGTACAGTAAAAATATCAAAATGACAAAAGTCTGCAAATCATACAGGATGGATATTGTAACCAGCATGGCAGAAATGAGAATATTCCAGAAACACTTGTGTCTTTTAATCTGACTACCAGACTATTAAAACAGTGGATCCCCAAGATGAAAATATCTCCAGGAACCTCATACTGTAAGAAGGAAAATGCACCACGATGGGGGGGAAATTGTCTCCTAGAAAAGAGTTTTTACAGTTCTAAAAAAAATCATTAGATGAATTTACAGAATAAGACTGGAACTCAGACAATGGTGCATCAATGGTGAGTGAAATTCCACATTGACTATGTAAGGGACAGCATAGATGTGCACATTCATGGCCCTCTATTTTAACTTTTATCTCCAAACAGAAGATGAACTTGAAAGGGTTGGGTCTCACTTTCCGTCTTCTCAAAGTGGACCTGTTGAACAAAACTCCTTTTTCTCTTTCCACTATGAACTTTACTCCTTTTATTGACTTATTTAGAAACGGTGGCTGGAACTGACTCAGGGAACAGGTTGTGATCCTCAAGTTTAATAGCAATTTGAGTAGGTAATCTCATAATTACCTGATTAAAAAAATCTGAGTTTCTAGATTACTGATTGGTTCCTCATTGGCAGTCTTCAATGTCCTCCAGTTCTTCACTTGCACTGGGAAACCTACATAAACCTACATAACATGGCATTTCATCTCTGCCTAATGAGACTAGACATAGTACCAAACTAAGTTGTTATAGCAAATTATTATCCATTTACTTTATGCTTATGAAATTCTAATGTTATGTTAGGCAATATGATATAAAACTGAATATCAGTCAATGCATGTTCTCAACAATTTGTTACTAGATTGTAATTGTTACTTTATATTCAAGCATAGAACCTTCATCAAATTTATGTGATTGAAAACATTTAAGTATTTTTCCACTTTTCCCAAGGTTACATATTGAATGGTGTGATAAAAATATAAAACCAGGACAATGTTACCTCAGGTCCATGCCCTTAGGTGTTGCCTAAACAACTTCTAATATGGGCATGTACTAGGTACTTCAAGTAACCTATTTAAACATAATCCTCTTCCATTCTTTGAGATGATTAGAGTAGAATTATTCACTATATTTTATGAACTAAGACATAAAATATGAAAAAAATGAATGAAGATTCCATATGAGTCTTTCTTTAACATTTCCACTCCTCATTTTCTGTATTGGTTAGGGTTTCTATTGCTGTGAAGAGATACCATGACCAAGGCAACTTTTATAAAAGAAAACAGTTGGGGCTAGCTTACAGTTCAGAGGTTTAGCTCATTATCATCTTGGTGGCATGCAGGCAGACATGGCACTGGAGAGGTAGCTGAGAGTTCTATATCTGGATCGGCGGGTAGGAGGAAGAGAGAGTGACTCTGGGCCTGGCTTGAGCATTGGAGAACTCAAAGCCTGCATTTCCACCAACAAAGACACACCCACTCCAACAAGGACACACCTCCTAATACTGCCACTCCCTGTGAGCCTATGGGGCCATTTTCATTCAAACTACCACACTTTCTGATCTAGTTGGAGAGCAAGCTGACTATGTTATTAGCCACCATTTTCCTCACAGCTGTGGGCACTAGACAGTCGTGATTTAGACCTAGAGAGGAGGTCTGAGAAGACCTCAAAGAATTCATTTCAATGTTCATTTCTAAATGAAATGAAGTGAAAGAGGTTTCAGAGGTTTCTAAAACCTCCTTGTTTTGGTTCTTTTTGTTGATTATCTTTTCCTGAAAACAAAGGTGTCCCAAATTCTATGTTTAGACTTGTGCTCTGTATCCCAACTAATGACAACTGTTTTCTGATTATGTAGCTAGGAATAAAAAGACTTAATGGAGTTCTTCCCTCAGCTCAGTATTACAGTCAAATGCTCGGAAGTGTTCCCTCAGAACATTGGTAGTCTTTATTAGATTTGCAGTTTCACGTTCTTTGTGTGAGTTGTCATTTGCTCCATAGCTCGTGACCTCAAAGAGTTTGGGGAGAGATTGTTTTCATCTAACAGTCCAGCATATCCATTAAAGAAGTACACCATCACACATGTGGTAAAAGGCTCCCAGGCAAAGGAACTGTGGGAACTCAGTGTGACTGGGCTAGAGTTAGCGTTAATTCAGGACTAGTGCTGGTAACAAGGGAGAAGACATCAGTTCTTCATTTCAGAGTGGATGGCAGAATGAGGAAACTTGTAATAAGAGGTGATGTGTCCACAGAGCTATGTTATTTGTAGGAACTGATCTGGGAACTGGGTTCTGTTAACATATCTGGAAAAGCAGGAGAAAAGATGATAGACTCTTGATGAGGTGGGACTCTTGAAAGGAGTTAGGTTATTGCAAGCCTACTCTTGGCAGGGGTGCCATGGAGACCCCTCCTTACTCCTTTTTCCCCTTCCTGGCAGCCGCAAGTGAAGCACTTTCACTTCTCCATGAATTCCTTGCCGTGATGTGCTGGCTTATCACAAGCCCAAAGGCCACAGAGGCAGCTAACCGTGGACCGAGACTCTGAAAATCAGCAAAGTTTCCTTCTTATAAGTTCTTTATCTCAGGTGATGTTTAGTAATAGAAATCTCACTACCATAATGACTAAACAAGAAACAACATAATATTGTTACTATGAAAGGTAACTAGGAAAAAAGACTATTAAAAATACTCTATACACATTTTAAAGGTTTATCTTTATTACTTTTAATTATGTGTTGGGGTGGGATGTGTGTGTGTGTGTGTGTGTGTGTGTGTGTGTGTGTGTGTGTGTGTGTGTGTGTGCATATGAATACAAGTGCCTGTAGAGTCTAGAGGCATCAGATGTCCTAGAACTGGAGTTACAGGTTGTGTGAGCTGCCATGTAAGTGCTGGGAAAACTCATGTCCTCTGAAGAAATGGAGGTGCTGTTAACCTCTCAGCCATCTCTGAAGCTCAGAAAATGCTATGTTTTTAATTTCTAAAGTTTGGTTATAAATATCATGAAATAAATGGCTGGAATACAATACAATAATATGGAAATTTGATATATGTACTTTTGCTGACTGTTCAAATGTTCTATGGAACCTTGCCTATGTTAGTCAGTTGATGAACTCTTAATATAAGAGTGTAATCTTTGCAAAATTTGAAATAAAACAAAATGTCATCTTCCCTTAGTTCAAATGTAATATGTTAATGGTAATTTCAATGTATATTAAATACCTATCCCAAACATTTTCAATTGGGTTCTGGATAAAATAAGAATTAAAATAATTATTCACATAAACAAATGAATTTAGTAATTGTGTGGGACTTGATATTAATTTACAGGAAATTTCAGGTTCTCACCACCTAATTGGTCTAGCACTGCTCCTTATGGTTACATTTCAGGGATCAAATTCTGATAGTTAGTTTGGTGGCAGGAAACTTTGCCTGTTAAGCAATCTCTCTGACTCTCATAATAGATATTTTTAAATCAAACTTTTAAAATTATATTACATAATGAATAGTAAAATTAGGTAGCAATAAACCAATGCAAATTGTTGTGTGTTATAATTAAATGATATCAGACAAAATAAATAAAAAAAATTCTGCATAATCCAATATTGTCTCTTAAATTATTTGTTTTCATTTAACATGCATAATGATTTTGGATGCATGCATGCATGCATGCATGTAATTGTACTACATGTGTTTAATACTTGTAAAGGCCAGAAAAACATGTTGGATCTCTTGGAACTGGAAGTACAGAGAATTGTTAGTTGCAGTGTTGGGGCTAGAAACTGAACCCAAGTCCTCTGAAAAAGCAGCAGATAGTCTAATTCCTGAGCTGTCTCCTCTACAACTCCCTGCACAGCTGAGTGTGACACTGAACTTCTGATCATTTTGCTGCTAGCACCTTAGTCCTGGGACACCAGGAGAGCACCGGCAAGCACAGCTTTCCTGTGTTCACTTTTAACAGTGACTGACATCTCCATAAACTGACGTCTGTTGAATCAGCATAACAAAGCAAGATGTGGATATACTATATTCACTGAATGTGGAATTCAGATCAGCTAAATGTGGAATTCTACCACAGCCACTTTTAAGACTTTATTTCTTTTGAAGATCATTGATTTTTAACCTTCTCAGTTTTCTACCTTGACAAATAGAAACACTCATGTAGCTAAAATAGAGTCTTTCAAAGACTTTGTGATGTTTACTTTAGAGGACAGATATGTGAGTTCATGGTTAGAGTTAAGAAGGATGAAATTTTGTTTTCACCAAACTCTTGATCCAAAGCAGTATTTCAAGGAGTGACCTTGAGTATAACCGTTACAAGTAGAGGATTGAAATTACATCCCAGTCATCTTGAATTTATGCTATTGTTTTTGAATACTGAATTTATAAATTTATCTAATTATTTTCAGATCTATATTTTTGTGAATGTTTTCAGTGTTGTATTCCTCCCTTCAAAGAATTTTGTCATAACCCCTCAACTGGTTTATGTAAATGCTTTCTCTAAGGAAGTTTAAAGTTATATGAACTTTCATACTTTGAAGATCCTATATTGGTTATCACTGAATAGAAATGGAGTTGCAAATAATGGAACAATCTTAGGGAATATACATTTTGTCTTGTTAATTTGCTTATCATCTCAACCTTGTCATTGTTAAGTCTCGTTTATTATCTATTCTGTTGCTTCTCCCATCATTGTCTGTAAGTGTGACCTAGTCATATTCCCAGGTAGTCTTAACTCTCTGTCTAATTTCTCCATGTTTGCCTTTTCTCCACTCCCTTCCTGCATTGTGTGGCCTCTTCCTCCATGATGACTCTTCACTCAGGTAGCATTGTCTCCATTCCCAATGTTACCAACTGAGATTCTGCCCTAGATTAGCTTCACCAACCCGAATCATCTCAATTCAGTTACTAGACCACTTTGGTTTCTTCCCTTAAAATACAATATGTCATAATTTGTTCTCGAATAATTTCTAAAACACTTAGTCATACAATTCTTGCCATAAATTATTCTCCCATTGCTCTCCAGTTCTGACATTTTTGTTTTAGCTCTCTTTATTGATTGACTTTTGCTGAACACAAAGGTATCCCAAATTCTGTGATTTGATTTGTGCTCTGTATCCCAATGAATACCAACTGTTTTCTGATTATGCCAGCTAGATGTGAAATCTCTGCTTTTTGTTGTTGTTTCTTTATCCAACGTCAGTGCTGTTGAAATTCACTTCCGTGCCATTATTGCCCACAGCACTGAAACACACAGAAGATTTCTTAGGGATTTTGGCTTCTTTCTGCCAGAATATGGAAGTTTGTTCTCTGAGTCCTAGGTCGATGACCATATTCATAACACCTTGGGAGTAAATGAAAATTTATCACCTTAATTATGTGACTATTTACTACTTGATAAATACAGATTTTTTTGTTGAGCATCTTTTACAGAACTCAAATGAGCACTACATGAGAAACAAGGTGTCCACTACTGTGAACATCCAGCTGGAAGCGCTGAGCAAGCACTCACTCAGTGCTCCAAGTTCCCAGATATCCTTGCATTCTTCTGTGGAATCAAATTCATCAGCACTGAGACTAGCCCTGTCCTCAGCAATTTATGAGGTCTTCAGTGGTAGATCTTTCAAACAGGAATCCATTCATGCAACATGTTAACAAATACCATGCCGGAGCAATTCATTTCATGGAAGAAGACAATGCTTTCATTTCATGCTTATTAATGAATCACGTAGCTGTATATTGCTTAGGATGGGGAAAGTGTGCTTTTTTAATGAGTATTCCCCATCAGGCTATGGATGAGTATGAGAGTCTCTGGCTGGGATAATTTGATGTGAGAGTTTTGGCTTCTTCAAACTGCTAGGCAGCATGAGGCAGAGCTGGCTGCTGCATGTGCTGGACTCCATTGCCTGTCTCTGTGTGTGTTCTCATCTCTCACGCAGCAGTGGTCCTATGAATGACTGCCTTAAGGACTTTGTGAGTGGGTACTCTATTGAGGTAGGAAAAAAACAAAATGAAACAAAACCCAAAACTCTTTGTGGAAGCAAAAAGATTGTTTTTTCTTTTTCCCTGCTAAGAATAATGACTTTAAATTTAACATATGTGTATATGTGTACATATTCACACAAAAATTCTGTCAGAGAAAGCTAACAAAATTTTCTGATTTGCTAAATTTATACATATGCTGTCAGTATATGAAGATGTTAAGAATTATTTCAGACCATGGATTCAAAGATAAGAAAGTCTAGAAATTTTGGCTCTTTTTCAGCATCTTGAAGTGTATGAGGTTTTAAAAGGCACCCAACAGGTCTTAGTGATTGATGCTGCTGTCTGAAATCCACATTCATGTTCCATTTTTTTCTATAGTTTGCCAGAAATTAAATAGTTTAATAACTTCCTCATTGCTCTAGCTTGATATTTATTTCATCTTTTTCCCTGATATATGCAAATATGTGTCTCTTTGCTAATATCTTTTTTACATGCTCTTGTCTGAACGCTGATGCAAAGAAGTCATTAAAATTGATAGCAATATCTACCACTTCAGTGAATAAATTATGCTTTCCATTTCATGGAGGTCCCATTATCTCTGGCCCTGACCCCTTCTTACTTCTCAATGTGAAAGGATCCTGATTTATCTCAAATTCCTGTGCAATCTTCCTTTCATTTTCTACCCTTAATTTTCTTATCGTATTTTTTACCCTTTTAGCTTCATTCTGTCTTCTCAGTGCTACTCTTTACCTCATAATTTTTATGCTGAACACTTTCTCCTTTCTGGGCTTTGATTACTTTTTGGGCTCTCCCCTCTTTCCACATTTGCTTTTTATTCTAACTAAAACCATATTTATTTCTAGATGATATGCATGGTCCTTGAGGATAATTTAATTTACCCTTCAGTATATTTCATTTACTCATTCCTTTAACTTTCTCTCTTCATTTTTCATTTTGTTAGAATGAATGTTTCTACTACAAATCTACTTTTCTTTCTACTGAAAAAAAAATCACATTTTTGCCACACCTCCCCTAAACTTTTTGGGTACTCCGTTGGTTGATCTAACCTCAAATCCAACTTTATTTCTTTGATTCCACTCTCATATTTAAAAAAAAATCTGTGATTATATCTCTTGTTACTTAAAAGTACTCTTGGATTTACAAAGAAAGCACATTCTCTTGGCCTTTGAAAGTATCTTAAGAATGAATTGTAAGCAGAAAAGTGTTAGAGGCAGGAAAGCTGTTGGTGGGATCTTTTGGCTTAACATTATATAAAGATGAATATCATCAGAAACTATGATTGTACAGTGATGGATGGCAAGGAGTCAAATCTACTTTCGTGCAGTTCCAGCAGCCAATTGGGTCAATGCTGATTCTGTCAAGCAGATTAACATTGTCAGAAGACGCAGACCTGATACCATCAAAAGTTATTGTAAAACTGCAAATACTGAGCCATTGTGCATTCAAATAGAATGATAATTTTAAAGGAATCATTTTTAAACTAATATTAACAATATTTCTGACTCAATCTGAGTCACTGAGTGCCACATGTTTGTAAGATCAATGATTCCATGGATATGTAGGGTGTGAATTCAACTAGATGTCACTGTTTTGCAGATGGAAAATACCAAACTCTTTATATATATTCACCCAACAATGATGCCCAATGGTTTCAACCAAAATTTCAAAAGAGCCTCCATGTTATTAAATTTTACATTAGAAAATTTACAATTCTACAGAGTGTCTTTATAATGTAATTATCAACTGGAGAAGAAGAAAGAATTCAGGTTTGGTAGGGAAATGACTGGAGAGGGACAGATGAGAGCCAGTATAGAAGTAAAATATATATAATTCACTGTGAAAAAACTTGTGCACTCAGTACAGATTAAATTACCAAAATTAAAGTGGTCAATTGGCACTCTGTCACTTCCATTATTTGCTGATTTCATTTAGAGTGCCTTTGTACATTTTAGGAAGTTTGTACTGTATTAGGTTTCTATACTAACCCTTAAATGCACCATAAGTTTATCTGCCTCTCACTGTTTTCCTCCTAGAATCCCTTCTTGTCACTATCCCTGATTGATCCTCTCATTCCAGTATTCCTTATCCATTCATAACTCTTCTATTTTATATGCTTTCCTTAAGGAGATCTATCTTTTTCTTCTACTTCCTTACTCTGTATCTACTCTCAGTAGTTCAATGGACTGTAAATGTGTTATCATTGACTTAATAGCTAATAATTCCCATCTTCCCAATCAACCACCACACTGATTTCCATAGTAGCTGTATGAGTGTGCACTCCCTCCAACAATATATAAGTGTTCTTTTTGCTCCACATCCTGGGCAGCATGAGATATCACTTGTTTTGTTAATGTGTGTAAGATGATAACACAAAGTAGTTTTGATTTGCATTCTCTGATGGCTAAGGATGTTGAACATTTCTTAAATTTTCTCAGCCATTTGAGTTACTCTATTGAGAATTCTCTGTTTAGATCTGTACCTTACTTTTTAATTGTTTTTTCTCTTGATATGTAGTTTTCAATATCTCTATGTATTTTGAATATTAGCCTTCTCTCAGATGTGTATTTGATAAAACTCTTTTCCCATTCTGTAGGCTGCCACTTTGTCTGAATTACAGCATTCTTTGCCTTACAGAAGCTTCTCAGTTTCATGAGATCCTATTTATTAATTGTTGATCTTAGTGCCTGTGTTAAAAGTGTTCTGTTCAGAAAGACTTTCTTGTGCCTTTGAGTTCAAGGCTATTTCCAACTTTCTCTTCTATGATGTTCAGTGTATCTGTTTTTATGTTGAGGCTAATTTGGAGTTGAGTCTTGTGAAGGGGATGAATATATATTTGTTTGCATTCTTCTACATGCAGACACCTGGTTTAACCAGCATTACTTGTTGAAGGCACTGTTTTTTTTTTCCAGTGTATTCCTGGCTTCTTTATCAAAAATCTAGTGTCTGTAGGTGTGTGGACTTATGTTTGGGTCTTCAGTTTTATTCCACTGATGAATATGTTTGTTTAAATGCCAATACCATAAGGTTTTGGTTACTATAGCCATGTAGTACAACTTAAAATTAGGAATTATAAGATCTCCAGCAATTCTTTCATTATTTAGGATTATTTTAGCTATTCTAGGTCTTTTGTGTTTCCATGTGATGCTGGGAAGTTTCCTTTCAAAATTGGTGAAGAATTGTGTTGGAATTTTGTTGGGGATTGCAATGAATCTGCATGTTACTTTTGGCAGGATGACCATTTTACTCTTTTAATTCCAGTAATCTGTAGTTGTAAGTTTCTTCAGTTCTGCCTGGCCCCACGGTCCCACTGTCAATCTGTATGTTTTGAATATGTGTTACTCTGATTAATTGATAAATAAAGCTGTTTGGTCAATGGTGAGGCAGAACATTAGATGGTACATTTGAGCTGGAGAGACAGGAGAAAAAAGGAAAGTGGGGCAGACATCAGCCCACTGCCAAAGGAGGAAGAAGATGCTAGCAGACTGGTAATGCCATGGCCACGTGGCAACATATAGATGAATAGGAATGGGTTAATTTAAGAGAAAAGAGCTAGCTAGCAAGAAGTCTGCCATAGACCATGCAGTTGGTAATTAATATAAACCTCTAAGTGATTATTTTATAAGTGGCTACAGAACTGCAGGGCCAGGTGGGACTGGAGAAAACTATGGCTACATTTTAGTGCCCCACATTGAGTACCAGATAATAGGATAAAGCCACAGAGTCTATTTGATGGTCAAAGGAATTTATTAGGCTGTTTACTCACAACCAGAAAAAAAAGAGTTGGTTGCAGAATCCTGGAGGGGTAGGGCATGATCCAACACAGTTCTTAGGAGAGCTCTGCCTTGATTTACACCAGCATCCAAGACCACGAGGTAGCAAAGAGAAGAGAGCACACATCGGTATATTCCAGGTCTTAAGGGTCTCTGGTGGCCACATCCAAGGGGCAGGTACATAGCAGCTACCTAATGCTGAACTAGGGGTGGTGCTTCAGGGCATGGCATAACCCACACTCACTACATCAATCCATTAATGTATGAGATCTTCCTATATCTTCTTCAATTTCTTTTTCAGTGACTTAGAGTCTTTCACTTGCTTTGTTAGAGTACCCTAGATATTTTATATTATTTGAGGCTATCTTGAAAGGTGTTGTTTCCTTGATTTCTTTCTCAGACAGTTTGACCTTTTTATATAGGAGGGATACTGATTTTTTTGTGTGTGTGAGTTAATTTTTGTATCCAGATACTTTGCTAAAATGTTTATAAGATATCGGAGTTTCCTGGTGGAATTTTTGGGGTCACTCACATGTATACTATCATATCATCTTCAAATAAAGATACTTTGACTGCTTCCTTTTGAATCTGCATCATTTTTCTCTCCTTCAGTTGCCTTTCTGTTCTAGTTAAGACTTCAAATATTTATTGAATAAATTTGAAGAGAATGGATAAACATGTGTTGTTCCTTATTTTAGTGGAATTGTTTTGATTTTCTCTCCATTTAAATTCATATTAGTTATGTACCTGCTGTACCCTGCCTTTATTATGTAGATGTATGTCCCTAATATCCCTAATCTCTTAAGGACTTTTATCATGAAGTGGGGTTAGATTTTATCCAAGGCCTTTTCTGCATCTAATGGGATGGTCATGTGTTTTTTGTCTTGCAGTTTGTTTATGTGGTAGATTACATTTATTGATTTAAGTAGGTTGAACCATCCCTGCACCTCTGGGATGAAGCCTGATTCATAATAGTGGATGATATTTTTGATGTTTTCTTGGATCCAATTAATTAGTATTTTATTGAGAATTTTTGTATGTTTTATTTATTTATTTATTTATTTATTTATTTATTTATTTATTTATTTATTTATTTATTTTGGTTTTTCGAGACAGGGTTTCTCTGTGTAGCTTTGCGCCTTTCCTGGAACTCACTTGGTAGCCCAGGCTGGCCTCGAACTCACAGAGATCCGCCTGGCTCTGCCTCCCGAGTGCTGGGATTAAAGGCGTGCACCACCACCGCCCGGCCTATGTTTTTTTTTTTTTTTTTTTAAGTGAAATTGGTTTGTAATTCTCTGTCTTTGTTGGGCATTTTTTTGTGGCTTGCATATCTGGGAATCTGTAGCCCCGTAAAATCAATTGGTAAATGTTACTTCTGTTTCTATTTTGAGGAATAATTTGAGGGATATTGGCATTAATTCTGTTTTGAAAATCTTGTAGAATTATGTGCTAGATGCATTGACATTGAGCCCTGGGCTTTTTTATTTTTATTTTATTTTACTTTTGGTTAGGAGACTTTTCATGACTGCTTTCATTTCACTAGGGGTTTTAGGTCTGTTTAAAATTGATATTGACTTAACTTTGGTATATATTTATATATACACACACACACACACACACACACACATACACACACACACATCATTTCTTTTGGATTTTCCAATTTGGTAGCATACAGTTTTTAAAATTATGGTCTTATGATTCCCTTGATTTTCTCAGTGATGACGTCTGTGTCTCCCTTTTCATTTCTAACTTTGTTAATTCGGATCTTCTCTCTCTGCCTTCTGGTTGATTTACATAAAGCTTTTTTAATCTAATTGATTTTTCTCAGATAATCAGTTCATTGCTTCATTTATCATTTGCACTTTTTTAAATTGTTTTCAGCCTCAAGATTTATTAATCTTGCCAATATATTCCTTTTGGGCGTGATTTTTTTCTCTTTGTTCTATAGCTTTCAGGTATGCTGCTAAGCTGCTAGTATGAGACCATTCCCCTTTTTTATGTATGCACTAGTGCTTCCTAGAACAGCTTTTATTGTGTCCCATAAATTAGGATATGTTTTGTTTTTGTTTTCATTCAATTGTACAAAATCTTTCCGTGTTAACCCATTTTTCATTCAGTAGAGAGTTTTTCAGTTTTCATGAGTGTGTAAGCTTTCTGTTGTTTCTGTTGTTGATGATATCCAGCTCTAATTCATAGTGGTCATATAGGATGTATGGAGTTATTTCAGTTTTTTGTATCTGTTGAGATATTTGCTTTGTGTCCAAGTATGTGGTCAATTTTAGGAAAAGTTCCATGAGGTGATGAGAAGAAGGTATATTCTCTTTTGTTTGGGTAAAAGGTCTGTAAATATCTGTTAGGTCCATTTGCTTAATAATATTGAAATAAACAGCATTTCTCTGTTTAGTTTTTCTCTAAATGATTTTTTTTTGTGTGTGTGTGGTAAAGGTCGGGTATTAGAGTGTGTGAGGGTTCTTTGTGGTTTAAGATGATGCAGTGTTAGTTTTCAAATGTTGCCCTTGTGTTTGGGGTACAGATATTAATAACTAAACTGTCATCTTGGCGGATTTTTCCTTCCCTATCACTTCTTGTTAGTTTTAGTTTGAAGTATGTTTTGATAGATATTCAAATGGATACATCAGCTTCTTTCTTAGGTCTGTTTGTTGGGAATATCTTTTTCCAACCCTTTACTCTATAGGTATGTTTCTTGGATGCAGCAGAAGGGTAGATCCAGTTTTCCTATCCCTTCTGTTAGTCTGTGTCTTTTTACAAAGGAATTGAGATTGTTCATGCTGAGATAAATTAATGACCAATAATTGCTGATTCCTGTTATTTTGTTGTTGTTGTTGTTGTTTGTGGTGGTGGTGGTGGTGATGGTGTGTGTGTGTGTGTGTGTGTGTGTGTGTGTGTGTGTGTGTGTCTGCTTCCCTTCTTTTGACTTTGCTGATCTGGAATTATTTATTCTCTGTGATTTCTTGGATGTTGTTAAACTCTCGAGGTCATAGTGCACCATCTAACAGCTTCTGTAGAACAGGATTTTTAGACAGATATAACTTAAATATGATTGTATCGTGGAATATCTTATTTTCTCCACCTATGGTTGTAGCATTAATCTTAAAAAGTCTTATTAGTAAAAACAAACCCGGAACCAGGTACTGGGGTGAACGCTGAAAGATCAGAGAGACAGAACAAGCCACAGCTAACCTCACCTCACCAAGGCCAATTCCTCACTAATCTCCTTTCTTCAAACTGGAAGCCTCAGAGTCCTCAATCAAATGCATCTCAGCTGAACTGCTGCACAAAAGCCTAAAAGCTTAACCAGCCTAGTTCCTGGTTTTCATGCCTTATATACCTTTCTGCTTCCTGCCACCACTTCCTGGGATTAAAGGCATGTCTCACCATGCCTGGCTGTTTCTAAAGTGGCTTTGAACTCACAGAAATCCAAATGGATCTCTGCCTCTAGTATGCTAGAATTAAAGGTGTATATGTGTCACCATTGTCTGGCCTCTATATCTAGTGGCTGTTGTGTTCTCTGACCTGAGATAAGTTTATTAGGGTGTACAATATATTGGGGAACACAATATCACCACATATGGTGATTGAAAGTTTTGCTGGGTATAGTAGTCTGGCCTGGTATCTGTGATTTCTTAGAGTCTGCAGCACATCTGTCCAGGCCCTTTTGGCATTTAGAGTATCCAATGAGAAGTCAGGTATAGTTTGTTTTTTTTTTAATATTTTTTAAAATTCTTTTTTTTCTTTTACTTATTAAATATACAGTTCCCCCTCCCTCCTCTTCTCCCACTTCCCCCTATCTCTCTGCCCCACCCATCCATTCCTCAGTGGGAGTAAGGCCTTCCTTGGGGAGTCAACACAGGCTGGCATACCAAATTGGGGCAAGACCAAGCCCCTCCTCACTGCTTCAAGGCTGAGCAAGGTATTCTACTGTAGAGAATGGGCTTTACCTGGAGTTCAGTTGAAGAGAGGGAGAAGGGATTATTGTACATTTAGTGATTTGATTATTATGTGCTGAGGGGACTTTGTTTTCTGGTCCAATATATTTGGTGTTCTGTATGATTCTTGTATTTTGATAGTCATATACTTCTTTAGGTTAAAGAAATTTTCTTCTATGATTTTGCTGAAAATATTTTCTGAGCCTTTGAACTGGGTTTCTTCTCCTTACTCTATTCCTAGTATTCTTAGATTTGGTCTTTTCATAATGTTCCAGATTTCCTAGATAATTTTGTAACAGAAGATTTTGAGACGAGATATTTTCTTTGACTGATGTATCAATTTCTTCTATCATGTTTTCAATGCCTGATATTCTTTCTTCTGTCTCTTGTATTCTGTTAGTGAAAGTTGCCTCTCTAGTTCCTGTTCAAGCTCCTAAATTTTTCATTTCTAGGTTTCCTTCAGTTTGAGTTTTCTTAATTGATTCTGCTTCCACTTTCAGGTCTTGAATGGTTTTATTCATTTCCTTCCACTGTATATTATTTCAAGATTTCCTTAAGGGACTCATTTACTTCTTCTTTAAGTACCTCTGTAATATTCATAAAGGCTTTTTTAAAGATCCTTTCCCTGTGCTTCATCTATGTTGGACTATTCAGGCTCCGCTGTGGAGTATGGGGCTCTAGTACAGACCCATTTTGCTGCCTCTTATTGTGTTTTTACAATGGTTTCTAGGCATCTGGGAATGGGGAGTTTGCAATTTTAGGTGCTGGTCTTTGTTTGGGGAGTGTTTTATTTGTTTGTTTGTTTTTGTTTTCTTTCCATTTCTGTTTCCTCCCTGCTTCTTAGGAGAGAGTACTGGCTATGTTTTATCTATGGGAAAATCTTTTCTGGGTCCACATAGGTGTGGGCCCTTGGGGTTCAAAGTCAAATGTGTTTCTGGGTGTTGGGTCCTGAGACTAAGGGATGGGAAAGGACTGTCAGTAGTTGAGGGGCCTTCATGAGAGGGTAATACATGGTATTCCACCAGGATCTGCTTAGTCAGTCTCCTGGTTGGGGGCAGAGAGTGAGGAGAGGCCATAGCAGAAGGTTTTCCAAAAGAGCTGGGCATGAGACTGAGGAATAGGACTTGGACAAATGGAAGGAGAGGTTGAGATCTGCTGTTAGCCTACCTAATTCCCTGGCAGGAGTGGCTGCTAGGATCCCAGGGAGTTCCTGTTGAGTTGGGGGCTGGGCTAAAGCATGAGTGGGGGAAAAGAGGTTAGGAAGGGAAGATTGGTAGGATCCACTGGAAACTGGGGTAGGGAGAAATAAGAAGGATGCAAGAAGTATTCTTTTGCAGATCTAGGAATGAGACTGGGGGATTTGATTTGTAGGAGCTGAAGGAGAGATCAATGTTCTACTAAATAACAACATTGTCAACGAACCCCAAATAAATTGGTTCCCACTACTAGCACTCAATTAACAACACAGGTAACTTGAATATAGCAAGGTGAATAGGCCATACATGGGCCCAAACACTGTGCTCATAAATACATAAATTTTTATCAGTTTAGTTTAGTCTCTATTGTTTGCTCATTATGTAGCTGTGGGAATTTCATTTAATCCCCTCATTCTCAGTTTGTCTAGATAGCCAGATAATGGTATTTACTTGAAGAATTGTCATGAGAAATCAACTGGAATAATGTTTAGATATAAATCACAGAGTACACTTGCTAGAACATAGTAAATGAATAATCGCTTATAGCTTTCTGTCATATTTCCCTTGTCATTTTTGCTAAAACCATTGTAGGGACTTCTTTGTTACACACAGGTCTGCAGTATTCTCAATAACATTCTTTGTGGTTCCAGACTGTTATCTGCCTAAGAAGGCTACTTGCATTATATGTCACTCCTCTGCTTGTCCTCCTTCTGAATGAGATGTTAGCAGCTTAGCCTAGCTCGCATATCCTTATGCTGTTGCATTGTTTTTCTTCTCTAGCCTTCTATTGATACATATGCATTGGCAGTGGACCTGTTGATTATTCAAGGAAGATATGTGCACACTCTCTTATTCTACGTAACACAATGAAGCCTACTGACACTTGTTTGCTTCCACGTTGATTTCCTCCTTTTTATTCCTTTACCCCTAGTTAGAAGGACTTCCATTTCCCATGTTCATTAGGAATAAATCAAGCAGTAGCAGGCATTGACAGAAAACTCGAAGACAGAAGGACTGGAGCAGAAGGAGAGTTTGAGAAATCATTCTTATTTTTATTTTTCTGTTTCTTAGGCAAAAATCTAGATTTGGGGTTGTGCTGAGGTTTCTTGGGTTAGGTAGTTTATACCCCCTCTCTGGTTTTAGGGGTCTGCTGGTGTTCTGTATGTTGAGTTCTGCCTGTGTTGTTTCTATTGCCCTCAAACCTTAGCATGGGAACATTCTTTGTCGGAGTTGCTTGTCTGGGCCCTGGGCCTTTCCGTGCATACTTAACCATCTTCCTTCGCTATATTTTATTACTGAGCATGTTTTCTGTCATTTTTACTGTACCACAGCTGCAAAGATGACACTTACTTGATTTAAATATTACCTTTATGATGCTGAAAATCTACTTATTTAAGTCCCAGTTTCTTCACCAATAACATAATAGTGTACTTTGGTGATTAATAAAGAACATTCATGGAAATGCACAAGTAATCCATGCCATATTTTAGTTAATACTTGAAATTTTTCCCCTCACTAAAAATGAATCTTACATATGGAATAAAATTTGATAATTTGAATGCAAGGGAATTAAGAAACCCTTAGATGTTTTCCCTTTATGTACATCTTGCTAATTTTTCATTTATGTTCAGAAATTGTGTCTGAATTACAATCTTTGAGAATTTTAGTTCTGAGCAAGTATTAGGACAACCAAGAAACTTTTAAGTAACAAATACCATTTTCTAGGTAAATGTGGATAGTTTTATTCTAAGAAAATACTATGTGGCTTAGCAGATGTGTGCCAGGTTATTATGGATGAACTAGGGGCAAAAGAATCCCAAGAGTCATTCGGGAGACAAGTAAGAGGAAGGGCAAGGGACTTATTGTATAAACATTAAGGTCAGGGGATTAGAATAAGGAATCAGAAAGAATTTTCCAATTACTGAGGATTTTTTCTTTCTACCCTTTGTCTCAATAAGGAACTAAAGCATTCTGGGACTGTTCTCCTGCCTACAGAGACCAATAAGTTGGCATCAGAAACACTCTCTTTCTTGATGACTTCTTGTCATCCACTTACCCAGAAACACTTATCTGGATTCCCAATAATTTGTCTAACGTTTCTGCTAGAACCATAGCTAAATTAATGAGAATAATTAAAGAAGAATACTACCTACAAGGTTACTGACATATATAGTGCTTCATTTGATGCTGAATTAGACTTGCTTAAGACTTGTATGACTGCCGGGCGGTGGTGGCGGCGCACGCCTTTAATCCCAGCACTTGGGAGGCAGAGGCAGGCGGATCTCTGTGAGTTCGAGGCCAGCCTGGGCTACCAAGTGAGTCCCAGGAAAGGCGCAAAGCTACACAGAGAAACCCTGTCTTGAAAAACCAAAAAAAAAAAAAAAAAAAAAAAAAAGACTTGTATGACTAAGCAAAAGGAAGACTTCTTTTTATTTGAATCAATGAGGAAGATTCCAATTTAAATCACTTTGAAACCAGGGATTGAAACACGGGTACTAGTAAACTAGGTGAAAACCTTAGCAAGAATAGATTCATTGGAGTCAAGAGAAAACACAAAGCCAGAACTCAGGAAAGTGCAGAGAGGTTACTTTGAGGTCCTCAATGTTGGGTGTGGTCTGGAGTGGGTAATTCCTAGTGGGATGAACTGAGCAATGCATGGAGGTATGCAATTGTATCTGGGAAGCTTTAAAACTTTATTTAAAGGTAAATTCTGTATCTCAGAAATTCAAGTAAGGATATTATTTTATGTGATTCCATCTCTGTTTTTGAAAGGTAAATCTTTTGGGTCTTTGAAAGTATTGGAATGTAGGCATGCTAGAGATAGATCAAGGAAGAAAATGGGAAAAGGTAAGATGAGAGATTTTGGGTAATGGAATCGAGTCAGTGACAGCAAAAGTGGAAAGTATGGATGAACATGAAACCCATTTAAGAAACTGGGTCGATGAGACCAAGAAACTAATGAGTGTGTTACAGATCCAAAATGAACAGAAAACGTCAACATTTCATAAATTAATAACTAAAAAAATAGTACCAATATAATAGATGTATACAACATAATAAACAACATTTTTACAGATGGAAAGATATTAAAGATAATTACAAATACATGTAGATAGTCATATGTATATATAAAGTTTATGAAATTACATTTTACCAGAAAGGCTGATATTGAATCTGACTGGTATAAATAGGACACTACAGTATTTTATTTCAGTTCTTTTTTCTACCTGTGTGACACAGTCTACCATAGTCCTCCTTTCAGGTGTTTCTTGAGACTCAGTTCCGGATATTAAATTACCTGTTTGCTGCTCCCCGCCTCCCAAACCTTTATAAACATGCTTAGCTCTCAAACTCAAACTCTGTGACATATTCCTTTACTTTAACCTGTTCTGAAGCCCAGGGAAATAAAAATGCCAGTGAATTCCTGCACCATCAGCCTAGAGAGGGACAGCTTAAATCACAGCAATACAAAGTAACAGGAAGCCCACTGGTGATTCATTCTAGATCCCTCTTTTTTTTTTTTTTTTTTTTTTTTTTTTTTTTTTTTTTTTTTTTTTTTTTTTTGCAGAGACCCTTCCTTAAGAGACTTCTAAAAACAATTTCTACACGAGGTCCTTGCTTCTAGGCAGTCTATCAAATCCACTCTCCATGCAAGGACCTGGATCCAGTCCCATAGTAGTCTTGGGAAAAATTACCCTGGTCCATTTATTGAAATAAAATGATCTCTGGTCTCAAAATTGCAACCCATTTGTCTTAGCCTCCTGAGAAGTTGCACTTGCAAGAACGTACCTGGGTACCCGGTTTGTGTTGTTGTTTTTAATGATTACTACAGAAGGATTTTTGCATGAATAGTCAATGACTCCCAAATCTGTTGCCAGACCACTTGGTTTCTACGTGCTACTCCTATTGGTAATTTCTGCTAGATTACACAATGCACAAATTTAAAATCAAAAACAAAAGCAACAAAAGAAGACTTATTCCTTCTTAAAATTCTATTTGTTTCATAAGTTTTAAACATGCCCAATCTCTGATTCATTTGTTGGACTCAAACTCATATCAGTTATCAATTCCACCTCTTATATTTCACAACTCTTCCCCTGCTTTTTTGATTCCCGTTCTTCATTCAACTCTTCAGAATTTTTTTGTGTATGCCATGTTAACTACCTCATGTTCATGACCTGCAGCATGTTCATACAACTTCTGCCAAAACAAAATATCTTTGGCATAAATAATTTTCTACAGTAGAAAGTAGAACATTCTCTATTTAAAGCAATTTTGCAAATAAAAGTGAAATAGGTAAAGGACAGGGAACCTAGCACTGTCTATTCTCATGCACATGTTGAGGTGAATAAAACTGATCTTATAGAAGCAAGAAGTACGAAGTACGCTTGTGATTACCACAGGCTGTGAAAGAGGAGAGTGGAGGAATGAGAGAACAGCAACAAGACAGAACAGCATCTAGATAGGAAGACCAACTCCTCATGTTCCATGTAACAGTATAATAATTGTGATGTGTTGTGAATGATCATCTGAAAGTATGTCTGTGCATCATGTGCATGAACTCTCTATGGATCCCAGGAGAAGGTTTCAGATCCCATTCCATTGAAGATAAGGATGACTGTGAGTTGTCGTGCTGGCAGTTGAATCTGGCTAGTTGGGAAGAGCAGTCCATGCTCTTAACTACTAACCCATCTCCCATGTCCAAAGTACAGTTTTTATATCAACAAGCATGTTAAGCATAAAACCCAATGTGAATTTACACAGTTTCTGTCCTGAACGACTCCTATAACTGTAAAGAGGTTCACTGGGTCTGGTTTATTTGGGGACTTTTTTTATTTGCAATGTGTGTGTGTATGTACACACACACACACACACACACACACACACATATATATATATATATATATATATATATATATATATATATATATATATAATAGAGTTGAAAATAATTTAAAACAATAAATTTTCAAGTTATATATTAGATTACATAACCCTGGAACATTTTGACTCCCTCACAGTCAGAGAATTCTGAACCTATTAATATAATATACATGGCCATCTAAAACATGATTAGAAATATATTTCTCCAGTGACAGTATAAATGTTTTGCTAACACAGACAAAGAAAACTTCTCAGCCATTCATATTCAGCATGCTGTATTACAATTTCAGACCTTTGGAGAATGTATATTCTTGTCTAGATTTTTTTAAATGCTGTCCACTAGTAATTTCATACTGAAAAATAGCTGTTATCATTAAACTGTTTTAAATGGCACCCTTCACTAGGAACTTGTTTTTCAGACTTAAACTTAAATCCAACTTTAGAAATAGGAAAACTTTTAGTTTGTAATAACAAGCTTCTCATTCTTACATATTTGTATCTTAGACAACCATTTAAATTGCAATTGTAATAAGAGAAAATTACCCATAGACGCTCCTCCTCCCCATGCTCTCTCTCTTGGTAAATGTGAATCTCTACATTCATTAGTTCTTTGGTGGGTGTTTTCTTTTGTTTCGCTGATAATACTAAATCAAAACCCACAGCATTGCTTGTAATGCATATTTTTCTTCCATAACACACTGCTCAGAGCTAATTTGTATCCAATACTGAGCCATTAAATAAAGGAGCATTTCTTCACTGGTGAGAAAACTATGAAACTGTTATCAAGAAATTGATCCCAAGGGGGATGAACAAGAACAGAGCATAATGATGCATTTGTGCAAAAAAAAAATGTCATAATGAAACCCATTATTCCATATGCTAACTTAAGAAATAAGAAAGAAAATCAGCAAGAGAAACAAAGAAATCATTTTTTCCTAACTTTTAACATTATTTTGTCTTGCTAAGGAAATAAAAACACAGTGATCATGTTAGGTGAGGGAGACTCTTCCTTACCATTTCCTCCAACCTGCAGGCTATACAGTACATATTTAAAAACAAACACATAATGAAGAAATGGACCACTCAGAGGCAAACCCACTCTACAGATGAAGGTCTCTCTCAAAATGCCATCAGAAACACAATGCTTTAAATTTTGTCTTGAATTCTCAGAAAGAAACGTTATCACACAGAGGGGAACCCTAATGAACCCCATCATGCTAAACATTGCAATTGTAAAGCCAGAGTCGGTGAGAAGAAATGAAAAGCTATTCCTTGAAGCTGCCTCCACATGGGACAAATGATTCTTATGGTTGAAGTAGATTTAACTGTCCCCAAACAGCAATCTCACTCTCATACAGGAAATGAAAATAAAAGCAAGCAACCAGTCCGTCAGAGGCAGTCACCACCTTCTGGGGACAGCCACTGGAGACCTGGGGAAATGCACAGCTCTGCAGGATCCTTGCAATTATAAAAACATCTGAATGGGAATGCTTGAAAATGATCTTTGACTCTAGTGGGATGTTGAAATGACTTTTTTGAACTTTTCTCATTTTTCTTAAGTTTCTTTTTTCCTGACTCTCTAAGGTAAATTATGACATAAATGCTTCATGCTCTGCCTCCTGTGTTAGATTTTGGGGCTTATCATAATTTTATTTTGTGTATGTTGAGAGGTTTTAATAAATTATGTCAACCCAAAATACAGTGGGAATCATTGTTGCCTATATGAAGTGACAGCCTACAGGCCCGAACTGTTATTATTTGAAATTCCATTGAATTTGGAATTTCAGCACCACATTTTCCTCCTAGACTCAGCTATTTATGTTTCATATGTGTTTAGTAATTACAGATATAATTCTTTGTATTCATGAACTACAGCAGTTAAGAAAATATGAATGGGAAAGCCAGTGGTCCTGGATAAGGTGACTGTTCATTAGTTCTCTTTATCCTACCTATTTAGTTTAATTGCATATGCCAGTTATCAAGTATGATAATATGAAAACATATGAGAGTTCTGACCTTTTTTCTTTCTAAACTTTTAAAATATTTATGTATTAGCATAAGTTCTGGACTAGTAACACTGTAGCTTATTTTGCAAAAATAAGAGACAAATATTAGATCAGTGTCTAAGTTCTTAATTATTGTACTTATGAAACATTTTGCTGTTGAGAAGGTGGTATTATCAGCAATCAGACTTGGGGGGTCATGTGATTATAATTTTAGTTCCTGTTTTGTAACATGCTACTTTAATTACTATAGATTGATCAGCAAACTATTTTGAACCTCTATAAAGAAGAAACTAGACTTTGAGGATAGATAAAAAACATTGATTTTTAATATTATATTATCAAGGAGTAATGATTATAAGTAACCAATTTCAAATATTACAGAGGAGATAATTACATACTAATTGCAAGTACCTGGCACAATGTATATAGTTCACAACCCTAACTTTTGCTCACAATTTTTTATACCATAAATTTTTTATACTTATTAACAATGGGCATAGTGATTTCCTTCAGACTCCATGCACACAAACAGTTGCAATTCATCACAAACTTCAGAACTGCAATTAGAAGACAAAGTGCCCATAACTTAATATTCACAACCACTAAAAATCAACAGAAGACTTACTACATTCCAGGCAATGTTCTCAATAACTCACATGGGCACCTGGTTACATCTTCACAGTTCCCCCTAGGAGACAAACATTATCAGTTGACTATTAATGACATAACCAAAACTTGAAGCAAACTGAATGTTAGTTAGATCACTGTTTTCTGTCAACTAAGAACTATGGAATAGCTAGTTAAACCAAGCCAAAAATACCTATTAGTCATATTAGTTCATATTTAAAATGATAGTTTTGATAATATCTTGCCTAATTCTTATATAGGTAGATTTTCAAATATTCCAAGGATAGTTGAATTAGAACATTCAAGATGATTTTATATATATATATATATATATATATATATATATATATTCTAAACATATACTAAATACATAGTATTTATTAATTAATAACTTTTTATTCATAATTAGAATCAAGACAAAACCAAAGTACATATACCATATATTCGTTTTAGAACAGTGATATTTATAAAGTTCAAGTGGGTGATTTTTTTTAAGAGCATAACTGATATCTTTCTTCTGTTTCTCAGTTTCTCTCTACCCTACACTTGCCTTGACCCCATTACCCTCCTGCTGCAGCTTCCAAAGTACAGGCCTGTGCTACCATGCCTGTTTGTAAACATGATCACTTATGTAGAACTCATATTCTTTACATCTGACTTCAGTAACTTTTCTCCATTTAACTTTCCTCTATTGAAATGGATACATCAACCAATGGAGATGAGTTTTTTGTCATTTTTTAAGTATTATTTTTTAATCTTTTAAGCGTTTTTTTAATTAAGAAAATATTTTTACTCATTTTACATACCAACCAAAGATCACCCCTTTCCCTCCTTCTGCCCCTCCAGCTTCGCCCTCCCAACCCACTCCCCATTCCCTCCTTCAAGAAGGTAAGTCCTCCCATGGAGAGGTACATTTAGTAGAGGCAGGTCCAAGACCCTCCCCCTGCTTCATGGCTGTTCAAGGTGCCCCATCATAGGTAATGGGCTCCAAAAAGCCTGCTAATGTACCAGGGATTGATTTTGATCCTACTGCCAGGGGGCCCCTTAAGCAGATCCAGCTACGTAAATGTCTCACTATGCAGAGAGCCTAGTCCAGTTCCATGCAAGCTCCATAGCTGTTGATCTAAATTTCATAAGTTCCAACTAGTTTGTTTTGTTTGTTACTACAACACTTTTGGAAATTAGTATGGCAGGTTCTCAGAAAATTGGGAATCAATGTTCCTCAAGACCCAGCTATTCCACTCTTGGGTATATACCCAAGGAATGCTCAGTCATACCATAAGGACATATGCTTAACTATGTTCATAGCAGCATTATTTGTAATGGCCAGAGCCTGGAAACAATCTAGATGCTTCTCAACCAAAGAATGGATTAAGAAAATGTGGTACATATACATGATAGAGTACTACTCAGCAGTAAAAACCAATGACATCATGAAATTTGCAGCCAAATGGGTGGAACTAGAAAATATCATCCTGAGTGAGGTAACCCAGACTCAGAAGGACACATATGGTATGTACTCACTCAAAAGTGGATACTAGATGTAAAGCAAAGGATAATCAGACTACAGCCCACAGCTCCAAAGAAGCTAGCTAACAAGGAAGACCCAAAGAGGGACACATAGATCACCCTGGGAAGGGGAAATAGATCAGATCTCCATGAATAAACTGGGGGTGAGGGGTGGTTAATTGAGGGTAGGGGATGGGGTATGAGAACATAAGGGAATGGGATGGTTGAGCTGGAACAGGGATGGAGTGGGAAAACAATGAAAGAGATACCATGATAGAGGGAGATGTCATGGGGATAGTGAGAAACCAGGAGCTAGGGAAGTTCCCAGGAATTCACAAGGATGACCCCAGCTTAGACTACTAGCAATAGTGGAGAGGGTATCTGAACTGGCTTACCTCAGTAATCAGATCAGTGAATACTTTAACTGTCATCATGATGGGAAAACCTATGGAGATGAGTTTTACAATTGAAACTGTGTTTCTGTTTTTATGATGGACTCCCACTTTGGAATCCCTAGTTCAGCAGTCACATAAATCTGGTCCACTTATTTAATGAAATTGCTGGAAAACCTCAAAAACATTCCAATGCAAGTTGTACTTTATATCTGTTCAACAGCTTTTTAAAAAATAATTATTTATTAACTTTTAGCTCAAATTTTTTGGGTGACTTTTCCAAACATTCACTTTTTCCAAGTACCTGACTTCAGCAGATGTGTTTATCTCTTTCTCCACTGGGAAAATTAAAGTTACCTGACATCTAAGGCTACTAATTTCTCACAAGTCAAAGTTTATAAGTGGCTTACTTTCCCTTATATCCATCCTCTATATGCCAAGACCACCCACTGTACACTTTACTAAAGATTTTATTTAACAGCTTTTACTGCTAGAAAAGTTTGAGTCGTTACCAAAACCCATGAAGGAAGGTGATTATTTCCAGATTTTACTTACAAAGGAACTGAGATTGAATAGTGTCTAAGAAACCTGCTCAAATGATGCAGTGAACCAGGCATAGAGCTTAGAAGAAAAACTAAGAACATTCTGAATCCAAAAGAGTTCCCCCCTTTATCATGATTTCATCTTCATATTCCCATCAACTTAGTTGAAGATCAGGTTTTCACTTTCTTTGCCTTTGTTTACAATACACACAGAGTGTGGTTAGACCATGATTGTTGAATGATATTAAGTTCTTCAAGATATAACTAGCTTATCTCTTTACTTGTTAATCATCAATATTTAAAAAGAAGTTGTTATAAAAATAACACTATACTTATAAGTATGCATTATTCATAATATTAAAATGACTTGGATACTGAAATTTTATATTAAATAATTTCAAATTTCTAAGAGTTTAAAGCACAGTGAAAAGGAGTTTTTCTTTTGGGGGCACACATTATTTGGCTTACAATTCCAGGTCACAGTCCATAGTATTTTAGAAAGAGAGGCAGGAACTCAAGCATTATATCCATAGTCAAAAGCGAAGAGAATAAATGTGTTTCTTGTTGGCAGCTAGTTTTCTCCAGTTTCTTCTTCTTCTTCTTCTTCTTCTTCTTCTTCTTCTTCTTCTTCTTCTTCTTCTTCTTCTTCTTCTTCTTCTTCTTCTTCTTCTTCTTCTTCCTCTTCCTCTTCCTCTTCCTCTTCCCCTTCCCCTCCTTCTCCTTCTCCTTCTCCTTCCTTCTTCCTCTTCCTCCTCCTCCTCTTCTTCTCCTATTTTCTTGAATATTTTCATTTATTTTAGAGAGGAGGGAGGGGAAACTAGGGTTGGTATGTAAAATAAATGAAAGGAATTATTTTTTAACAAAAATGTTCCCATTTTGTGATATGTGCTTTTCCACTCTTGACTATCATTCAATATGGTTTGTGCCCACGAAACAGCTGATATTCAAATGTAATAGCTTTGAGAAGAAGTCAGAATCTCATTACCATTGTGAATTGTGAAGACTTAGACCTAATGACCCAATTGTAATTGTTCTAAAGAAAGATACCAGAACATAATAGCTCTCTCTGTCTTCTATCAGGTGATATCTTTATGCTGTTGTGGGATCATGCCACTGGGACTATCACCAGCTGAAGCCTTGGCACCTTTGGCAAGAACTGGGTTCTAAAATAAAATAACAACTTAGGGAGTTATATTTTTATTAGAACCTAAATGTTTAGTGAATAATAGTGAATATTGTCAATAAATAGTTAACTAGGTTCCTTAGTAGAATATCCTTTAAAACAATTTATTAACTGGCATTCTTTACCAAAAATCTTAGGAGAATTTTGATAGAAGTAACTGGAATGAAAAATATAAAAATCATTTTATTAAAAAATATTAATCTTGAAACTTTGATGAACTTATTTTTATTTATTGTTTTTTCTATGTAGAAATTCTTTTTTTCTTTTTCATTATTAAGAACTTTTTAATTCATTTTACATACCAATCACAGATCCCCCTCTCCTCCCACTTCCTGCCCCCTAGCCTTCCCCCCCCCCAAACCACCCCCCATTCCCACTTCCTCCAAGGCAAGGCAGCCCATTGGAAGTCAGCAGAACCTGGTATATTCAGTTGAGGCAGGTCCAAGCCCCTCCCCCTGCTCGAAGGCTGCTCAATGTATCCCACCATAGGCATTGGGCTCCAATAAGCCTGTTCATACACCAGGGATGGATGCCAAACCCACTGCCAGGGGGCCTCCTAAACAGTTCAAGCTAAACAGATGACCTAGTCCAGGCTCATGGGGGTTCCACAGCTATTGGTCCACAGTTCATCCATGAGTTTCCACTAGTTTTGCCTGGTCATCTCTGTATGTTTCCTCTACTTTTCAACATCATAAAAAAATGAGTGACAATGTTTTAGAATATGTGGACTGGAATATTCCATCTTCAAGCCATAAGATCCAAATATATAAAATATAACTCCTTACCAATGATATAAGATGTGTAGTTTACTGGGTCTAAAATTATGATATGATTTTACTTTCCTTTTAAAGTAAATCTTCATTTCAGTGAAACAATAAAAGGAAAATAACCAAACCTTATTTTGGAGCCACAGCAAAACATAAGATAGAAATGCATAGGAAGAATCCCACAGTGACTTAGTATGTATATAAAGGTTTAAAAGTTTAGAGATTATTTTTCTAAGGAAATAGGGCAGTAATGTATACCTTTTAATTTGAAAATATGAGATAAAGAAAATTTTTATTTTCCAAATTAATATTTAATCTTAATATTATCATAATAAATATTTAAATGTATTCTTATGTGTATGTATATATGCATGTATATTTCTGTGTGTGTATGCAGATAATGAAATACATAAAGGGAGCCAAGAAAATTTTACAAAAATATAGATAGAATTGGAATAGGTTAAAGAAAAACTCCTTTTGACATAATTTAAAACATAATGCAGGGCTGGAAAGATGCCTCAGCAGTTAAGCACATGATGCTCTTTCCAAAGATCTGAATTAAGTTCCTGGCACACATAGTGTGTTGTGTACAGCTGCCAGTCATTTCATGTCCAGGGCATCTGACATCCTCTTCTGGCATCTACTGCTACCTGCACTACGTTCACGTACATTCGCACAGATACACAAACTTAAAAATATATTGTAATAAAAAATTCTCTCTAGTAGTTCTAACTCATTATTAAAAATTGTAATGTAACCAGAAGTTTTTAGATGAAAAGTTCGTTCCTACTTCTTTCTATGAGAAAATGTAATTTATTTTCTGACATAAAACTATGCTTTTCATAAATATTTTATATTTGTAAAATATGATATGTTTAAATTAAATAAAGACAGAGTTGTTTGAAATGCTCAATATTAAGTGAAGTAAAGTTTCATTTTAATTTATATCGATTGCCGTTTATTTAATATGAACTAAAAGGAAGTATTAGAAAGAGGGAGTACTGGTGTATTTTGTCAGCTTGTCACAAACATGATTCATTCGGAAGAAGAAACTTCAACTAAGAAATTGCCTCCATCAGACAGGCCTTTAGGCAGGTCTGTGGGAGCATTTCTTAGGTTAATGGTTAATGTGCACAGTGTCACCCCTGGGCAGGTGGTTCGGGAATCTGTAAGCAAGCAAGCTGAGCAACCATGAGGAGGCAGCTTGTAAGTAACACTCCTCCAATGGCTCAGCTTCACTTCTTCATTTGAGTTCCTAATCTGGTTTCTCTCAGTGGAGGAATGTGACCTGTAAGACAAGCAGATAAACCCTCCCCCAAAGTTGCTTTTGGTCATAATGTTTATTCTAGCACCTGAACAGAGGGAAGGAATGTGTTCTCTTCACTAGAAAAACATTTTATAGTAATAAAAACAGCTTGGTATTGGCATAGAAACCGACATGTGGACCAACGGAATCAAATTGAAGAACCTGACATTAACCCGCACACCTATGAACATATAATTTTTGACAAAGAAGCCAAAAGTGTACAATGGAAAAAAGAAAGCATCTTCAACAAATGGTGCTGGCATAACTGGATATCAACGTGTAGAAGGCTGCAAATAGATCCATATCTGTCACTGTGCACAAAACTTAAGTCCAAGTGGATCAAGGACCTCAACATAAATCCAGCTACTCATAAGAGAAAGTAGGAAATAGTCTTGAACACATTGGCATGGGAGATCACTTCCTAAATGTAAAACCAGTAGCACAGACACTAAGAGAATCAATCAATCAATGGGACCTCTTGAAACTGAGAAGCTTTTGTAGAGCAAAGGATATGATCAACAAGGCAAAGCAACAGCCTACAGAATGGGAAAAGGTCTTCACCAACCCCACATCTGACATAGGACTGATATCCAGAATATATAAGGAACTCAAGAAATTAGACATCAAAACGACCAACGTCCAATTAAGAAAAGGGCTATAGAACTAAACAGAGAATTCTCAACAGAGGAAACTCAAATGGCTGAAAAACATTTAAGGAATTGCTCAACATCCCTAGTCATCAGGGAAATGCAAATCAAAACAACTCTGAGATACCACCTTATGCCTGTCAGAATGGCTAAAATCAAAAACACTGAAGATACTTTATGCTGGAGAGGATGTGGAACTAGGGGAACTCTCCTCCACTGCTGGTGGGAATGCAAGCTTGTACAACCACTTTGGAAATCAATATGGCACTTTCTTAGAAAATTGGGAATCAATCTCCCCCAAGATCCAGCTATACCACTCTTGGGCATATACCCAAGAAATGCTTAATCATATCACAAGAGCACTTGCTCAGCTATGTTCATATCAGCATTGTTTGTAATAGCCAAAACCTGGAAACAACCTAGATGCCCTTCAACTGAAGAATGGATAAATAAATTGTGGCACATGTACACAATGGAATACTACTCAGCAGAGAAAAACAATGACATCATGAAGTTTGCAGGCAAATGGATGGATCTAGAAAAAATCATACTGAGTGAGGTAACCCAGACTCAGACAGACAAATATGGTATGTACTCACTCATAGGAGGATACTAGAGGTGGAACAAGGATGACTGGACTGCTACTCACATCACCTGGGAGGCTATCTGGAAAACAGTACCCCAAGAAAGAGATCGCCCAATGACGGAGAAATGGCTGAGATCTACATGAACAACCTGGACGTGAGTGGGAGTAATGAAGGGCGAGGGTCGAGGGAAAGAGAGCCTGTGGGAGCAGGAGATCCCAGCTGGATCAAGAACAGAGAGGGAGAACAAGGAATAGGAGACCATGGTAAATGAAGACCACATGAGAAAAGGAAGAAACAAAGTGCTAGAGAGGCCCACAGAAATCCACAAAGATACCCCCACAATAGACTGCTGGCAATGGTCGAGAGACAGCCAGAACTGACCTACTCTGGTGATGGGATGGCCAAACACCCTAATAGATGTGCCAGAAACCCCATCCAAGGACTGAGGAATCTGGATGCAGAGATCCACGGCTAGGCCCCTGGTAGAGCTCAGGGAGTCTAATTAGCAAGAGGAGGGTTTATATGAGCGAGAATTGTTGAAACCAAGGTTGGATAAAGCACAGGGACAAATAGCCAAATGAATGGAAACACATGAACTATGAACCAAAGGCTGAGGAGCCCCCAACTGGATCAGGCCCTCTGAATAGATCTCTGAAGTATTTGAAGGCCACCTGGCCAAACATCCTAATTGTCGTGCTAGAAACCCCATCCAATGACTGAGGGAACTGGATACAGAGACCCATGGCCAGGCCCCAGATGGAGCTCCAGGAGTCCAATTGGTGAGAAAGAGGAGGGTTTGTATGAGTGAGAATTGTTGAGACCAAGTGCTGTGGATATTGCTCTATATATAAATAAAACACTGATGGCCAGTGACCAGACAGGAAGTAGGTTGCCAGGCAGGAAGTAGGTGGGACAAGGAGAGAGGAGAATTCTGGGAAGCAGAAGGCTGAGGAGAGAGACTGCAGCCACCGCCAGGACAAGCGGCATGTGAAGACGCTGGTAAGCCACCAGCCACGTGGCAAGGTATAGATTTATAAAAATGGGTTAATTTAAGATATAAGAACAGTTAGCAAGAAGCCTGCCATGGCCATACAGTTTATAAGTGATATAAGCGTCTGAGTGATTATTTTATATGTGAATTGTCGGACTGCGGGGCTTGAGGAACCTGGAGAGAAGCCCTCCAGCAACAACCAAGGTTGGAAAAAGCACAGGGACAAATATACAAACGAAAGGAAACACATGAACTATGAACCAATAGCTGAGGAGCCCCCAACTGAATCAGGCCCTCTGGATAAATAAGACAGTTGATTAGCTTGATCTGCTTGGGAGGCATCCAGACAGTGGGACCAGGTCCTGTCTTCAGTGCATGAACTGGCAGTTTGGAACCTGGGGCTTCTACAGGGAGACTTGGCTCAGCCTGGGAGGAGGGGACTGGACCTGCCTGGACTGAATCTACCAGGTTGAACTCAATCCTTGGGGTAGTCTTTGCCCTGGAGGAGATGGGAATGGGAGATGGGCTGGGGGGAAGGGGGGAGGGGGGAGGGGGAGGGGAACGGGGAGGGGGGAGAACAAGGGAATCCGTGGCTGATATGTAAAATTAAATTTAATAAATAAATTAAAAAAAAAGAAAAACATTTTGTAAATGAAATTTAGTAAAGGAATGAAGAGAAAAGACTCTTTCTCTAACTATATAAGACTTTGGACAACTGTTCTTGAGTTCTTTTTGTCTCCAGAAAAAAATAAAACTAATAAATAAAAATTAATAATTGATTAAGTAATAAATATTGTAATAATATAGAATTTAACAAGCTAATTGAAAAGCTTATATAAAAAGAACAAAAGAACAGCAGTCAAAATATTTTGAAAGAGAACAATTAATTTCTGTTATTGCTTAACTTTCAGGCTTCCTACAATAATGAAGAAATGTATTAATGCTATGGGCAGTCATTGAAAACAGTGGAAATGCACATGATGTCCAGAAATTAACTAGCATTTACAGAGTCAACTAATCTTTTGAAACATTACAGAAGTATTTAATAGAAAATCACCATTGTTAACAAATTGAATGTTATGTGTTAAAATTGTCTATTCCATAAAAATATACATTTCTATAGAAAATATTTTTTTCACCTAATATATTCCAATCACAGTTTTCCCTCCCATAGCTCCTCCCAGATTCTCTCTACCTCCCCAACTCCATACCCTTTCTTTCATTCTTTCAATGAATTCTATTAAAATAAATAATTCTAAGTGGGACTTAGATATAAGACCAAAAGTAGAAAGGAAAAAGGGAACCCAGAAAATATTTCCAACTAAATATTACAGAAACATAGCATATTAAACAGTATCTATAACAGTGGCTAGAAGAAAATGTAGAGATTTAAGTACTTTATTAATAGAACTGTTAAAAGTCTGTGAAATAATTCATGTTACAAATTTACTGTACTTGAAAGCATCAATAATCTTCTGAGTGAAAAGCCCCTGGCTATGCCTTTGAGGAGTGATTTAGAGTGGATTAATCTCTGGACATTTCTATGATGGATTATTGATATAAGTTCACTTGAGGTGAGAAGACTTATTTTAATTTTAGGGCAGCACCATTCGATGGATGGGATCCTGGAATCGACTGCCATAACTTCCATAACTTGACCACTGTGACAAACTATAAACTTATCCACCATCTCTTAATTTGCTTTGGTCAGATATTTTATCACAATAATGAAAAAGTAACTAACAGAGACTATTTGGAGTGGGATTGCTCTTGTCATAATACGACCACTTGATTCTCAGGCCATTCTTTCAGGAACTGGACTAGTGACTATTCATACTACAAGGTAGCACATCATCTGGATGTATCCCTGCCATTTTATGAGACTTTCCATGAGACAGAATTAGAAAGTAATGGATTAATTTTCTCTGGTGGAGGAAATTTCAAGATAGCCAAATGGTTATGCTAGAACTTGGCTGCTGCTCAGTGTTCTTACTCAGATCTATAATGAGATAATAAAAATATGTAATAGGGATTAACATTTGCATAGCTTCCCACTCATGGGAATGCTGTTCTGAATGTTGTGAATATGTGTTGCTCTGATTGGTTGATAAATAAAGCTTTTTTTTTTTTTTGCCAATGGTGAGGCAGAGTAAGTTTAGGTAGGACATTCCAACTAGAGAGAGATGAAGGAGAAAGGCAGAGCAGAGGCAGACACTGCTAGCTGCCACCAGGAGAAGCAAGATGCAAAGTATTAGTAAGCCACAAGCCATGTGGCAAAATATAGATGTATAGGAATGGGTTAATTTAAGATATAAGAACTAGCTATCAAGAAGCCTGCCCTGAACATAGTTTAAAAATAATGTAAGCCTGAGTGTGTTTATTTGGGATCATGTGGCTGTGGGATGTGGATGGAAGAGATTCTGCAAGATAGGAGAAAACTTGTGTCTACAAATGGCACCCAATGGGTTGGCTCCGGTTTCTACCTGAAACTTGAGAAAACTTAAAAAAAAAAAAAAAAAAAAAAAAAAAAACAACTTCGTACTGTGTCTGTGTCTCTCAGGCCAGCCACAGCCTGTTGGCTTGAGCTACATTATGGTGGGTTTGCAGAGTGTGGGCTTGAGCACAGCATGGTGGATTCTTGTTGTGGTACGCAGTAGAGTCTCAAAGCCACACAGCACACTGCATGGCAGATGGAAATTACACAGAGAGTCTGGATTATGTTGTCTTTAGGATTTTTAACTGCAGAAAGACATTTGATTATAAAATCTGTTGAATTAAGCATATATATAATTAAGCTCAGGCCTGAACTGGCTCAAGTGGGAGCACATGGCTGGATTTTAGCTTTTAGTCAGAACATATAGCTGTGCGCTCTCTCTCTCTCTCTCTCTCTCTCTCTCTCTCTCTCTCTCTCTCTCTCTCTCTCTCTCCCTCCCTCCCTCCCTCCCTCCCTCCCTCCCTCCCTCCCTCTCCCTCTCCCTCTCCCTCTCCCTCTCCCTCTCCCTTTCCCTCTCTCTCTCCCTCTCTCTCTCCCTCTCTCTCTCCCCCCTCCCCCTCTCCCTCCCTTTGGATTCCCATCTTGCATGCTAGGTAGCTGTTTTGAAATTCCCTCGAACTTCTACTGTTATAAGCAGACTTGGTAAGTCAATTAAGATATCAGATATCTTAAATGGGACAAACTACTTAAAAGAGAAAAATTCTTCCCACATTAAAAAAATGGGAAACATCTTTACAATAGAAGGAAATTGGTCTTTGTTTGATAAAACATTAGGCAGTCTGAAAATGGAACAATTACATGAGAGGATTAATGTTGATGGGATGTATGCAACATCAATTATACATATTTGTTGACTTATCCTTATTTTACAATTTAAAAAGATAGTCAATTTAACTGCGAAGATAAAAGCTTTAGAAAAACCTGTTAAAATGAATTATAGAGAAATTCAGACTCCGTCAGAAGAATTTAAGGGTGAAATTATTTCAGGATTGGATTAAAAGTTACAGAAAGACAGCCTGTTTTCAAACAATCAAACTTAATTTATCTGGTAATTGTACAGCAACTACCTGATCAAGGACATATACAAATTGGACACCAGTTGAAATGTTAGATTTAAGCAGGTTTAAGGAGGCAATAGTATCTTATGGCATACATTCTCCATTTTTAAAGCAAATGTTAAACTCATGGTCAACCTGTAATAGGATTATTCAGCAACACTGGAAAGAATTAGTGATCGCTGTCCTGGAACCCAGAGCACAGCTGCAGTGGCACATGTGGTGTAGAGATGAAGCCACCCACAATCCAAGAAGTTTGGGATATGCAGAAGAATGGGATGTCAAGATGAAGCCACCCACAATCTGAGAAGTTTGGGATACGTAGAAGAATGGGATGTCGAGATGAAGCCACCCACAAACCAAGAAGAGTGAACAGCTGAATTCCAAAAAAACATCAACAATTTCCAGAATTTAAAATCCTGAATCATTATACGACAATAGTGGAACTCAGGTGTTTCTTGTACATGGACTACTCTCACCAAATGAGAGGTTGAACTACAGGCCTTATGTACATCCTGCTTCACAAATGAGTCTGACAGATACACCAAGCCTATAGGCTGAAGATGATGTCCTAACATTGTGGGTAAACTTCAGGTGACTGTCCAGGCAGCTGGCTGTTTCTGTTAACTCACAATATTTTTGGAAGCTGCTTGTGTGCACTTCCTTTTTTTTTTTTTTTTTTCTTTTTTCTTTTTAAAGGTAATATTTCTAGGTCTCTGAGGGAGTTGAGGATTAGATAGTATTTTTTAAAAACTTTTTGTTGTTTGTTTTTGTTTTCCAAAACAGGATTTCCCTGTGTAGCTTTGCGCTTTTCTTGGAACTCACTTGGTAGCCCAGGCTGGCCTTGAACTCACAGAGATCCACCTGGCTCTGCTTCCCGAGTGCTGGGATTAAAGGCATGCACCATCACTGCCTGGCAAAGATTAGATAGTTATAGTGAGTTGAAGATTAGATAGTTATAGTTTTTTATTAAAAAATTTCAGAAAAGAAACTCACTAAAGAGGTGTAAGTGTATAAATTTGAAAGACATTATAAGATAGCTCTGTTAGTAATATAAGTTAGGATAGAAAGTAAATCAGGTACAATTTGGACTTACCAAAATAGGATAGATAATGGAATATTTTCTCTGAGTTTATCAAATGCAAATGGACTAGACATTGTTTAGATATTTATTGCTTATATATATAGTAGATAGTTATTGTACTTACTGTATATAGTTTTTCTTGTAGCAGTTATAACTTTGGTCATAGCCAATATCTAAAGAAAAAAGGTGGATATGATATAGATATGATAAGATGAAAGGGTAGATTATTGAATCTACTTTTATTTTTATTTTTTTATTTATTATTTATTTATTTATTTATTTTGGTTTTTTGAGACAGGGTTTCTCTGTGTAGCTTTGTGCCTTTCCTGGAACTCACTTGGTAGCCCAAGCTGGCCTCGAACTCACAGAGATCCGCCTGCCTCTGCCTCCTGAGTGCTGGGATTAAAGGCGTGTGCCACCACCGCCCGGCCTGAATCTACTTTTAAAGAGAAACTTGTTTAAAATGTTTTTCATTATTATAGATTTTAGTTTATTGATACAAATTTAGAGTTGATTTTGTTATGATATATATATATATATTTCTACTCTCGTTTAAGGTATTATGTTTATGTAACTCATTTAATTGTAGTGGATAATTAAGAAATTTAGATTAATAATTAGTCTTCTATAGTCAAACTTATTGTCATATTAATTTTTCTAGGTATACATAGATATAATTCAATTAGGTAGGTAATCTTGAAACACTTCAAAGACCTACAGATTGTGGCATTTAAATGTTTTAAAAACTTAGACTTTCTGGATAATGAGACATGTCTGCTCCTGGCAGCACTGATTTACTTCAAAGAGAAAGATGGGTGTCCAAGACACTCTATATGGCGTTTATCTCCTTCATGGCAAAAGTTAGCCATTTGGGCAAGAAATTGTTCTTGCCTGGACTGTTTGACAAAATGTTGTATTGACTGGACATGCAGGACCCATAGGAAAGTGACCACTGAACTTTACAAAGCAAGATGATCCTTCAGGTTTCTGCTTCACAGAGGAGACTGCCAAATATTCTACAGAACACAGAGAAAGGAGATTGAGAGACTCTAGGCCTATATGACTGAAGATGGATGCCCCAATGTTACAAAAAAAATTTTGGATAACTGTCCAGGCAGGCAGCTGTCTCTGTAATTTCCAGAATTTTCAAAGTTGTGTACAATGCATTTGTTGTTTACTTAGGTAATATTATATCCTTCTGAGGTCTTCAATATAGTTGAAAACTAGATAGTTATAATTTTGCTTGGTTATGAAAAAGGATAAATTACATATGAAACTTTAGTCTTACAAATATAGGATAGATAAAATGTTTTTGCTAAATACAAATAGACTAGATATTGTAACTGTAATTCTTACTAGATAACTGTTTTGTTACATGTAATTTTACTATGTTGAAGTTAAAACCTTCCTTTTGAATAGAAAGGAAAGGAGAAATAATGGGGATGTCGTTCTGTATGCTGTGAATATGTTTTGTTCTGAATGGTTGAGAAATAAAGCTGTTTGGCCAATGGTGAGGCAGAATAAGGTTAGGCATGGGTGGGAGAGATTCCACAGGACTGGAGAAAACTTCTGGCTACATCCTACTCCCTGATTGTAGACATAATATGACAAGCTGTCTCAAGCACTTGTCACAGTGCTTTCCATTCCAGAATGGGCAATGTCCAAAAACCTATGATCCCAAATAAACTCATTCTCCCTTGAGTTACTATTTGTATATATCTCAATCGCAACAATTAGAAGAATAATTTCTACACTAAGCAAAAAAAAAAGTTAACTAAACTCAAGATATTAGAAAAAAAGAAAATAGTAAATGTAAGAATAGAGTTATTAACAAATAAATAGAAAACACCAGTGAAATCAACAAAGCCATGTAGTGGGTAGCCATTCCAGCTTGGTTCTGGAAGTTCCAACCCCCATTGAGACTCTGGCAACTAGGGGTAACGCAGTCCAGCGGTGTTCTCCGGAGCTCTGCACAGTCAATCTGCACCAGCGTCCCGGCACCGAGAGAGCGCTCAGAGAGAGCGCTGGCCCATCCAGCTCTCAGGCGCCTCCCCTCGCCCCGCCTCGTAGGCGTGACAGTTGCCAGAGTCTCAATGGGGGTTGGAACTTCCAGAACCAAGCTGGAATGGCTACCCACTACAAAGCCAACATCAGTTCTTTGAATTGATTACCTCTAATTAAAAACTATATAAAGATGAATACAGTAGAAGATAAGTCAGGTAGCAAATTTTGCTCCCAATTGATCAAGATATGAACAAAGGTTTATAAAACACTGTATTTTGTGTAATTGTTCATAGTTTAAAAAAATCTTGAATACATCCAAATATTCACCAGATAGAAAATAAATTGATAAATACAATGTTGCTGCTTTGTATAATGATATACAACAGTAAGAAATAAAAAGACAGTAGACACTAGGCTTGGCAACACACATCTGTGATCTTAGTACTTAGCTGTTGAAGGAGATCGTGAATATGAGACTAGCCTATGCCACAGAGAAAGACACTCTACAAAAATAAAGTAAAAAATTCGTGATACTACATTAGACATGAATCCTTCAGAAAATGCACTGGATGAAAGAGGACAGAAACAGTTATGTCTACAATTTTCTTTTATTAAATTTTGAAATAAACAAAATTAAAATATAGTGTTAGAAATCAGAAGGTGGGCAACTTCAACTTTGAGGAAAGTATTAATAAATAAATGCTGCTTCTAAGAAGAGGGAGATATGCTCTATCTGCTTTGGGAAGCTTATCCCAAGGGCATATGAAATTGTTTAAATCTATCTATCAAAGTAATTCAGATCTATATGTTTAATATACTTATATACTGTATACTTTTATGTTTGAAATTGTGATGTATTTAAATGAATGAATTTTGAGGTTCAATAAGTGAAGCAGAACAAAAATACATACGCTGTTAGTTATATATATTTTATCAACAGATGTTAATGTTTAAATCTAGACAACTAAACTCCATCATTAAATAAACAGTAATGGAGCTTATTACAATGTGCACATAGAAATCAAAGAGAATATGTTGTTTAAGTGTAAATAAGCTTAGTTAAGAAAAAGATACATATTTGTGGGAGACCAGCCCCAATATTTATTTACCCCAGGGACTCTTGAGGAATAAGGGATAAGAGACGTATAAGTTAAAAAGAAAGAGGGGAGAGAAACAGAGAGAAATGCAGGATAGCTTAGGCGGGCCTGGATCCTTATTTTTTTGGCCCAGAACTTTATTCCAGAGGTTTATTTATAACAATGCCAAGGGGTGGAGCAAAAGACCTCACCCTTGCTAGTTACAGTCAAGTGTAGACCCTTACAAACACCTGATACTCAGCCCCGTGGTCCAATCAACCTCTTATGCAGTCCTACTGGGTACAGCCATGAGGAAACCTAATTAGCTCCCAGCTTATTATGTTAAATCATTAACTAATTTTAAGTAACCTGCTATATTTTCCACCATCTATATTTTTTTGTGTAATTTTCTAGGTACAATATTTTTAATGGCTCACATTGATTCTCACATTTCCATAGGATGGGATTATAGTGTTATACTATTTAAAGCACAGTTTGAGCAGCCTTAGAACATTCTTAGTTTAATTGGTTGGATTCTTATAAATTATCAGAGTCACCACATTCCTTCAAGATTTCTTAAGAGAAGAATTTTAAGAAAATTTAAAGAAATCTTTAAAATAAATGAAATAATCCTCAGTTTGGGGGACTCCAGAAACTTTTGTAATGAATTTTTAACATGAATCTGATTTGGGAGATATCAAATTCTCCAGCATTATCTGCTTTAAGAAATTTATTGCCTGTTCTTATTGACTAAACTGAATTGCATGTGTGTTTTAATTTCACTCCGAAAAAGATCTTTACATATTTCTGACAACAGAAGGAGGAAGTCTAGGCTGTCAGGAATAGACAGCAGACACATTGCTGAGGAGGCAGCAAGCTGCCTGAATTGTGCATGTAGAGGTCAGAATTTTCTTTTGAGAATGGCCTTCCAAGTACAGCCCGTTTACCATAATTAGTATCCTGACGACTCAGGAGATGGGTGTAGACACAGCTGTTGTTTCAGGTTTCAGACACATCAATGCGAAGACCTAGGTATTGATTTGTGCACTGACATCCTTCTAACTATGCCATCTTAGTGAAGAAAGCCCCAAATTAGCCAATAATAAAGTGTTAGAAGTTGTAGTAGCTGCCCTCTTGGGACTTGTTCTTGGACAGTGCAGGGGCCCCTCCCCACACAGACCATCAATCCTGCTGAAGGACTCATGGCAGCCCTATATTGACTGTTAGAACAGTGTAAAGATCATAATAATACCGTTTCCCGTTTGCTTGTGAGTATTACCCTAGTTAGGTTTCTACATGTACATACTTGTTATTGTATGCATGTCTATATAAAGTGTAAATTATGTGTTGTCATGATCCAAAGGATCCTTATTTCTGGAGAATAATACATAAAAGTACCAGATGGTTCACAGCATCGTTGGCAGAGAAAAATCAAATAAGACTAATTCTGAAGGCAAATGTGAAATTATTATTTTGTATCACTATAGACATGGACACAATTTTTGTCAGTATTTATTTTTCTCTATTGTTTTATTTTCTGTTTCTGTTGCTAGGTACAGAATTTTAAGATTTTGTCCTTAACCTTATTTGTTATGAAGAGATAAAATCCAGTATTGAATTAATTTCTTAAATATATGCTAATTTCACTGAATCTAGAGGCCACACTTTTAAGTTAAAAAAAGGTTATATATATATATAGATATATTTATCCAAATTATCCCTTGACAATATATAATATTTAAATAATGTTCAAACTTTTTCTTTTTGTCTCATTATTTGATAGGAAGAATTACAATTTTCTTTATCCTAAATATAGACTTTTTGTTGTCCATTAGAGGGACCTACACTTTTAGCTTGTATGTAGCTGCACTCAGCTTCCCAACTGACCCTGTGGGCCATTGCCACATCTCAGAGGTATGACGTTTCTCTAATGGGACTAGCAAAAGTAAATGTGACTTTCAAAAAGGCATACCAGGTTTTAAACTGTCAATGATAATGGTGACAGTAATTACACGGACATAGCCAGCCAAATTCCAGCTTTCAATGGTTCTTATTTCTTATATCAGAATCTCAATAAACGCTTTCACCTTCCACGGCCTTATATGATCCAGATGGTTAGTAAGAAAAGGAAATCCACTTAGTACTATTGTGTGAACAATGTGAACAGTTTCTTTATTTGTAATTTTTTGGGACATATATAGTTGTTACTATATCATGCTGGCAATTGGTCAACATGTACATAATTTGGTCTCTAGTTGCTCACAAACAAGGGAATTATGAAGGAAACAAAAGTTGGATGGGTTTAGGTCATAGGCATTATCTTGTCATTTGCTGTTACTTTCTCAATTTAATTACTTGGGCAGAAATCCTGGGAGTTGTGATTAAAGATTGATTTAGAAAAATTTCTCTCTGTGTGAATCTCTGTTGGAGTTGATTACCCTCCAAGCTGACTCTGGATATTGGCCATTCATCTCATCTCTGCTTGGTCTCCAAAGGCTGGAATCTACAGTTTCCTCATTTCTTCTCTGGATTATTATTGAGTAGGGCCAAGGGGATACAGGAGCAGAAGAGAAAAATTTGAGAGGGAGAGAGGAGTATCTTTCCCTTTCTTGCTCTCTGGCTTTTTCAGGGGAAGGTCCTCTCCTCCTATGCCTGTAGATGTTGTCTCCTGGCCCCATCTCACTGTTCCACTGGTGTCCCTCTCCCTGTTTCACCTGCATTTTCAACTGTGATGTAACGCTTGCTGCTCTTGCTTCTCCTCAGGAAAAGGCATCCCGAACTGATTCCCTCAGTTCTGCCCACACCACAAATAGCTGTGCTGCTAAACTGTTAAACTATTTTAACTGGTCTATGTACATACCTATTGGTGCTTGCTGAGGTGTGTGTTCTTCTCACTTGGAATTAGAAACAGAAACATTTGCATAATTTAACCAAGACTTAATAATTATGCTATCACTGGAATGCAAATCCATTTCTTGAGTATATGTTCACATGTGCACTAAGACTTTCAAAAAGGCCTACAGAATAGCTACATTTTTATTAAGATCATAAGGCTTCTTATTTGAACCTTGCATATATTCTCAAGGGCTGTTTGCAAAAGTAATACACAAAGATGTTCAACAGAGTTTTTAAAAAGTGTGGCTTCTTAGGTTACTTTTGTAAAATATTTAAAATCTAGCATTTTGCCCCAGTTTGGGTAAAGCTACTTAATTTCACTTCACTTCTAAAGGCTGAAGGTCCTAGAATAGCCCCCTCATTCTACCTCTCTCCTTACCCCCATGCTTTCCATCTTTAAACAAATATTTTCAGATATTTCTATGTGCTTTAAGCCATATTTTGTGGCTAAACAACTCGTAATTAAAATTTTCTTAATAATTAGTATTTCTTCATGAAGAAATTATGATGTTTCATAAATATTCCATGTGTTGATCCAAATAAAAATAACAGAAAACTTACTTTAAAACACATGAAATATACAAACTAATTTCCAATGAATAGAATATTACATTTTAATAATTTTTATTCCCAGCATTTTTGTTAGAGCTGCAAGAAACTTAATTGTAACTACTGATAATCCAGCCAACTAAATATTATGAGGTTAAAACCAACTAAAAACACAGTGAAATAAAGCAAACAAAATACTAAGATCATTGAAAATTGTGAAAAAGATTTTTGAATTTAGAATTATCCCTGAAGAATGTTCAATCATGGATGGAGCATACATATGACAACCCCTCCTCCAAAGGTTTAGGGATCACAGAGGACATGGAAAAATTTAAGAGTCTCAGGTGGCAGATGAGCACAAGACAGTAGTATCTTTAGAAACAGAAGGGCAGGCGCATTTATGAGCTCCCAGCAGGTATGACCGCATGGACAAGATCTGTGCAACCCAAACCAAATTCCAGCATGGAGAGCAGATTTGGGCACAGAATTAACTCAATGAGCTATTGGAAATTGTTAGTTTCTGGGATAAGAAGGGCCAGGTTTTTTTTTGTTGTTGTTGTTTGTTTGTTTTTCTGTTTGTTGGTTTGTTTTTATGAATGTAGGCTCTGATGAGGGCACCCCGGCTGATGCCTCCTAGGGCTGCTCTACCCCTCTCTCCTGGCTTCCAGGAGCAGCTGAGCTCCTGCGGGCAAGCTCAAGGGCTCCATTTACTTTGGAAGGCCATGGGGACACCACAGATCTGGGGTATGTAGGTTTCTGAGGGCCTGTGCTGATCTGAGTGGCCTGCACTGCCACCTGGGGTAATGGTGACATTCAGACCCAGTTGCTCTGGAGGACCATGTCTGGGTCCCTGGTCCTCCTATGTCTAGATCTGTGCTGGATTCCGAGTCCTATAGTGTGGGAGCCTGTTTTTAGGTTCCTACTGGCTTTGCCCAGCAGGTCAGCATAGAGAGGATGATTGGACCACGGACCTGAGTGCAGGTGTCTGAGATGGTCTGTACTTGGCTGTGCTGGGGGGAGGTCTTTTGCTCCAACCCTTGGCATTTCTATAAATACCTTAGGACAGAGTTAGTCAGGGACCTTTGGAATAGGTTCCAGGCCCTCTTGAGGCTATCCTGTATTTTCTATCTGTTAATCTCCACAATCTAAATCCTTCTAGCTAATATTTCCTGCTGCTCACACTCAAGAAAACTTTGGGGCACTGTGGGGTTGGTAGGTAAACACCCCACACTATAGTGCCACTAAAGTTCACATAGAGCCATAGGCTGGGGCCACAACCTGAGGCCTTGGTGGTGTCAGGTGGCCATGCAGCCACCAGAACCATTCCAACCTGAGTGGTCATTGCTTCTACCCAGAGCCTGGATGTCATCCAGACCAAAGCTGCTGAGGAAGGCCTTATTTAGGTCTGTGGTCCACTTGCAGCTGAGGTCTGTGTTGATGTCCATGGTCACTGTCACCTCATGGGACCATAGGAACCATGCTAACTGAAATTAGAGGGCCATGCTGAGCTAGATCAGCCTTTCACTGGCCCTGGGAAGGCTGGCCTTACCTCAAGCTGGACAGGACAACAAGAGAGCTGGCCCTGAACCTCACAGGAGAGCTGGCCCCTGTACTCAGGAGAGATGATCCCACCCCTCACCCCAGGCAAGGGTGAACAGACCCTGAGGGCAGGGGCTGACCAGTTAAGCTACCACCCAGGCCCACAGCCGGGCCTTGGGTTGACCTACCCTAACATCTACCCACCTAGGGCCTGCTGGAGCTCCTGAAGGGACTGGTTCTGTGGAATGATACCCCCAGGATCTCCAATACTTGGGGCAGCCACAGGATATCCCAGAGGAGATCAGGTGAGGATCCAGTGATGATGGTGTACCAGAAACCAGAGGCCTTGAACCAGACCAGTGACTCATTGCAGTGAACATTTGCTAGTAAAGCTGATAGAACAAAAGGGTGTACTATATGAAACCCGAGGCTCCCAGTGCCAGGACAAATGAAGAGGTGTTGGAGAGGCAGGAAAGAGGAAATAAAGAGGTTTTTGTTCTTGTTTTGTTTGTTTGCTTGCTTGCTTACTTTGTTTTGTTTTCTTTTGGGGTGGTGTAGGGGTGAGAGGAGGATATGGGGGGGCTAGGACATGAGCAGAATTGGGGTACATGATGTGAAACTCCCAAATAATCAATAAGGAAGTTAAATTAAAAAAATGTAGGCACTGATGATTTGAACACACTCTGGTAGAAGAGTGTTTAGACACTCCAAGAATGTTTGGTCAATTGATCAAGACCAATATGTCTTGATCAAGGGAAAAATAAGACACAAGGTTGAGTGTGACTGGAAGGGAGATCTGAGCAGAATTGGAATGGGGCATATGAATATGATAAAATATTACACAGTGGTCAAATAACTAATAAAAATAAAAAGCATAAATATGAACAAAATATATGCAAATTTCAATGATTAAATGTACCTAAGATACACGAAAATGTCAACAAGTATCACATGTATTATAGCCATAACACTGTTACTATACATGTGTACCAGTATATAGAACCATTGATGCAAAATGTTTTTCAAAAAATACAACTTATACAATTTTGACCAGTGGAATATAAAGCCACAAAATGGATTCTGGAGAAAGAGTATGTGAACAAATAAGGATTAATGTTTTGGTTGTATATACATAAGTATTTTAAAGAAATTTGGTTAAGAGGAATCTGCATTAGATACATGTAACAGAAGATTACAGTGGTAACGTGGAGGCATGATGAGACATGGAAACTCTAGAGGCATAAAAAAATGTCTTGAATGTCATCACCATCATACAACAGGTATGAGGTAGCCTTATGTAGGTGGTGCTAGGAAAGTTAGGAAGAAGGATGCTTTTTGGAAAACTGAAAACATACCAGAATTCTGCTTCCAGGAAGGTGTTAATAAGTGCAAATTAAACCCAAATTATGATTTCCTAGAAGGCTTTGTTTCCCATTCCCCCTTGGTTCTTTTTGCTACTACCTCTATTAAATACATACCTGCTCATATTGTAGATTTGAACTATTCTAAAGTAGAGTAGTTTGTTTAGAATGATCCCATATAGAGAATCAATTTCCATGCTATCTGGGAAAACATTCCATACTGAAGAATGCAACAGTTACTGTAGAATATCATCAAGTAGAAAAAAGGTAATTGCAAGTTCTAAGCTTGACTGAGAGCAGAAATCATGATTTGGAATTAGTAATGTGACATGTATGTTAATCTTCTGGATCATGAATCCATTATAACACAGGACTCTTGCTGTCTATTTTATATCAGACACACAAAAATTAAGTTACATGAATCAGCATGCATAAAAGCTATTATGCAGAGAACATGGTAGGGCACATCTGTAATCCAGAGGCATAAGGCTTGTATATTCCATGCCATGGTGTGCTATGTAGCAGGGTTGTAACACAGCCCCAATAAAATTTTAACTTACTGATTAGTATATACTCATGTTTCTTTGTTTTGTGATCCTTTAAAGAGTATATTCCAAATATTTAAATAATAGAAAAGCAGTTTAATTTAAAGTGAAAAGTATTTATTTATTCTAGTTTTTAGTTGTGTATAGTAAAACACTGTCATGAGTTTTTGTGGCTGGGGGTTTCTCTATAAAGCCTGCCCAACCCATATTCCTAATTTTAAAACTTGCTTTTATTCTGACTTTAGTGTATGTATATGTGTCATTGTGTGCAGGTGTCCGTGGATGCCAGAAGTAGATGTCAGATCCCCTGGAGCTGGAGTAGCAGGCAGTTTGTGTGCTTCCCAACTTGGAAACAGGGATCTAAACACTGGAAGATAGTAGACACTCAACCACTGAGGCATGTCTCCACACCCCATATTTCTAGATCTTGCATCTCTCTTTTGCTCATTTAGATATATATTATACAATTTATAATCCTTTGAAACCTCTGATAGGCTTATAGACAAGTGTTCAGGTACAATTTAGCCTTCCCATCAATACTACAAAAATTGAAAACTTTTTCCTTGTTTCTTTTTTTAACATGTTTACAGTTATTTATTTATTTCTTCTTTTTTCCTTTTTAATTAACATTTTCCTCATTATTTTACATACTGAGCACAGTTTTTACTCCCTCCTCTCCTCCTGGTCCCTTCCTCCCTACTCTGATCTACCTGCCTCCCCATCCACCCACTCCTCCTCCATCATCTCCAATTAGAAAGCGGCAGGCCTCCCTCAGGCTTGAACATAGCATGGCAAATCGAGTTGAGGTAGGAGCAAGCTCAAACCCCTGTATAAAGGCAGGGCAAGGTAATCCAGGATGGGGTACAGGTTCCCAAAAGCCAGCTAAGTGCCAGGGACAGGTCCTGATCTCACTAATAGGAGACTTCCAAACAGACCAAGCTACACAATTGTCACACACATGCAGAGGGCCTCGGTTGGTCCCATTCAGGCTCCCTAACTTTTGGTCCAGAGTCCATGAGATCCCAGGAGCTTAGGTCAGCTGTCTCTGTGGGTTCCTCTGTCATGACCTTGAGCCCCTTGGCTTTTACAATCCCTCCTTCCTTTTTTCAGGACTCCCAGAGCTCGGCCCAGTGCTTGACTGTGGATCTCTGCATCTGCTTCCATCAGTTACTAGACAAATGCTCTCTGATGACAATTAGGATAGTCACCAATGTGATTACAGTAAAGGACCAGTTCAGGTACCCTCTCCATTATTGCTAGGGGTGTTAGCTGGGGTCATCCTTGTGGATTCCTGGGAGATGCCCTGGCACCGGTTTTTAACCTAGTCCTCAGTCCTGCCTCCTGTACCCAGTCCAAGCAACCCACTCCCCTCACTCCTTCCCTCAGTTTACCCAGGAGATATTTCCTATTTCCTCTTCCTATGAAAATCCATGCATCCCTCCTTGGGTCCTCTTTGTTTCGTAGCCTCTCTAGGGCTGTGGATTGTAAATTGGCTATCCTGTACTTTACTCCTAATACTCCCTCATGAGTGAGTGCATACCATGTTTGTCTTTCTGTGTCTGTCACCTCACTCAGAATTATTTTTTCCTAGTTCCATCAATTGATTGCTTGCAAATTTCATGATGTAATTTTTTTTTTTTGTTTTACAGCTGAGTAATACTCAATTGTTTAAATCTACCACATTTTCTTTATATTTTCTTCAGTTGAGGGACATCTGGGTTGTTTCCAGGTTCTGGCTATTATAAATAATGTTGCTGTGAACATAGTTGAGCAAGTGTCCTTGTGGTATTATTGAGCATTCTTTGGGTATATGCCCGAGATTGGTATAACTGGGTCTCAAGGTAGATTGATTCCCAATTTTCTGAGAAACCCCCCATATCGATATCCAAAAAGGCTGTACCAGTTTAAGCTCCTACCAGCAATGAAGAAATATTTCCCTTACTCCATATCCTCTCCAACATAAGCTGTCATTGGTGCTTTTGATCTTAGCCATTCTGACAGGTGTAAGATGGTATCTCAGAGTCGTTTTGATTTCCTTTTCCCTTTTGACTTAGAATGTTGAACACATTTTTTTCTTTCTCATGTTAATTTGAGTTTAATTTTATTTTATAATTTAATTTAATTTTACATATCAGCCACAGATTCCCTTGTTCTCCCCACTCCCGTGCCCCTCCTCCACCTTCCCCCCAAATCACCCCCCATTCCCATCTCCTCCAGGGCAAAGATTCCCCTGAAGATTGAGTTCAACTTGGTAGATTCTGTTCAGGCAGGTCCAGTCCCCTCCTCCCAGGCTGAGCCAAGTGTCCCTGTATAAGCCCCAGGTTTCAAACGGCCAGCACATGTACTGAGGACAGGTCCTGGTCCCACTGCCTGGATGCCTCCCAAACAGTTCAAGCTAATCAACTGTCTCCCTTATCCAGAGGGCCTGATCCAGTTGGGGGCTCCTCAGCTTTAAGTGTATTTTTCCATTTGAGATTCTTCTGTTGAAAATTCTTTGTTTAGATCTGTACAGCACTTTTAAAATTGGATTATTTGATATTTTGATGTCTAATTTTTTGAGTTCTTTATATATTTTGGTGATCAGCCTTCTGTCAGATGTGGGGTTGGTAAAGGTCTTTTCTCATTCTCTAGGCTGCCATTCGGTTTATTGACAGTGTCCTTAGACTTACAGAAGCTTATTAATTGTTGATTTCAGTGTCTGTACTACTGGTGATATATTCAGGAAGTAGTCTCCTGTGCCAATGCATTCAAGGCTAGTTCCCACTTTCTCTTCTGTCAGGTTCAGTGTAACTGGATTTATGTTAAGGTCTTTTATCCACTTGGACTTGAGTTTTGTACATGGAAATAAACATGGATCTATTTGCATTCTTCTACATGCTGACCTCTAGTTATACCAGTACCATTTGTTGAAGATGCTTTCTTTTTTTTCCATTGTATAATTTTGGCTCCTTTATCAAAAATCAGAGATCTTGTTTCTCAAAATTATTTTTAGGAGGACTATTTATTTTTAATTAATCATAAAATCCATGCATGTTTCTTATTTACATTATTACATTTTGATGGTTATAAAATATACAACTTATCGCTTTTATTAAATAAGTTACTAGATGCTAATAGCTTTCTTTGAAAAAACTTAGAAATCTTCCACACCCAAAATATGTTTGAACCTTTTTGATATTCAATTTTGAGATAACCTCAGTAATATAACTAAAATGTTGTGAGAGATGCTATCACGTGCCCTGCATTTTTGTTGTAGAATGTCACTGTGTTTACATTTCTGCCATGCACCACATACACACATTCTTGAAAGCATAAAGGGTTTCCTACAGAGCTTACTTTAATTAGTATGTATTTAGAAATACTTTAGACTGAGTAAGAGGAGAAATGTAAGCCAACCCAATGAAAGCTGGAAGTTCTGGAGCACTGAGTTTACAGTGCATGGCTTGTAAATGTGCTTTACACCAGAACCACATAATCTCTATACAGACTCCATAGGTAATGAATGCTCTGTGAGGTCTAGTCCTACAAGTTAGGCAGGAGGCCAGGTGGGTTACCTTGAGAGGTATGCTAAGCATATGACATCTCTGTGCATGTGAAGCTACCCATATTCACTTTTATTTCCTCATAAACAGATGTTTAAGTAAAAACTGTCTTGACTCTATTCTCATCCATCACTTTAAAAGTTCCTTAATAGCTTTAGGGTACCACTTTTCCAGAAAGACTGTCCTTACAATATTTGACCCCCATAAGTCTAGACTCCGGGGGATAAAGTCCGGAGATGTACTTAAGTAGCACTTTGAGCTCAAAGAGATTTGCCACATTAAGCTAATAAAACATGACCATGGAACCATCTGTAAACATGAAGTGCCATATAAATGCTTATTAATAAGCATTTTTCTCCAATTTATATTTCTTTTTGTTCTAAGATGCCTCTTAAAAATACATTACGGGTTATTTTGTATAATGCCTTTCAAACAAATTATATTCAGGACATTTTAGAGAGTTAAACACATGTCAGTGTGTGGCATAAATTACAGAAGGACACTTTGAATAGTAAATGAATTAGTACATTCAGTCATAAGGCCAGAGAAAAATGGGTTGTGTAAGCGTCTGGGTTGAAATATCTAGACTCTCTGGAACCAAGACTTTAAATCCCAGCAGAGCAGACCTGTCCTTATTCCTTCTGAGATAAGAGTCCATTCAGTTTACAGTCTGCTGGTTTTTTGAATGATCTCTTGGAACAGTAGGCATGTCTACTGTGTGTGAACATTTTACCAAGTCAGGACAAGAGTGAAAACATTCAAGAGAATTTAACCAGCATTAAGGTATGTCTTTTTATGTGAACAACATTTAGGTGGCAATATGACTGACAGAACACAGAATAAATAGAGAACTACAGTGTAATTCATGGTGTAAAAAGAGGAAAACTAAGTTAATGTCTAAGCAGTTGTTACTACTGGTCATAAGAAAGCAGATTCAAATTGTAGAATTTGCAAAGCATGGAATTAGCCTATGCTGCATAGGTGATGGTGTGGGATGTCATATGATTTTTGTTATACATTAAATATGAACTCACAATGACATATATTTATAATCTAGACAATATTTTTACAACTTTGAGCCAAAAGCATAATAGAACCCATAAATTAAATAAAAATGATGATAATATTTGGATGTGACTTTGGGAAATATTTGAGCATCATGTTTCTAAGTGATATTTTTCGAATTTCCCAGCTTTCAGAAATCCTATCATGTGTCAAACATGATTTGCAAGAAAGAGGAATTCAAATCAGCTAATACTGAAAGCTCCAGTCTTTTCCAGATATTGGCTTGTAATGGATTTTTCCAGATTCATATCAGGATTGTGAGGGTGGTTAGGATTTAAATCACATCTCAGAGTGCAGATAGAACACTGGGCTCCCTTTTACTGAGAAGGCATGCTGCAGGACATACAGTCATAAAGAGCTGGGACAATCTCGGAGTAATTTAAAATTTCCACTGTACTTTAGACCACAAGAACATGATTGTGATGACTTTGAAAGAAATACTTAAAACAATATAAAAACTTAGTATTTGATACTTCTCAAAGGGACTGTTTAAATCTAAACTTTAAGCATCCATTGTTTGGGTATCTCCCTCTTCTCTTTTCAAGTGCTTACAAAGGTAATCCTAAATCCTGACAAATCATCCTACAGATGAGCTGGAAGGCTTGCAAACACATCTTAGGAAGAGGAATGAACATGAACAAAGTAGAAGCAGGCACCCAGCCTCAGGTGCTGCAGAAAGCATTCTTTACCATTGCAGATATGTGTATTGATAACTTGGAGCAAGGGACTATTGTCTCTGAACAGGGAAGACCTGTTCAGGTCTTTAACTAGTCAAGAATAATACACCTTTATTTTAGATTTTCACCTACTGGATGGATATATTTGTTTTCAAAATTTAATGTTCTCCTGGAGCAAGGCTTACTTAATCTCTATTCCTGGCTTAGATCACTTCCCATGGCCCTAAGAGCATTCATGTATCCTTCCCCTTGTATCACATCTTACGTGGTAAACAGCAACCCATTATCTGTGTTTCTTATCTGCTTTGCAGCCCCACTGTGATGTGCATGAAGGGTAATACACATAATGAAAAAAAAAAGAAAACACAATTAAAGGAATAGTTACTCATTTTTGGAATAATATTGTTTTTCTTCTTGAAATTCAAATGCATATATCAAAGTGGACACATTTACGGAGCATTCCTAATAAAAATAATGACAACACGCCTTCAGATTACATCCTAAGGAGAATAAACAGATCGTGAATATTTATGTGGTTTGGGGAAAGACTTGCATTACACACACTGTATTGTTGAACCAAGTAATTATGCAAAGATGGTTTCATTTAAAATAGCAAATGCCACATTTCAGTTTGTGTTCAACAGTTTTAATGCATATTGATAATGGAAGGAAATAGCTTCTTTTTAAAAAACAATACATTTAAGTTGGAAAAATGCCATTACAGCATATTTTAAAATGTTAAAATGGCTGGAATTGTGTTAGGATAAGAGCTAACAAAGGTCCAAATGCTGACTGAGGCTTAAGAATGAGACATAATTGTCTCTGTAGAAGGTAATGTAGTTGTCTCGGTCTGATAATTCCTCATGCTCCAGTTGATGCATCCTTTTTGTTTGTCCAGTTTGACCTGTATGTACAACAAAGTGCAAAAGGAACCTTAGAGGTCACCATGGGTTAGGAGCAGAGTAGCATATCTCTATTACAAAGCCATGTGAACACCGATTTCCATTATAGCTTATGTAATTAGTGTTATAAGAAAATAGTTTGTGTTTTAATATCTACATAATAGGCATTTGGGAATGCAAAAGCACATTACTAGATGCATGAAAGATATTAAGATCATGCCTATAAGACTGATCCCAATAGAAAACATCTCAATGTATATACTAAAGTACAAGATAGTAAGTCAATTATTAATGCTACCAGTCTGTCAAATAGGAATACTATGAATTTAGGAAACAGACAGATAGAGGGTTAAATTCAGCTCTGCATTCTTGTTCATTTTTGTTTTTAATATTATTGAGCCCTAGTTACTCCCCCCTCTCTTTCTGTGTGGGTGCGCACGTGTGTGTGTGTGTGTGTGTGTGTGTGTGTGTGTGTGTGTGTGTGTGTGTGTTTACATAGGAAAGTAGCTAATCCCAACAATTTCTCCTTTCTTCTTGAGTCTCAGTGAGAAGCCATTCTCGTCAAGGCCAATGTCCCACTCTTTGCTTGGCACCTGGGGAGTGTTTCCTTTTTGGGTTTAATAGAAACACAGTCTATTCAAATGTGGCTGCAAAATAGTTTTCTCTTTTTCACAGAACTCTAGAGTCAATGTTATAAAATATTATTTTTGCAAAAAAATGCACGTTTGTGGTATCTTTCTAATAGGAACTGAAATATTTTAACTTTTTTAGTAGGAAAGAAAAATTGTTTAGTAATTAAGACCAATGTTAATGGACAAAGAAAGAAGGATAATTTTCTTCTAGTATGGAAATATATGGAGATTTTTCTTTTACTTTTAAGATTTAATCTTTATTCCAATTAAGGATAGATTTAAAATGTGCCCAGATTGAGTGGGACAGTCCTGTTTTCTGGCTGGTAATTTCTTTATGATGACAATTTGCAGCTGAGCCACCTGAGGTTACCTTGCACTAGGAGAGAGGGAAGACCCTTATTAAAGCATGTTAATATTAATGGAATTCATCAAACTGCTACATGAACGTGCAATAGAATGTTTCTCTTTGGCTTACAAAGCTTGCATTCCTATCTTCTCAATACATTAATTCCATCCTGTTCAGAACTTCAGAGAACTTGAATTCCTCCATTCTGAGACTGTTTTTAGCCTGTCGTGTCATGGTTATATGTTCTATATAGGGAGAGTGAATCATTAGGGTATCTGTGGCAGAAAGCAGTGATTTCTTATCTCCTTGGGCCTGCAATCACATTCCATTTCTGGCTTTGTCTTGGTGTCTGTTGTCTAAGTGTCTGCATCCTAATCAGCAGCTTGAGAGCAAAGAGCAGCCTTTAGCCTTATCAGAACAATCCCTCCGAGTGGATTTTCTTTACCTTTCTAGTAACATGAAAGGGAATAAATAATTAATACAGATGAACATTAAAACAACTGTGGAAAATACATGTGCTACTTTATTATTACTATTTTTTATATACATGTTACATGCAATGTGCACACACACACACACACACACACACACACACACACACACACACACACATATATATATGTGTATATGTTTATAATGCAAACACGTTTTGTGCAATATTTTGTCAGGGTAATACATATTGTATGGCAGGAATCTAAAGGAAAAATTCAGACTACTGGATTACATGTGGCACCATAATAGAAAGCATTCGAAATATGAACTTTGACCATCGAGATGAGTGTGGCCTGAACATTACCTGGCATAATAGATGCACTGGAAAACTATGCAAAGAACCCTTCAAACACTGCAATACCACAAAAACTCATGTGTGGTAGAGCACAGAGTAATAAGACATTTCTAAAATTCTGTGAGACTAGAAAATTAGAGCATTACAAACATAAAGCATGAAATGGAACGTTAAGTGGGGTAAGGGGGTTTATAAACACAAGTATCAGAGGGAGTGCAGACTAATATACATAGAAAATAGAATTAATGATCACAAAATAAAGAGAAGAAAAAGTCCACCATAGATATTGGGCTGCAAAAAGCCAACTCATACATCAGGGATAGATCCTGATTCCACAGGGGCCCCTCAAAGAGACCAAGACATTTTGCTCAGCCTTGCTGCAGGGGCTAGGGTCTTGGTCCTGTGTCTACAGGATGTAGCAGCTTTTGCTGACTCCCCATGGGGACCTCTACCATTTTAGAGGAGGGGCTGGAAGGTGGGTAGGTGTGGGGGAGAAGTGGGGGGAGGGGAGAAGGGATGAGAGGGAGATCTGTGGTTGGCATGCAAAATGAATAAAAAAATTCTTAAATAAAAAAAAAAAGAAAGTCCAAAGGAAAGAGGTCTCAAATGAAGGCAATGGACAAGAAGAAGATAAAGGATTTAAAATACAACATTAAAAGCATAAGCCACAGGTCAAGGTTTTATTAGAAATCCATCCTGTGTGCTATTAAGATCTTCAGAAATAGTTTGTTTATGAGAAAGATAATGACATTGAAAATATTATCCTTCCTTGTTAGTGTAACATAAATGATTCTAGTCTCTGGTGTCCCTTGACCTCAGCCTTCATATTTTAAAATAACTGCTTCTCTTATTGAGTATCTGGATACAAATATATCTAACTCTTTGCAACAATATTATTACAGACTGAGATTTCAGTTTTGTAACTTCAAATTGGTGTAGTCTTTCAAAAAAAAAAAGACAAATACGTTTCAATCAGTAAAATTCAAATTCATATAAAATACGACCGAAAGACAATGTAGGATAGTAATTGGTATCATTTGCCTTGGACCTAATTACTTGTGAAATCAATTCAAGTTCTACATAAAACAACCCTTGCTTTGCTTTTCAGAGCCTCAGCCTTCTCTTTCTTAAAATGTAGATAATTACCCATGTCATAGTGTAAACATGAACTAATATTTCTAAAACTCAACTTTATGGCCCTAAATTTAGATTAAATTCTGAGAAAAATTACTTAAGTCCTAATAGACATTGAGATTTCATTTATTTTCCCTGTGGAAAACTGAAAAATGAGTCTGTATTTTTACACAAATATATGTCTGTATATCAGTGTAATCATTTTACTTGGTATTTAAAAGTTTATGTGCATGTCTTTTAATATACATATGTGTAAATGGTAAAATATACATATGAACATATTCTGGGCCCATATACATGCTTATGCAAAGTAAATCCAAGAGAGACTTCACTCACAAAGTGAATGTAGGTAAACCATAAACTGGAGTTTATCTGATCTCAAATAAAATGTGTGGAGCCAAGCCATGCCCCAAATATGTTACTAACAGCTGCAGGAGTATCAGAGCTTACATTTCTAATGCTCAAAATTAAATATTTTCAACTCTTGAGAGTTAAGGCCTCAGAATCCATAGTAGCCCGAGTTGCTCTGGTAATGATATAGTAACCAGTTTGATCAAATATACAGTTTAACATTCAGATATATTAAAATACATTAAAAAATAACAAAACCCTAGACAAATTTCCCAAACCTAGAATTACAGTCAGATATGTATCCTTTCCTTTGGTGGAATTAAACTTCTTTTTAACATTCTGTGCTGTTGGTGTAAAACATATATGTTTATAAAATGCATGTAAATGTGTGATGAACCTGTTGTGTTCATTATTAAATGAACTACTCCTTGATGACACACTGAAGACTAATATGCTATAAAGTAGCACATGACCCAGTCTTCATTATTGTGGAAGTTACAACATCGAGAACACATTCTGGAAATTTGTGCAGAGGTAACATGTTTGTCAAGACCATGTCAAGTACATGGTCACAAATGAAAGGCTGTAGTCTTAAAGGGAGAATGGATACAAATGGTTAAATAATTCTACTTTAAAAGAATATTGGGAAAATTGAAAGGATCTAAGCATAGCCATAAAAAATAATGCCTGGGAGCTAAGTATACCTCTCAAAGGAAGGAGGCCGAGGTAGTTTAGTTGATACAACAGAATGTAACTTGCTTTTACTTCAACAGATAAAGAACTTCTGCCATAGATAGTATCATTTACATATTATTTAAGAAGGACTTAACACAACATAAGAGAATGTCTAAATAAATATTCAAATGTTTATACACAGTATGCCAATGTAAGGGAGAGGATTTATAGGAAATAACCCAAATTTATTTTAGGCTTCTTCCTCTCTCTTTCTTCATTCTCTCCACTCTTGCTTATTTCTCTTTCTTCTCTACTCTCCCTTTCATCCTCATTTTCCATATCTATATTATCTATATCTTTTTTATCACTGCGTGTATTTGAATTTCAAGTCTAAAAATTGAGACCAAAGAGTTCATTGATGGAATCGCCACTACTTTTATTATTTTAGGAAATACATAAGCAATTTTCTACTCTCTGTTCATGACAACATGTTATAATTAAACTAAAAAGGTGAGGGATAATTTGCTATAACAGTCCATAATTGTTATCATTATTTACACAGATTATGTGTGTATAATCATTTATTTAATGGTTTCTTTCATTTTATTACTGGAGTTTTTAATGATTATAGGCTAGATAAAATCATACAGAAAAAGCTTCAACATACAGAAGTCTATATTTCTAGGAAAACTTTGGATGAAAAGTTACATTTATCATAACATGTAGAAGCTATTTTATTATAATTTATATAGTTTCTTTGAAACTAAATGTGGCAATCAACAGAATGTTAATACACAATAGAACAATAGACTCTGAAGGTAAGAAACTAAGATCTGTAGGTAGGATTACTTTTAAACCATATTTGATATTTTCCATATTAAAATTTAAAATGAGTCTTATTTTATCTTCATTGGCAGAAAACTCAAGAATCAACAGAAATAGCTAAGGCAAGTAACTGATTCAAAGAAATTTCATTTTAATAATGACTTTGAGTCTTTGTAGCTTGGCATGCCCTCAGATTCTCTTATGGGGTTCCACAAAAGACATCGTCAAATCAATTAAAAAAAACCATGGACTATCTTACATTTTTCTTGAAAGTAATTAGTGAAAGTAGCTCACCATACCGTCAGTTGACACCATGAACTATTTTGTTCTCAGTGGCCTAGGTAGAAAAAAAAACTAGCAACTGACATCGGGTGATATTTAAATGATTATAGAGTCCTCCTCAGAAGAAACATATAGTAACACCCATGAAACTAAAATCTTTTATATTTTTAAATTCCTTTATATTTTTATTTATTTTTTGACAGGATAAAAGTTTCATCTTACTTTTGTGAAGATAACAGTAGCTTACCAGTTGAAAATAAAAGTCTGCTTAAAGCAGATATTTTTCAGTTTCATTGATATTACTATGTGGAAATACACAACAATCCAGCTATATGTAGTTGGTAAAATTGCTTTCCCACATCAAAAGTTTAATAAAGTTTAAAAAGTAGAGTCTAAGATGACTAATACAATTAGAGTACTTTAGGTTATGAAGTGAAAATTAATATTCTTTGGGTTATGGTTCCATTCTGCTTATAAAAAGAAAACAAACAGTATGTCCAAATGCTTACTTACAAAACCAAATCCTCAATATTTCTTGATTGATAGTTCAAACATTCCTTATTCTTATGGAGCCCTAAGATGTTTTTCTTTTAAATTTGTGTTCTAGTATTTAGAGTCATCCATAATTGTAAATTTTAATTTAAAGAAGTTAGTTTTATATATCTTTTATAAAAAATACAAATTACATATGTTCTTATTATAGTCAAAAGTGAGTAAAATAATGTGCTATTAAATATAAGAATGGGTATGTTTGGTTCCTTATAAAATATAAATACTTATAAAATGATATTTATACAAATTAATATTTGGAAGACAAATGTTGGTTAAAGAAATGCACTTTAAAATTTAGACCTTATATTCTATAATTTTGAATTTTATACTCTTGCTTAAGTAACTACTTTGCTCCAAGATTCAGATTTATTATATATAAAATGGGTTTAATGATTACCACTGCTTTTGATTTTTGAGAATATGCTATTCAAAAAAAATATACATGCTATTTATTCAAATAGGCTGAATAGTTAAAGAGCATTATTTATGATGAGTCAATTGATTAGTATTCCTTTAACTTTTAAAAAATACTTAAACATTACTGTTAAAATTTTATGAAAATATCAAGGTAGGATGCAGTGTATCCTGTTGGGGTTGCATAGATTTTAGTTATCTTTACAAATTTTAGAGAGGCTGTTAAAATGTCTATCATGGTACTTAATGAATTGTTGTATAGTATTTTGTATGTTGTCACAACTTGTTGCATTTGAAGATGACAGAGTCAATAAAGCCAATTGGTTTATGCTATAGTATAAATCTCTATGTTATCTATGTAAAGGACAACCTGTGTTCAGAAGATAAATTTCCAATATTACCAACTTCCACATTTTTATCTCCTATGGTATTTTTTACATCTTCCCTTTTATTGGCATTGATTCTTTAATAACAAACTGCCTAAGTTAGGTATTGAACATGACATCTTGAAGTCCTTAGAAGTTTGTCATATTTCCTTGTAGACATCTTTTGTCTTCTTTGTTCTGGAGTTCCTTGAGTTTTGTACTAGTGTACTAGCATTCCAAGGGTGGGGCAGGCACTACAGATGAGAGCAGATACTCTTTTTCCTTCTCCTTCGAGGAGATTCAGGCTGCCCAGGAACTCACGATTCAACCTTGCTTTACAGGCAGTGACATTCTTGCCAATAATGGCTACAGATGCTGACCAACACAAGCATCCTGGGAAGTGTTGTTCTCTCCAAAGAACTTCAAGAGAAATTTAGCTCTTAAATTCATAGCCTTGCCAGGTCAGAGGGTAGAAATGGGTTGTGAGATTGCTTTAGACTCTCATTACAAGAAATAGAGAGGAAGAGAAGTATGTGATGGAAGAGTTTCCACCCAAACAAGCATTTGACATGGGCATTGTAGATTTGGAATTAAACCATCCATTTCTTTCTGGATTAACAGGTATTATTAATTATAGTAGGAGGGTTGTAAAAGGAGACTCAGCCATCCACTAGAAGAATGAATGTGTGTGTGTGTGTGTGTGTGTGTGTGTGTGTGTGTAACTTAGGTTGGCTTGAAAGTAATTGCAATTCTCCTGCCTCAGCCTTCTGAAATCTAGATGAAAGATTTATCCTTCTTATAAAGTGGTAAATTAAAGAACATCAATGGTCTGAACAGTACAGTTATAATGTTTCAGAGTAGTTTTCTAGAGAAGGTAAGGCTATCCCAATAGTGTTTAGGCAAACCAACTCTTCATTTAGTCATTTGTATGAATGTAGGCTGGATGAAACAACCTAATATGCATTCATGATTGCTAACTAAGCAAATAATGCAAAACTACGATGTGGTTTTACTACAGCTATTACCATAACTTTTAACAAATTAATTACTTGGCAAGGCATTCATGTATTAACTATTTTGTTGTTGTTAATTTGTTTGTCTTTTCTTTTGTGTTTGAGTCAAGAGACCAGAGGAGCTTTAGGGTCTTCTCTACTCTGGATCCAATTAGACTGAGTTCAAGGTGTCATCCTCAGCTGTAGGCATACTTTGGTGAATGAAATCCTCTTTGAAGTTGACTAGTGAGTGGTAGAATTCAGCTTTTAAGACCATAAGGATAATGGCCATTCTGCCTGTAGTGACAGCCTACAGTTTCCTCATGTGACCCTCCCCACAACATGACTCTAATGTGAAGATGTGTCTTGCTTAGAATATTTCACTTAGACAAGGTTTAAATTGCATGTTACAGGGTCATATGATGAAGTCAAGTCTGTCAGGATAATTTTCCCTTTGCTGAGCTTAAAGACAAGTGGCTAGACATTCTCACTTACTTCAGTGGTCAGTGAGATGTTCCTACTATTGAAGTGATAGTATGACCTAGTCACTAGAGAGTTATCTGCTAAATTCTCAAGTCTTGAACATCCTTTAGGACAGGAATCTTGCAGACACCTTAGAATTTTGCCTATATGTCACAGTAATTTGCATTGTTTATATATAATCTAATACTTGTGCATCAGAAATAGCTGAAAATCTCACATGACTATTGCTTCATTTTTCCAGAAGAGAAATAATAGTCTGGCTTCACATGACTATAAGGATTGTATAAGATAATGACCATAAAGTACTTATAACCACACTTATTTAATATGTCCCAAACCTTTAAGAATAAAGTAGAACACTTACATTTTACTCAAGAATGTTAACTGATGCTATTATTATAAAGTTTTACTTATATCTGAAGTGCAATGTTCATAAAAAAAAAATAAATGCCATTTGGTTTATGTCTCTTTCATAGTTATAGTATAAGATGTATTTATTTGTTGCCTCAGTCTTAATGTTCTGAATTATACAAACTTGGTATTTAAAATTAATATTATATATATATTTAAAAATTAATATTTTCTCATTAACCACATGATAATTAGGAATGGTGTGCTAGAAGAACTGATTAACTTCAGATAATGATTTTCCAGTACACAAGAGACATGGGGCAGTTTTTAGTATAATTAGACCTTGAATGCCAAGGTCATGATCGATAGAAGTTAAGAGACCATTGAAAAGCTTTATTTATGGAATTTATACAGACAGTCAGATTTTTCTTTTCAAAATCTCAAAGCTCATTGTTATAACATGTCTGATAGTAAGTATTACTGATATTTCATTGCTTTATGTACAATCAGTATATTACACAATAAAAAGGATGTATATATGTATATATGTATAATTAAAAGGACATATATATAATTTTAAAGAAAAAAGACAAGTTTTTCTTTAATTTGATGAGTTGTGATTTAATTAATAATCAACAAAATAGCATTCTTTCTTAATTGGCCTCAGATGGTAGCTCAATGACATCTATTGATTTTGAATCATTGGTCTGGATATTGTCATCATTATTTCTTTGTGGCATGCTTCAGGCAAAATGTGAATTACATCATAACACACAGAGTTCTTTTCTCTTGCTTTGTGAAATGTGCATGGAGTGTCACAAATGATATAAAATTTCATAGTGTTATAGCAAGACTTCCTCAATATATTAAAAAATATTATATGCAGAATTAAGTATTTATTCAAAATGTTTCACTGATACAGTGTGCAGCTAATAAATCAGTTATTTTATTCAACTTTTACTAATTATCTTTTGTTAAGTTCTTTGCTGAAGACAGTGTAATGGTTTCTTGTGTTGAACAGGATTAGAAGGGAGCATTGAGTATTTAAATAGAATATTGAGGAATATAAATACTATACTTCAGGATTAAGGATGTGGCACATGTAATTAGTTTTTATTTATTTTTTTGTCATATTGCCATCTTCTTGAAGATATTTTAGCATTATCACTGTCAAGCTAATCAAGGCCACCTTTATCTTCTACATTACATCAAATGGTCTCTTAATTGCTTTGGTAGTTCTGCCCCTGGCAACTTTCAGTTTATCCTATACAAAGATTCCAAGAAAATACAAGATGCGCTACTCCTTTCCTTAACACTGTTCCTATGATTCCTGTCTTGTACTGGAATGAAAGCTGATGCTACCATCTCTAAAAGGCTTTATTAATGGCTAGCTCCCCAGCTTTCAGATCTCATCTTCAGCCTATAGTTTTCTATCATTTTCCCTGCTTTGGTTATAACCCACTTTGTTCTTAGCTACATGAAGTGTACTCCCACTTCAAGGCAATTTATTTTCTCTTCTCCCTTTAAGTCTAACTGTAGCACGAATCCAGATGTAGCATGAATTGTTAGAAGGTCTTATAAATAAAGACAACCCTTAGCCAGTTATTGGAATGAATGCTGGAAGATCAGAGAGACAGAACAAGCCACAGCCTCCTCACCTCGCCAATTCTTCAGCTGATCCTGTTTCCTTAGACTGGAAGCCTCTGAGTCCTCATCCAGAATGGATCTCAGCTGAACTGTGCTGTGCAAAGCCTAAAAGCTTAACCAGCTAAAAGCTTCTAGTTCCTGGTCTTCACGCCTTATATAGCTTTCTGCTTTCTGCCATCACTCACTGGGATTAAAGGTATGAGTCACCATGCTTGGCTGTATCCTTGAACTCACAGAGATCCAGGTAGATCTCTGCCTCTGGAATGCTAGGATTAAAGGTGTGAGTGTTACCATTTTCTAGCCTCTGTATCTAGTGGCTGTTCTGTTCTCTGACCCCAGATAAGTTTATTAGGGTGCACAGTATTTTGGGGAACACAATACCACCACATCTAACAAATGTCATCTATATTCGAGAGGGCTTCTCTGGACATATTCCATATTCCATGATTTTGTACCTTTTTGGAAGTCTATGATTCTTTCTCACAAACTGAAATGAATTAATTTATGTGACATTTTTAGTCTTTCTCTCCATGAACTATTAACACCAGCATATCATTTTATTTTTGATGTCATTATAATTTTTAATTAAATGACTGTAATTTTGAATTTTATGTTCTTAATAATCATTTTATTTTGCTTAAGACGAAGTCTGTGTGTGAGAGAGAAAAGAAGTGATATCTATCTATCTCTATCCCTATCTATCTGTATATATCTATATCTAGATATGTGTGAATATATATACATATATAGATATACACACACATATAGAGAGAGAGAGGGAGAGAAAGAGAGCAAGAGCGACAGAGAGAGAGAGAGAGAGAGAGAGAGAGAGAGAGAGAGAGAGAGAGAAAGAGAGAGACTCAATGTTTCTCCAGCTAACAACATAAAGATTTATACCTTGGAGAGAGAAAAGAAGCAACTGTAAGTAAACTGCATTATTTTGGTTTCTTCTTTCTATTCCCATATTTTTATCCTACCTTATTCTTTTTTCTCTATATTTGATTGTTTTCTATATTTATAAACTCAGTGAAAATACAGAAGTTCCTGTATAAAGTGTAGAAACTACAAATACTTTATCCTCCTCTTTTATATCAAAAAATAGTGGAGCCACACCAAACTCAAATATTAACACAAAATAGTTTCATTGCAAAGACCTAATGAAAGTGCCAAGGCTCTGTATAATTTGCAAATTAGGAAAGAAACTGTGGTGTCTAGTCCTGGGAATTATCAAGGATGGTGGCTAAAATGTGAATGTAGAAGCATATTTTTTTTTAAATTTGAAAGGCTTTCCTCAAGATTCACTTGGCAGAAGGTCGTATTTACATACGTGGGTTTTTCATGTGAAGTAGCAACACCATAGATAGCTGAGTTCTGAACATAAAAAGCGGGGGGGGGGAGATTTTGGAGTAAACACTCTAATCAGATAATATTTGCGTGTACAACCTGACTTCCTGACTGAAAATAAGAAACTAGGGAGGCAGAGATGCATGTACAAAATTCAATGTACAGTGGGTCAAAGACTTTAATATAAACCAAAACTCTGAAACTGAAAGAAAGAAACATAGGAAAGACTTCATGATATTGACACAGGCAATGACTTTCTCAAAGGATTCCAGTAGGACAGAAAATAAAGGCAAACATTGAGAAATTAAAAAGGATAAAGAGGTGACTAATATCCAAGGTATGAAAGGCCAAAAGAATAATAATTCTATCAGTGAAAGGGTAGCAACTAATGCTGGAGAAAATACAAAAAACTGATAGAGGAAATGGGGAAAATGTTTTAAAATAAAGGCATAGGCAACACCTATGTGCTACTCATGGATATGTAAATTAGCACACCCACCAAAGAAATCAATATAGAGGTTCCTCATTAAACTATAAAAGAGCTGATGTATGACCCAGCTATACCAATTCTGAGTACATACCCAAAGGAATAAAATCAGAATATAATTGAAATATTTGAGTACCCTTCCTTATTGCTATGTTACTCGTGGAGGCACTCACTAGATAAGAGAAAGACATTGTAGAATATATATGCAGTGAAGTTTGACTCAGCTACAAAGATGAACAAATTCATATCATTTGAAGAAAAAAAAATGGATGAAATAGAAAATCAACATGTTGTATGATAGACCCAAAGAGATAAGTATGATTCTTTCATATGGGTAACTGAGACTGTTTTATAAGATATAAAATCAAAAGGAAGGCTCTTTGGGAGAAGGATGTAGATACAGCAGAGAAAGAGGGACTAAGTTTGGCTATGGGATAAATTTGATCAAAGTACATTATACATATTTCTGCAAATGTTATAATGAAACCCATTATCTTTCATAATTAAGACACACTAATAAAATGAAAATGGGGAATCTGCTCTTCTAAATTCCTGCACAACGAGCCAGTGGTAAGAGGTATGGCTGCTGCTAGGGGAAAGATCAATTGTTTAGAGAAAATCTAGAAACACAGGTGGCTTTAAGATGCAAGCTATTCCTCTAAATATTTCTTCAAAAATAATCTATGTAACTATTCTATGGCTATCACAATAAATTAACATACATTTAATCCCTAAATATAATAATATCCATAGGATGGAATTCTAGTGAATTTCACTGGGTTCTCTTGGTTGTGGGCAAAGTGTTAACAGGGCTATATTTTATAACGTATGAATTGAATGTTTCCTCTTTTCAGTCATCCAGGTCGTTTGCTATATTCAATTCTTTACAGTTTCTTTCCCAGCCCAGCACCAAGTCTGGATCTGAATTTGCTCTCACAGGTTCTGCAAATTCTTTCCCTTGTGCTCTGCATGTCCCTTTCTCCTAACAGAAGGTTGTTGCTCTCTGGCTTCTGATGAAGCCCTCAGATACCACTTGAGAAAGTTCTTTGCCTTCAAGGACTCTAGGTTGGAATTACCTTTTCAGTTCACAATTCTGACTACTCTAATCCCAATACTTTTTTATCTGCAAATTTTTCCATATCATATTCTCAGTCTCTAAGTGTTAGAAGATAACCATTGTTATATAACCATTCTTCCTACCTTAGTCATGAGATTAACATAATCATTATACAGATATACCTATAATTTAAAAATCAAAGGAAAAGTGAATTACAAATGTAGTGGGAAAAAAAGAAGACAAGTTGAACAAGAACAATCACATAGAGAGATACACTAAGGGTTCTGAAATTAAAACATCTCCATGGGCTCAAAAAAATAATAATCAGGAACAAGACCTCTCTATAAAGAAAAGAATGGATACTAAGTGTGAAAGTCAGAACAAAACAATAACTTAGAAGGAAGAGAGGTTTAGCAGAGCTCAACAAAGGAATTAAAATAGTGAAAGGATGGATATTAAATGGGGAGGAGAGAGATAATAGAATGAATATATATAACTAGATGCTTGGGAGATCAAAAATGAAAGAACATATATAAGATGAATTACTAAATGGTTTTATTAATAAACCAGAGCCAGATCTTGGGTTAAAAACTGAGAGAATAGAGGAATAGGACAAGCCACAGCCACCTCACCTTATCAGCCCACAGCCTCCAGAGAGAGAGCTGCTTCCTCTATACTCACGCCTATATACCTTTCTGTGCCCTGCCATCTTACTTCCTCTTTCTGCCTGGCTTCATCTTTTCCTTTTTCTGTCCAGCTCTATCACTTCCTGTCTGTCTGTCCAGATCTCCATACCTCTATGGTTAACTAGTGCTGGGAATTAAAGGCGTTTGCCACCATGCCTGAGTCTATTCCCAGTGTGGCCTTGAACTTACAGAGATCCTGATGAATCTCTGAATGCTAGGATTAAGGGCGTATGCTACCACTGCCTGACCTCTATGTTTAATATAGTGGCCGGCTTTTTCCTCTGATTCTCAGATAAGCTTATTAGTGTGCACAAATAAAACATCACCACAAACATACTTAAATATAAAATAGAAGAAACCCCTTTAGTATGGTTGGTTTTTATGTCACTTGTCAAGTGTAAGTGTCTTTTTAGTAACGAGTATGGCCACTAAAACTAGTTACAATAATTACCAGTTTGTTCCTTGCTTCTCGCCCCTCCTGTCCCCCAATTCCTCTGGTAGCCTTTCTTATCTGTATATCTGCTGTTAGAAGCATAAGCAGTCTTGCAAGTTACAAAGCAACTTTTCTAACTAGGCACACCTACAGGTAGAACAGTATACCCAATAGGCAGCATATGCAGTTTACAGTATCAAACAGGGTAAAAGACAGTTCGTTCTCTTTTGGTTAATATTTATATCTGGTAGGGTCTGGGTTCTTATGATCAACTTATCCAGTCAAAGCTGGCTCAATCTGTTCTGCATTTTGTACTGCTCTATCTCCTCTGGGGATATACCAGGTATTTCCATTTATTCTATAGACAACATAACTTGGAAAGTTACTCTTAATAATTGAAACTGTTTATTCCTTGTTCTCACGTCTCTCTCCCTTAACTTCTTGGGGTATTGACACAGTTATTAGAAATGAGAGAACTGTGGGATTTTATAATTCTGCTTCATTTGCTATTCCTAGACTATTCCCATTAACTCCTGATGTAATCTATTTAATAACATTTCTTTAAAACTCTTATGATTAAAATCATTATTTCCAGAAAAGTTATACAAATATGTAATATTAAACTTCAGGACCTACTGTGACTCATTCAGCCCAGCAGCATGGCTAGCATGGTAAAAACAAACAAAGAGAGCATCTAGCACATGTGCTTCAAGGGTCATGCCTGGATCTATGGAGCAAACTGTCCACAGGTCTCTGCCAAGTGGTTCAGGGTCTCCAGGGTCTTTCCACCAGGAGAGCCATCCATGCTGTTCTCAGGCCTTGTTCCCCACAGAGGTCACATGGATCCTGCCACTGAACCTTTTAAGATGTATTTATAAGACATTTGTATTTCCTTTGAAAACTCTCTGTTCAGTTAATTTTCTTCATAATAGATAGAATAATTTATTCATTTGGTCTTTAGTTTTGTGAGTTTTTATTTATTTTGTATATTAACACCTTAGTGAAAGTTTGCCTCTGCATCTTCAGACTATTAAGTCTTTTATTTCCTCTGTAGAAAACTCTGTCTGGGTTTTCTGCAGTCCTGTCCTGTATATTTCTATGATGAATGACATCAGTGTATTTGAACAGGAATTTTGTTGTATTTTGGGATTGGTTTTGGCAAAATACCCATTTTAAGAATTATTTTCTGCTCTTTATGAAAATAGGAGGGTTTTTTTGTCCTTCTATCCAATGCAGAGTTTAGTTTCTTGCTTCAGTGTTATGCTGTTTTCATTGTATAGGCCATCAGTGTCTTTACTTACATCTGTGCTAGGTGTTTTGTTGTGTTTTGAAACTACAGTGAGTGAGATTCTTTTTATTATTTGGGACAGGAGAATGAGAAGTAGGAGTGAAATAAAACAAAATAAAACAGGCCAGTCAATGTCTTCTTACTAAGGAGTCAGGGTTGTGGACAGTTCTTTATTTTCTAAGCCTTTTCTTTTTATAGTTGCCTGTTGTTTGTGTGTGTGTGTGTGTGTGTGTGTGTGTGTGTGTGTGTGTGTGTGTGTGTGTGTATGTGTGTGTGTTTGCCCATATGCATATGGGGGTGGTAATATGATGTGTCATTTCCATCTCTGAGGCCCAGACAGCATAGAGTGGAAAGGATGGCATTTGGACTGACTTGTGAACTGTCTTTCATACCTAGACCTGTGAGGTACTATGACAATTGCTGCTCTGAATTTTTGTATTTGTTCTCCATTTCCAACAGCCATAATATAGAAGCTCTGTGTAGGCTGTTACTTCACATTAGATGTACTATGTCTATTCATGAATAGCCATGGGAAACTCTGGAGTCCACCTTTCTCAACATCTCAGCCTGTATCTTCAGGTATATACTGAAGTCAACCCAGTGCTGGGATCACACTGATTTTCAGGATGGTTTGTATTGTAGTCAGTGAAAATGGTGATTTTGGTATTTGGAGCTATAAAAATGTTTATAGCCCCACCACAAAAAAAACAAAAAACAAAACAAACAAACAAAACAAACAAACAAAAAAACAAAACAAAACATCGACAGTAAGGCATCGCTTAATTTGGTCCTGCATCACATCACGGCACTAGTGAGCCACCTGCAGAGGTCAAGGGTTCACCCTCCTGTGTTTCATCCAGGGTTTCTGATTTAAGCTTCAGCTTTGCAGAGTATGGCGTAGGTCCTCACAAGGGATTATGTTTCCCTTTACTTAAAGCCTGACTGTGGGAGATTCTCAGTTATTCTACCATTTTTTAGTATCCGATGTTGGAGTTCTGTGTTTCTTTCACAAATGAAAGTTCAGAATTTCTTGGCTGCATCTTGCCCAAATTACCTGTTGTTTATTCTTATGTCCCTGTAACTTTTTATGGTATGTCCACTTCTTGAGACTAAACATCTGCTTTTTGTTTGTTTGTTTTGATTCATTCCTCCTTAATGAGTTTTAAACAAGGGTTTTCTTTGTAAAGTTTCAATAATCAAATCCCTGTATTGTGGATTCTAAACATAATATTGAATCATTTTATTCTCAGGAATAAAATGAAGGGTAGGTAAATGATAGCTTTGTGCTCATTGAGAATCCATACACACTGCAACTCTCTATTGGAGTCTCACTTGACCATTAAACACAGCTGACTTCTAAAGAAAAGTAACCTAATGAAATCTACTACCAAGTAGAGATACTGTAGAATCACGTGTGGCCTGAACTATCCATGAAGTGTGTGTGTGTGTGTGTGTGTGTGTGTGTGTGTGTGTGAGAGAGAGAGAGAGAGAGAGAGAGAGAGTAGTTTTATATAGTTTTGTGCATAACATATTGAGAGTCATGTAACACTATGTTTTATAATGAACTATATCACATTAAAGCAACTGGTAGATAAAAAAGAATAAAATAAGAACATAAGATTTCATTAGTTTAAGTTTATATTTATTAATTCAAACAGCTTGTCATATTTTTATATACTTAGGTGGTATTTTCTTGTATGCTTATAACTCATTTTATAATGAATGAATTCTAAGTTAGTTAATTAAAAAACTTTAACATATATAGTGAAAAGACTTCTCAAATACATTTCTGCAAAAGAAAAATGCTTATAGCCTAGTATCAGTGAATGCTTTATTATCTGATCATTCATGGTGACAAATGAAATAAAATCATTCTAAGTGAACAGAATGTACAAGAAACAACTATAATGTCAGTCATTAAAATGAAACATAGAGATGTGAATTATTGTTAGACGTCTGCCACTTGCAAATCATATTACCCTTCTCACTCACCTTCTTCATCTCTAGGAAGGGAGGACTGAGGCATATATGCATTCCAATCCTGAAATACATTAATTTTCCTTGTTATTCATGTTGTCAGCAAAGAAGACTTCAATTCATTTTATGGCATAATTTCTAAATTTTTTAGGCAGTAACTATAAGAAAGCTTGTATAAGGGGGAACCATGATGAGAATTATGTTTTTCTGTTTGCAATAAAAATTGAGGCCTTGAGTAATTCATTTAGTCTTCTTATTTCAATTTCTAGATTTGTAAAATGAAACTTTTATGTGGACTGTAACTCTCACTAACTCTGTGGCTTGAATTTATTAGTACTTCCATAGTTAGTACCTACTTGTCCTCAGAAGAATATTTGCCTTCTTCCTTAGTCTTCAGTATGGCAAGACTTTATACTACTTACATGGTATCCAGATCCCCACAGTGTTCTGAGAGGGAAACCACATCCTCGGCAATAGATTTTCTCCCAAGTATTTTGGGAGTAGCAAGTTGCTGCAGTTATAAGAATGCTTAGGGGTACGTGGAGCACATGCGAAGCTTGAGACAGTCAAGGGAAGAAGATGTACAGTGTAGTAATGATTCAGTCAGTGTTTTAGCCAATTAACAGTTTATTTTTTTAAGTATAACTCCAATCTCATTTTTTCCAAGGTGTTTTTCTTCTGTCCTTATGAAGCCACTTCTTTACATGAGCCTTGGTGAAGGTTGTGATGCAGGACAAGCAGATCTATAGTGTGGTCAGGGTGTTTGGTTCTCCAGGCTTCCTGAGATCGATTCCTGACTACCTTGATACGAATGGCATAGCTCATGCAATATCCTCCTGGATACTTTCTCAAATGATCTGAACTACAGATAGTTTTGAAACACAGGCATATTATTCCTTTAGCATTTTCACCTAGGGCACATTATACCTACTCATATTTGTAGAATGTTATCATTGTTCTCTAGTCAATTTTATTTAAACTGTTTTCTGCTCTCTACTTAAGTATGCTAGTTTGTCATTTTTTTTAAATTAGGTATCTGATATTTAGTCAGTGTTTTAGAATTAAGGCATCAAAATGTGTTTTGTCTACATATTGTGTGCAAGTAATAGAATGCGGAGGAGGTTCATTTCCTGGCACTTGATTTTTAATCGACTTTTGATATTGTTAGGTTTTATTCCATACATCATGAATTGTTACTGTGTATTCTACCCAGAGTTGAAATCATTTATAAAACAATTGATATCACATACATATTTTTAAAGAAAATCTTGAGGCACTTCAAATTTTATTGGCTCTTAAATGTTGAAGTGATGAGATTTGAGCTCATACTGTGGAAGATAATTTAAAATTATTGAAACACTTCACATATTTTAAACACACTTCAGTGGGGAAAATGACTGTGCTCTGAAAATGGCAGTGAGGGTGTGGAATGAGAGGGCTCAAGTGCGCTGTGCGGAAGTGATGGAGGTCCTCGGCTTGCGCGGCACAGAGCAATTGAAAATTACTGAAGTGCCTCAAGTGCTTTGTGTTTCCAGAGGAGATTTTAGTTTTCCCTCCTCAGAGTGATTTGAATGTTTGAATAGTTTCACAATGTTGCTTGCATGCTTCTGGCCTTGATGATCACTTTAGGAGTTTGTGCAAATAATGAGCTTCAAAATTGAGTCTTGGGAAAATATGAAATGTTTGGAGAATCTTGGTTTCAGATAACCAAAATGAACTCACCATGCCAGGCTTGTATTTGAAACCAAGGTGCAAAATTTAGCCTAATATTCAGGAAATGAGGTTTTTGTGCAGCAACCTTTGGAGGAATAAGCCACATAACAGGTAATACTTTTCGTTTTGTTTTGCCCCAGGTTAATATGGGTACTACTTTTAATTTAAAACATTAGGCAAACTTGAATTTTCTTATAAATGCCTATGAAAAGACATTTATATTTTATATATTATTTAAATATATTAATTATATATGATAATTATATATAATATGACATTTTATAACATAATCGCATACCCTAAAGCTAATAAAGCCCACGTCTGTCTTTTAAAATGATCAATGATAATTGATGCAGTATCATTGATGCAATATATTGGAATGATTCCATCAACTTCGTTTGGCTTCAATTCTGTGGATCATTTAACATGTGAGTTAAATAATTTCACTGTCATATATCTCATGCTTTAAATGTACGTGATCTCATAGGTGCTCATAGACACATGTGTATTGGGCACCTACTGTGTTGAACACCCCAGTTATCATGAAATACTAGAACATTTGCTCCCATATATCTAGAAAACAAAAGAGGAATCTCTAAACCAATTCCTATTATTTTGTGATTTTTCCTGATGAGATGTGAACAAACGCCTACTCTCCCTAAACAGGATATCTTTGTGAGTTTGAGGCCAGCCTGGACTACAGAGTGATTTCCAGGAAAGGCACAAAGCTACACAGAGAAACCCTGTCTCAAAAAAACCAAAAAAAAAACCAAAAAAAAAAAATCTACTGAAGTCTAGCACAGTGAACCAGTGAGCTTCCTGGAGTTACTCGGAGAGCATGGGTGATTCAAAGACAGTTACATCATGGAAAGCCCACTTCAGCATGGGGGATCATGAACAAAAATGAATCATTATAGCTCCCTTCACAACTTGCAGGGCGCTCTACCAAAGAGTCTCTCATCCACTCAAATTGCTTGCTGCTTCTGTAGCTTCGGGGAGGGGCCTTGTGAACCTTGTAATTTCTCGAACCTTGTAAACTTTCTGAGTCTATGAATATCTCTCTTTTCTCCAGAAGGTAATGTCCCAATTAGGATGAAATAGGTCCTGAGCATCCACTTTATAAGCAAAACCAACCCGGGAAAAGTTGTGAGTTGTTCAAGCTCACTTCTTGCATGAGAAGTGGGGCAAAGTCTTTCTTTTCATGAAATTGCCTTTCCATTGAAGACCAGCTTTCTACTCCTGATACACTTTTAATATTATTTTTTGTGTCAGTATTATTATTTTTTGTAGTTTTCTGTGAGATAATACTAATGGCTGAAATATAATGCCGATAATAATCATGGATAAATTGGCTTCAGTTCCAGGAAGAAACCTCAGTAGGCAGTACAAACACAGTGCATAGTGTCTCATACAGAATAATTGTTCATATTTGAATATTATTTTAGAAATGTGAACCAAAAATCTGATATACTAAAAATTAAAATAAGAAGAATGCATTATTGAATAAAAAATTGTTACAAGAGAAAATGTCCACACAGCCATGATGTGAAGAATATCTCCATATACAAATAATATTAAGAATTTTTAAATGTTAGAAACTGATTGAAAATGTTTCTAGATAAAGATATGGATTTAAGAATCATGTTACTAAACATTTTCTGGCTCAAGGCCAACAAACTTTCTTGATAATGTAGCTTCATGAAGGTGTAATTGAAGGTAAGTGTAAGCCATAGGTTCTATCAGAGTCAGGTGGTTAACACAGGCATTTTGATCACTTAAGGGCCTCTGCACCATGTTGGTCCAATGAGATTACAGTGGAACAGAACATTTTGTGAATCTTAATGATGTCATGGACATCATATTGTTGCTAACAGGTTATTCATGTAAGCGTGATAAAGTTGCTATTTAAAACATACCAAAATTACAAAAAGAAAACTTGACTGTTTCATCAGTTCTACAAAGGTATAGCATGTTGCACTATAGGTCATGGGTATATGTAAGCAATGTGAGATGGCATAAAATGAAGACTATGGACGCTTGGGTTAGTACCTGAGCACAGCAGACCAGTTCACAGAAGAAACTCCTCTCCTAGCATTGCTAATCTCTGACATGACACAGAGAATTGTGAATTCACTGACAGATTACTATGCACTTCAATCTGTTCTATTCTACAGTAGAATTTCAGCTCCATAATAGCCTAGAAAAAATAAATTTATAAAGTACTACTTTACCTGAAAATAAGTACAAGCACTACTTTGTATTGAAACAAACATGTATCATCAAATGAAAATGGACAACATGGCAAATATTTTCTACATATAAACAGAGCCCATAAAATCTTAACAAAATATTTGGTCTTCAGCATAAAACAATAGTTATTAGGGTATGATAGTGGCACAGTTATCTTTCTGGTAACCAATGGCTCTCTAACTGGACTGAAGTCCTGGTCATCATGAAGAAAGTCATGCTTGATACTGGAAAACAAACCAACTACCCCGGTCTAGTGGGTACATGGGTCTTAGAAGAGAACCTACTACTACCACTTTAGTAAACCTGTTTAATTTCTAATTGCAACTTTGAATATTTATCTTTATACACATAGGTAACTCTAACTTTCACCCTCATCAAAGAGGTTCTCTTTTCAACAGACATACTAGTAAAGTAAACCACAATTGGTCAAAATACAGAAGGAAAATGATCATGGAATACCAACCCTAATGGATACATCTACAGAACAACTCTTCAATCATATGCACATAAGCAGCAGTAAGCAGTCTGAGCAGGTTGTATTTAGATATTTAGGTATGTGTGTGTTTGTATGCCTATATGTGTGTATAACAATATCAAAGAAAAAGAGGCTATGACTTTGAAAGGGGGCAAGAGCTAGAGGTATTTGAGGTAGTAAAAGTGAGGAGAAAATGATGTAATTATATTTTAATGAAAAACTAAGTACAAAATAATATGGTCTTTTGAACACTATATTAAATACTTACAACTCAGAAGACTTAAAGCAGTACTACTTTTAGCACTGATGAAAATTTTAAGTGTTTTAAATTTTTTGTTGATAACTATTTATGTTAATAGTGCATTATCCTATCTTTAAAATATGCTAAACAAAAAAGCCAGATGGCAAGCTAGAGAAATATTGATTTATGTTAGCAGAGAGTCATTAACTGAAGCTTTCATTTTGCTTGGATGTTCAACTAGCTTAAATTCTACTCAATAATACAAAGACACTGCTCACCGCTTAATCCAAAATAAAATGTCATGGGGAGTTTGTCAATAGCTTTTCTGTAATCAAGGTATTCTGTACATCATGCCCTGTGAAGACCAACTGTAACCAAAGAAGCAACCTTTAGTAAACATTAATTTTAAAAACAATTTTAGTGATTAATTTGGAAACTATGAAGAATAAATTCCAATTCATTTTCTTCACCCATTTAACTAAACACACACAAATCATTGTGTGTGTGCATGATGTGTGCAGGTGTACATGCCAGAGCCCACACATGGAAGCCAGAGGACAATTTACTGGAGTCAGTTCTCTCTTTCCACCTGGATTGGGGCATTGAACTCAGTTTGCAGGACTCAGATTGCAGATTTAAAAAGAGCAAATGCCTTTATTCAAGGAGCCATCTTATTAACCTAAAAAGACTTTGAGATCAGTCTGCTTTTATGTAGGGGACCTGAAGTCTTTGCTTTTCCTCCCATGAGCTGGTGGTTCTGGTAGGAAGGATTATATATTCCATGTGTCCATATAGTGTAAGTAGTTTTCATGTAATGTTGAAATATATACACATGCATTTGATATATATGTTTTACAATGTGTTTGTGTATTTTTGCATGTGAATTTTGTGTGTATTTATTTGCTATTTAAGGAAAATTACAAGAACAATATGGATATTTTTCCACATTTTATCTCAAACTTCCAATGCACAGTACATTTTAGCATGGAGCCTTGTTAACATTGTGAATGTGGTGGATATTGTGAATGGAAGCTGACATTGGAATCTTCCTAACATCTCTAACATGCCCATCTACTTGTGTGCTTCTGCCTCTTCTTGTTCTGAGGAAAGATGCCCAGCAACTGTGTCTCCACAAATCCCCAAGAGAAAATGAGTGAGTTTTAACCTCCACGCTGACCCATATGTATCTTATATATAAAAACTTCACTTCTCTTGACTCAAGATTATTTCTTCATCTATACAGCAATGATTTATGTGAAGGAAAAATCAGATAAGTAAATGAGATTAGAGAAATTAATTGATGACTGTAATGTCTAGTCCATGCTAAATGCTTAATTATAAAAATGTGGAAATATATTACAAATTAACTATAAATTCACATATCTATTAAAATATTGTATTTGTTGAAAGGTGGTAATATAGTTCATGATCACATGACTAAAAAATAACAGATGTTTGAATTGAAAGATAATTCCATTTCCACAGCAATTCAAAACCGCTAAATTTTCAAAACCAGAATCATTGCTACCCTGCCTTGACTACAAGGATGTAAATGGTGTGACTTCCCCATTCTGCCAGGAACTGCTATTGGCATTCTATATGGGAATTATTAACTTGGCAATTGGTATCTGAAATCTTTAATAGTGCACCCTACATCTTATTTAGTATTTCTTTTTTCCCATTTTACTGAACATAGTTTTTCATCAAACATTAGGCAGAAAGAGAGCACAAATTGGAAATCTCCATTGAGTCCTTCTGCTTGGACCTTAGGGAACCCCACAGAAGATGGGAAAGAAGAATCATAGGATCCAGAGGCGTTGAGGACACCTGGAGAACAAAGTCCACACAATCAACTAAGCAGGGCTCATAGAGTCTCACGGAGACTAAAAAGGCAATCGGGGAAGCTGCATGGGTCTGTGCTAGGTCCTCTCCATGTTATGCTTGTAAGCTTGGTATTTTTGTGGGATTCCTAACTGTGGGAATGGGGGTGCCTCTGATTCTTTTTCCTGCTATTGGGACCCTTTTCTTCCTAATGGGTTGCCTTGCCTAACCTTGATATGAGGGTATGTGCCTAGTCTTATTGTATCTTGTTGTATTGTTGTATCCTTTTGTAGTTGATTGATTCCTGGGAGACCTGCTCTTTTCTAAAGGGAAGTGAAGGAGGCGGTGGTGGTGGAACTGGGAGGAAAAACTGTAGTCAGGATAGATTGTATGAGAGAAGAACAAAAACAAAAAGAAAGTATTTTTTTTCCTAACATGATATATATCCTGATTATAGTTTTCCCTCCTTCTACTCCTCTCAGTTCCTTCACCCCTCCCCTCCCATCCAAATCCATCCTCTTTATGGTTCTCATTAGAAAACAAACAGGCTTATAAGGAATAATAATAAGAAAATATAAAACAAAAACTAACACATCAGAGACGGACAGGACAAATAAACAGAAGGAAAAGAGCCCAAGAGAAAGCACAAGAATCAGAGACCCACTCTTTCACACATCAGGAATCCCATACAAACACAAAACTGGAAGCCATATGCAGAGGACCTGGTACAGACCCATGCAGGTTTGGTGCATGCTGCTTCAGTCTCTGAGATCATATGAAACTTTGTTCATGTTATCTAGAGTGTCTTGTTCTCCTGGTGTCCTCCACACCCCCTGGCTCTTACACTCTTTCTTTTTCCCCCTACGAGGGGTTCCTTGATAGAGATAGGACTGAGTATTTGAAGGTCTCTCATTTTCTGCATAATGTCTGGCTTCAGGTCCCTGTTTCTATCTGCTGTAAGAGGAAGCTTCTTTGATGATGGCTGAGCAAGGCAATGCTCTATGATGATAGCAGAATGTCATCAGGAGTTACTTTATTGCTATACTTAAAAAAATTAAGTTGTTTATTTCAGTCATTTGTCGCAGTGACACAAAGCTACAGCCCAATACTTCAAATAGAGCCACAAGCTCACATTTATAAGAAAATCATTGGGTTACAAATGAGGTAAAGTAGATAAAACACCCATACAAACTTCCAAATCATTTACACATCAACGCCACCTACAAAGATGCGAGCCTACATTCACACGTTTCGAGAATGGCTGTTCCTTATGACTTCTTTCCCCACAAAGGAGAAAGCATGGAGTAACTTTCCATAGGGGACACAGCAATCTCTACTTTACTGACTGAGATGAGCATTTATGTGGGAGCCCCAGTAATGTTTTGTAACGGGAAAGGCACTCACTCTCTATAGTGTCCTTTCCAAGAGCATGCTTTACTTAAATCAATCATGGCACATCTTGGTGAAGGGACTCTTCAAAGTATTTAACAATAAAAAAATGTCAAGGTTGACACATCAGGAAAAACATCAGAGTGAGATGCTACAAAACTGTCTTTACATAAAAGTGATGGGAAAGAAATGTTTAAGGTCAGCTCTTCTAGAATACAGATGTGAACATAGGGCTCATGACAACTTGGGGAGGATGTTGTGAAAATAAGCAACAAGTCCTACTTTAGTAAGATAAAGCCAGTTGGGGCTTTTCAATTACTCTTTCCCATCCCCCAGTCCTCAGTACTCTGGAAGCCCCATGTAATAACAGTAGCATTCCTGATGTAAGAAGGAACAGAATGGGGCTGAAATGATCTTTTAAAGGTTCATTATTGAAGAGAAGCCATTATTTGACTATTCTGGTGGCTCCTTGGCTTTTATTCATATACCTTCATTAGAATTATATCCACACAAATACATTTATCTAGAATGCATTTGTCGAACAATTTAAAGTCTTGGCTACTTTAGGCTATGAACAACATTGAAGTAGACAATAGACTAACCAAAAACAAAACAAAAAGCTGAGGAGTGATAGGTCCATAAATTTGAAGAAGTTACAGTTCAGGTGTGAATAAGTATGTATATAAGCTCTTTGCATGAGCTCAAGAAAGGGAAGTTAGGCTAGAGAGTTGGCTCAGTGGTTAAGAGTACTTGCTCTTCTTGCAGAGGACAAGATTCAATTTCCAGCACCCACATGGTAATTCACCATTTCCTGTAACTCTAGTTAAAATGGATCTGATGCCCTCTTCTGGTCATTGTAGAAAGCAGGCATGTACATGATGCACATACATACTCTGCACATAAATTTTTTATTTTTTATTTTTATTTTATTTATTTATTTATTTATTCATTTATTCATTTATTATTTTTGGTTTTTTGAGACAGGGGTTCTCTGTTTAGCTTTGTGCCTGTCCTGGAACTCACTTGGTAGTCCAGTCTGGCCTCAAACTCACAAACATCTGCCTGGCTCTGCCTCCTGAGTCCTGGGATTAATGACATGTACCACCACCGCCCAGCAAATATTTGATTTAAAAAGAAAATGGAATGTAGAGTACAAATAAGAAAACATCAGATATAAACTCTCTTTTATCAATAATTAGAGTATATGTAAATCTAATAAAGGTAGAGTGCTGGTGGCCATGTCAGAGGAGCAATTGAAGTTCAAGGTGACAGCCCACCAGGAGGAAATGCTCTGATGAATCAATCTCCATTAGGCAAAGCACTGAGATCACAGACCACAGAATGTCTTTTGCTTCTGCTGTGCCTTTACATGTTTGTTGCTGTTTTCTTTCTCTGATATCTTGTATGGTGTGAATGAATGTGGGGAGTTCCTCACTGCCTGTATTGTAGTATGTCTATCTCATGGAAACATCCAGCTCTACTGGGTAATTTTATTTGTGGATTGTCATGGAGATGATTCCTTCCTAAGCTGGAATATAGGGGTGAAGGCTCTATGTAGGCATCAGCCCAACTTTTCCATGTTTAGTGAGTTGTGTAGGTGTTAATTTCAGCAATGGGGGCCTTGCAGACAGTTTGTGGAGAGTCCTCTACAATCTTGGCTATAGCCTGGGTTATTTGCAGAATCCCATAAGACCGTTTGCCAACAACCCAATTAGTAATAACACAATCTGAGTACTGGAAAGCTTGCTTTGGTGGCAAGGGATGACATGCTAGGACACTATCTCCCCCATATTTGGCAATTTCATTAAGATAGCATTCATATATGTATATGTTTTAGGAAGATTCTAGCATATTGGGTCCCAACACTACCCACCAAATGCTCCTTAATTTTAGCCTTCTCTTCCATCCCTCCCTCATTCCCTTCTATTCTATCTTTCCCTAACTCAATCTTCCCATCCCAGCTCTCACCCCACCCATCCATAATTTCTATTTCTCTTTCCTAACAAGATCCATCTGCCCCCCAATCTCTTACTCTATAGCTAACTTTGTTGTTCTGTGGATTGTAGCTGGTTATCCTTGACTTAGCAGCTAACATCAACAAATAATGAAAACATGACGTATTTGTGTTTCTGGTTCTGCAATACCTGAGGATGATTCTTTTCTAGTTCCATCAATTTACCTGCAAATTTATTTCATGCCTGAGTAATATTCCATTGTACATATAGGCCATATTTTCTTTATCCAGTTTTCTGTTGAGGGACATCTGGGTTATTTCCAATCTGGCTATTATAGATAGAGCAGCAGTGAGTGTAGTTGAGCAAGAATTTCTGTTGTAGTATGAAGCATCCTTTTGGTATATGCCTAAGAGTGATATAGCTGAATCTTGAGGTAGATGAATTCACTTCTTCCTGTGGAACTACCACAATGATTTCCATACTGGCTATATCAATATGTACTTCCTCCAGCAATATATGAATATTCTTCTTCCTCCACATCTTTGCCAGCATGAGCTACTTGTTTTATTAATATTGGCTGTTCTGACAGGTGTAACATAGAATCTCAGGGTAGTTTTGATTTAAATTCCTTGTTGGCTAAGGACATTGAACATTTTTTAAAGTATTTTCTAGCCATTTGAGTTTCCTTTATTGAGAATTCCCTGTTTAGATCTGTGCCTTAGTTTCCACTGGGTTATTTGTCTTCCTAATATATGCTTTATTTGAGTTCTTTATATATTTTGGAAATTGGCCCTCAGATGGGTAATAAGTAAACATCTTTTCCCATTATTTAGGCTGCCACTTTGTTCCAATGACAGTGTCTTTTGCTATATAGAAACTTCTCAGTTTTATCAGGTCTAAGTTTTTAATGGTTGATCTTAGTGTTTGTGCTAAAGTTAAGGTAGTTTTTTCCTGTAATAAAGAGTTCAAGGTTATTCCCAACTTTTTCTTCTATCAGGTCCAGTGTATTTGGTTTTATGTTGAGGTCCATTTGAAGTTGAGTTTTATGCAGGGTGATGAATATGGGTCTCATTGGCTTCTTCTAAATACAGCGATACCGTTTACCACCACTGTGTGTTGAAGATGCTTTTTTCAGCATGTATTTCTGGCTTCTTTGTCAAAAGTCAGATGTCTATGTGTAGGTCTAAGCCTTCAATTTGATTCCATTGAACAAGTTGTCTGTTTTGTGCCATTATCATCTGTTTTTACTACTATAGCTCTGTAGTACAACTTGAAATTGGGAATCATGATACCTCCAGCAGTTCTTTTGTTGTTCAGGATTGCTTTAGCTATCTAGGTTTTTTATGTTTCCACATGAAGCACAGACCTATCCTTTTAAGATCTGTGATGAATTTTGCTGGAATTTTGTTGGTGATTGTGTTGAATCTGTGAATCATTTTTAAGGATGACCATTTTTTTCTATATTCATTCTGGTGATCCATGAGCATAGGAGATTTTTCCATATTCTAATGTTTTCTTCAATTTCTTTTCAAAGACAAAGTTTTTATTATACAAGCCTTTCACTTGCTCGGTTAGAGGTACCCCAATATTTTTAGGTAATTGTGAAACCTATTGTTTCCCTTATTTCTTTCCCAGTTGTTTGTCATTTGTACAAAGGAGAGTTACTGATTTTTTTGTGATTGTAGTATCCAACTAATACATCTGCAAATAAAGATACATTGGCTTCTTCTTTTCCAGTTTTATTCTTTTGATCTCCTTCAGTTGTCTTATTGTTCTAGCAAAGACTTCAAGTACATATTGAATAGGTATGGAGAGAGTGGGCAAACTTGTGTTACTCCTAGTTTTAGTGAAATTGATTAGAGTTTCTCCACATTTAAGTGGATGTTGGCTGTGGACTTGATGTAAACTGTCTTTACTATGTTGAAGCACGTCCTTAACATCCCTAATCTCTCCAGGACTTTTATTATGAAGGGTGTTGGATTTTGTCAAAGGCTTTTTTCTACATCTAATGAGATAATCATGTGTTTTTTGTCTCTCAATTTTGCTTATATGGTGAATTACATTTATTTATTTACATATGTTGAACCATCCCTTTCTCAATTTATATTTGATCATGACTTTAATTGTGCACCCTATGTTTTATTTATAATTTCTTGTACAATTAAAATTTTAATAATTTTGGCATTAAAGTTATAATCAATACAGCTAGATTTATAAATATATTCTAAAATAAAACTATCTAGGAACTTCTCAATGCTCACTCAATGGACATATGTGTTATTCCCCAGTAACAAAATAACACCTTATCACACATCTTAAATTTATTTTGTACTGAATACTACCCACAGTAAAATCCTAGTAATGCCATCTTGCTAAATAAAAAGAAGTTTTTTTATTTTAGTCTTCAGCAAACTGTCAGTATAGTCAATTAAACCCATCTACGGTAGTTTAGTCTCATTTCTTCTGTATCACCTACCCCTTAATCCAAATATTGTATATTTAATGTCTTGCTTCTCTTCCTAGTCTCTGAAGATCAAATGTCAATTTTTTATCATCTGGTTGTCAATATCATTTAACCCATACCAGATTGCCAATCAAGTACTCATTGCCTATTTGAATAAACCTTACCTCTCCCTTTTTAATTTATATTTTAATGGTGAGGCCTAGAGGTCATATAATTTTCAGAAATTGTCCTTTATCTGTCTCTATACTGAATAGAGTTCCTTGTGGTTGAGTGAGCTTTTTGTCTTGTCTAAACCCACAGAGCAACGTGCTCTGTAGATAAGGAAACTAACACACTATAGTGATTTTTTTAACATGGAAGATTGTGCTATTCAGAATTGGACCAATGCCAGCACACATTTCTCATTGACAATTAAGCACCCATCAATTGATAATGATGACTTATAGTAACTTGTGACACAGACCAGACAGTCAGCATGTGATCTAGATGGGAAGGGTATGTGATTTCAGTTTTTATTCTTAGAGATATTCTCTACCTCATAACGTGCACAGACTGGAGCCTCCACTGAATAGAAGGCTCCAAAAATATACATATTGTGTTTGTAAGGATATAAATATTTTTTTTTCTCTATGACTAATGTGAGTATGCTTTAGGGAAGCACTGAATATTTTCTTTGTTATTACAACCTACATTTCAAACTGCAAAACTGTTGCATAATACATGCACAGAAAATAGTCATCAAAAAGAATCAAAAAGAATAATTCCTCCACACAGTATTCCCATCTGAGAAGATAATTTTAAAATGTTCAGTCTAAATTTTTATTCTATTTATAAAATAAGTACAACAATGAAGAAGCTTTTTTGAAAACATTGTGAATGCAAAACGCATACAAAAGTTCAAATTTGCTTACTCCATTATCTTTGAGACCCAACAGGACTGATATCCATATGAACTTACACACTGTGATAACATGTGGGAGAATTACATAGGTTTAATCCATACAAAACTCCCAACACTGTGAAGGAAAAGTAGACATAAAATCCCACTCCTAACCAAGAAGGTATTTGCTATTGATACCTGATGGAAAAGGAAAATCAGTTTTTTCCAATGAGGTATCACTGTGTGTGTCAAAACACTCCAGGGCAAACTTCATGATAGGAATACCTGGCTAACAACAACAGCAAAAAAGACTACATTTTGTTTTTATATGTATATGATTTTTCTTTTGTTTTATTATTTATATTGTTTGTTTGAATGGAATTTTGTTTGGGGGTATTTTTGAAAGAGACAAAGAACATGAAGTTGGATGGGTAGGAAGGTGAGGATGATCTGGGAATGTTTTGGGAAAGGGAAAAGAATATGCTCAACTTATACTGTATGCAAAACAATTTTAAAGAAAAAATAGCTTTCTCAAGCAAGTGAAATACATTTAATACTCCTTTAGCATGGCTAACTATATTGAGATAATTGGTTATTTCTGTCTTAGAATCTGTGTTTATTAGTATGGTCTCTAACTCTTTAGGTTTTTTAATTTTCTTATGAAAGGAAATTAGCTAACTACTCAACTGTAAATAATTTGACCATCAATAGGATTGGATTTATCCACTATACCATACATCACCACCAAGAATACAGTGTCATTGTTTAAGGTCATTCTCTAGAGAGGATGCCTTACTTAGTTTCTAAATAATGATTATTAAATATTGTAAACAAAAGGAAGTTGATCATTGGTTGTGGATTCCTGAAAAACCTCTTGTACATGTCTTTTAGCATGGTATATATAATTTCATAAAATGGCATTATCCAATAAATTCAATATATTTTAGAAGTTCATAATTATAGGAACTGGACTTTAAAAATATAAGTCATCAAATCATTAAAACTGAATTTTAACCCTTGAGGTCAAAATAACCCCTTGAAAAATAAACTGTCCAATTGCATTAATTTCATCTGAGTAATCAGAAGAGCTTTGTTTCCTATTGTAAGTAAATTATTTTGTTGTCAAATGAATCAAAGAAAAAGAATTGTAAACATTTTATACTTGTACAAGAATCAGAGAGATATAGAGAAAATTTAAATCTTAGAATAGTCTCTGACAATTTGTCACTGTATTAGAACATTTCTTTAAAAATTTTCAAGGACTGTTATAATAAAGGTTAAAAAATCCTTGAACACATAATCCAATATATATTTATCAAGTGGAGGTATTCACCATAGTACATACTTTTATGTCATTACCCTTTGAATGTTGTGAGTCTAACAACAAAATTTGTGTCATGTGTTCAACAAAGCAAGGAATCATGAATTCACAAATTAACAAGATATAGATTAACTTTTGTGAAGTGGAAAAAAAAGTGTATGAATTACAAAAAAAGCCAGTTTCTATGGAGGAATCTATTCCTTTTCTAAGATAAACCAGTCAGAACTCTCTTGTTAAGGTTCATTTTAATAGTATAATCTAAAATGTAAATCTATGAATCTCAAAAATAGACCATTGATTTTTCTCATCTCCATTGTCTGAGCCCATGAGTGGAGCTGAGCTATTGAAACAGGATTCTTATACTCATCACAACACAACATCTTGGTTAAAAATATTGAGTCACGTGGCCCAGCTTAGACTCTTTTTTTGCCCTGGAATTTAGTAACTGAACACACTTGACATGTGTCCATCCTATTCCTGCTTTTCTTATTTGCTAATAGAAATTGATCACCTCCAGGTTTTCTTGCTATAGATAATGATTGTTACATATACCTAGTCTTCAATAATTTTATTTTAAAATATTAAGACAACATGATTAAGGGTTTAGTCTTTTCCAGAGAGCTTGAATTATAAAAATACATGAATTTAATTATCACAAACCTAATGCTTACTCCATATGCTAGTCTTCAAAGAATATTACGTATTTGTTTTTTGAATATGCCTATGTTTTGATAATTCCTTCACTAGAAAAGAATGTTTACCCCATAAGGTCCACTGAAAAAATTATGATTCTACCAAAATTCTTTCTGTGGGTCTTATAACTTCAATGAATTTACATACAGATCAAGGGTAAGGGATTACCCTTGGGTGACTCCAAACCAGATGCACTAGAACGTCATCATCCAGTATGGACATTGACTTTTCCATAGCAACATAGACATAGTTTCTCTTGTGTTAACCTCCACTAGTGTAGCCTGCCTGTCACCTTCTGAGACCCTAAGTGAGAAAACTGCATATAGCTTGGGAAGAAGAATGAATGGAATCTCAGATGAAAGTGCTCTTGTCTACTTCAGCCCCTTTCTAAGAGTTCCCTCTTACACTGTCAACAGTCTTTCTTCCAGTTCCTTATGGCTTCCTCCAAACAGGCAAACTGATCTATAGTAGTTGCTGAATATTTTTCTAAGGGGTAGAGCTCTACAACAGTCTTGTTTAGAATTGTGAAGGTAATCAGATACTCAACAATAATTTGTTAAGTAGGCTTAGCTGGTTAGAAAGAGTAAATGAATCCTAACAGTCTTGATTATATGTCAGTATGGTTTAATGTCATGCAACAAACTTACTAATGATACAGAATTTCATAAAAAATGCTTCCTATTTAGGTACTCATATGTAAATTGTAAATAGTCTCTCAGAGTATAATTAACATGGGGCACAGTAATTTGTGCTATGATTTATATAAAATAATTTGTAAGACATTTAATCTCCATAATATGAAAGTGGGTTTCTATTCTGCAGTTTGAAGGATTTCCAGGTGCACAGGTTATAAACAGGCATAAACTGAGATCATGACTTGACTTGAGAATGTACTTAATATGCCTGTATACTCCAGAACTTGCCTCTTGATATATGAAAAATCCAGTTTATGAAATAATATGGAAGATCTCTAACTGCAGTATTGAACAGTTCTCATCTCTAAGCATATCATGGTCACTGATCACTGAGGTTCTCAGATCTTGTCCAAAACAGTGTGGAGATCAAAACATAGATAGATATCTGTAAGTTAGTACTTTTGATCATTGCTGTCTTAAGGAGCTATCACCATAACGATGGAAATAATTATCTTATCCTTTCTTCAGATTCCTAATAAATTTGAAGCAAATTTACATTCCAAGATAAGGACAGTCTTAGGCATTCTGTTTGACTTCATCTGGCTCAAAGGAAGTCAAAATTATCTTGTTTTCTCTCCTCATAGAAAGATAGAACACACTTTATTTTTTTCTATGACAATATAATTTTTAGAAAATATTGTATGGTTTCATTGATGAACTAAAACTAAGAAAATTTCAAGGATGAATGTATGAACACATTTTCTAGAAAACTCTTATTAATTAAAAAAAAACCTGCATAAGATAATGCACTGATGTATAACACTTTGTATGCTAACCTGAAATTTGATAATAACAATAAATTTTGTAATTTCTTACCTATAAAATGTTTGAAGCCCATAAATTAATGTTAATATAGAAGTTGTACTATTGTATTCACTGTATGTTAATATAGCATTTTCTTCCATTGGTCTTTTGTTTGTTCTTCCAATATTTTATTTTTTTCTTTAATTAATAAATAATCATAATATATCTGAAACATTACCATTTATTTTCTTTCTAGAACATTATCTATCCTTAGTATTTATGAGTGGGATCTCTGCTTTCTGAATAAAGCTTATAACTTCATTAATATTGATGGTAATGATAAGGATATTTTTTAATTTGCATTGTGTCCTCATTTTCTTCCAACTGCTTGGGGTTATGTTTGAATACATTCGCCAAAGTTCAAATGCAGGAAACGTAATCTCTGTTATGTAGCAGTATTGGCAGGTAGCACCATTAAAAGCTCCAATGAAGAGATTAACCCTATTATCACGGGGGCTGCTTGTTATCAGGGAACTGGTGTTTTTATCAAGCATGAGTTTGGTCTCCTTTCTCTATCATGTGATGACTTCTGCCACACAGTGACATAATGCACAAAGATAGTTGTTTTTCCCGAAGAGTAGAAGAAAGCTTGCTACTCATGGTGAATTGCTTTTAACCATGACTAACAGTTTAGCATCTTCTCATCTGCTTAAGCACTAAGTATATCAACAAGTTATTGTGAACATTTGTACCCACGGTGTTTTAATGGAATGTCTGCCATACTTATCGTGTCTTAGAGTGTAGACATTTCTAATCCAGCATGGATGAATGAATATGGAGACTTGGCCAGAATATGTGGCTCTTTTGTAGGCACCAAATTAAGATAGTATAGATCCTCAGCATGAACTATGGTTGCCCCTTCAATTTTGTCATACATACAGTTTTTGTTTTTATTTTTTTTTTTTAACGTTCATTTTCAGAGTCAACTGAATTGGGCATAGAAGCCATATAGCTTTTTGAAATAGGACAAAGCAAACTTCATTTCATTGACTGTGCATTTCCTTCCCATATTAACTCTATCATAAGTTCTGGCCCAGTATATAGACATGACACATTGGAATGTATATATAATAGCTGTATCACAGCAGCTATTTAAATATGAAGCTCTGCAATTACTCTCCAGGAATTATGACTCTCCTACTTGGATGGGATCACCCATAGACCTACCAATTAGCTTTCTGCCTTGTTAAAGAACACTGATAGAAGTTTCTTCTCCAAGAAAGAGAGTTCCCTCACCAGGAGATAGACGCCCACCTCCCTCAGAATGGGTACACCTAGACCCTAAGATGTGGAAGCTAAATCTCAGCCCCCCCCCTGAAACACATCTGTGAAATTGTGTACTCTGTGAGCTTCCCCCCACTGCATTGATTATAGCTAATAAATAAAAAAGCAATTAAAAATAAATATGCAACTCTGGTAGTATATCCTCCTAGAGAAGAAGACATTTTCATCTAAATTCCCTTCATTTTCATTTTCCCTGCTTATCTACATGCTCTGAAATAGAAGAGAGAAGTATGTGCTCAAGTTCAATATCTGTTTGCATTTTAATGCCATCTGTGCTATCTCTGGAGCATTAACATCTGAAACAGTTTTCATTTATCAGCAAAACACCCAGAAAAAAATACATGGCCTCTAATTAACAGTAGGTTCTCAATCTTCAATTAATGTTGTCTTATTCTAGTAGAACAACATTACTCTATCTCTGTCTCTGTCTGTCTGTCTGTCCTCTCCCTCAGGTTTTCTAACTATTAACATTAAGGAAGAAATCATGTGCCATCAATTTGCAATTAATTTGATATTCATACATATTCAGAAAAGAGAAATTAACTTATTTTCTAATTGTTAAGAGCTGTTAGATGGCCCAATGCCACAATTGTTTGCTGATTAATTAGAAAAATTCAATTATCTTCTCTGGACACAGAAAAAAATCTTCTATTAATTTCCCCTTATACTTGACCATTAGATGCTCATTTAACCCAAATTATATGGATATTGGTTCTTTTCAAATACTTTTCTAAATGATGGTATGTTTTACTCTGGAGGTCAAAACTACAGCTTTCTCTGGTTGTTAAGTCCTTTTGTCTTATGTAGGTAGTCTGAAGGTCCAGTGGTTCTGGTTAGATGAGTTGGGTGAACACTGCTCTACTGACCTTCCTGTTTCCTAAGTCTATCATTTTCATCTCTCAGTTCTACCTTTCCCATACCAAAGCTCCCTTGGCATTCCCTGTTGTGATGCACCTTGGTGGTCTATTTCCCTAAACCATGCCAGTCTTATTTTCCATGGGAAACTTTCCTCACATTAATTTTCATATTTCCCTTTTTAATTTTTTTTCCTGCCTGTGAGCCAATCTCTCTTTCCAAACTAAAAAAAAATAACCTATATCTTTTATAAGAGACAATAGAGATAGATTAGAGAAGGCCGAGGGGGTACAATTGTAAATAAATAAATAAATGTTTAGATGACATAAAATACATGGCAAGTGGAAGATGCTGGACATGGGCGTGACCCATGTAAGTAGTTGTTCTGTAATGACAATTAGGAAAAAAAAACAACATTCGATTTCCAATGATTGCAAGTTGAGGTTTGACATGTGTCTAGCAGAAGAAATGAGGTGATGGGGGACTTTGGAGACATGGAGAACTTTGTGGCATCATGAGTGATTAATTGATTAATTCTGCCTTGTTAGTGTTTTCTTTTGTTCACAGGTGATCCCACTGCTGTGTTTCTCTGTACCCTGATGGCTGTGAAAGGTGACTTACTGATCTCACCCTTCATTTCCACTGTTAGCTGCATAGGATGCATTTAGCTGTTCCTGCTTTGGTTGGTTTTCTTGTTGCCTTTTAACTTTTTATTTCCCCTGTACTTTATTCAAGATGAATTTGCAGTACTTTTTCTTCAGCAGTTTGTGAAAGCAAAATGCACAGTGCTGATGCACTTTGTCAAGTATCAAATTTGGGGGGAATTTTTTTCCTATGATATTTTTGAAAGGAAACTGTTTGCTTGAATGTGTAAATAGGAAAGTGACCCACCCAAATTACCACTTCAGTACAATCCCTGATAAACTCTCATGAGATTCTTATTTGATTTTTCAATGTTCATAAACATGAACTTCTATGAAATTAATCCAGTTCCTTGTACTAATATAGAATTATAATAACATTTCACATATATCATCTGTGAGATATACATCAACACTGTGAAGGAGGTACAGCAAATATTTTTGCTCTGAGTTGCAGATGAAATAAGGGATTGGAGAATGCTATGACATTTTCAAGGCCAGGAAGCTAAAGAGAAATTAGGGCTGGAACACTTAGGTTCAGTGTGTTTATAAAAATTTCACTGCTTTTCTAAATAAATTTAATGGTATTCTCTCATCCCATTTGGGTTGCTGTAATAAAAATAGCACCAGTGGGGTACCTTATCAACAATAAAGATTTTTTTCTTCCATATTTGGAGACAAAAAAGCCCAAAATTGTGAACTCAAAGAGTAAAAAGGCTAGCGTAATTCTGAGGTCGGTTTTATAAAGATACTAATTCTAATTATGTTTGTAGATGAATTTCTAAACAGTTTTATTAAATAATTAACACAGAGCCAAATATAGAGGTATAAGCCATAGAGATCAGAGCAATAGCCGCCAACTAACCTTAGTTTACCACCTCGCTGTAGCTTCCCAAGAGAGTCTCTTCCTGTCAAACCTGCACCTTTATTGCCTTCCTCTTCTGCCTTCTCATTGGCTCTAAGCCCAGCCACATCAATTCTAGCTTTAAAGGCATGGGTCATCATGCTTGGCTGTGTCCTTGAACACAGAAACTCTGCCTGCCATGTAATTGGATTAAGGGTGTGTGCCACTACCACCTGACTTCTGTTTATGGCTCACTATGACCTCTGATCTTCAGGCAAACTTTATTTATTAACATACAAATAAAATATCACATTTCAACACAAATAAAATATCACCACATATCTTGGCTCAACATATAGGATATAATCCCCCTTATATATTATCACTTAGTGGTGGTGGTAAGCACATGAGCTGGGGGCCCATACTATTTAGACCATTGCCTTTTCATATGCAAGATTTCTAAAATATGCAATTGTTTAAAGGTCTTCAAATAAAAAAATCATTTGTGATTTTCATCATTGTCATATTTGTTACAACTTGCTAACTACTTGATCCACATTATTTCTGATCCATATACAGATTTATAAGCCAAGACCATTTAAGCCTAATGTGAAATTGGGAAGGTAGTCTTGGCAGCCTTCAAGAATCTATGTGAAGGCAGACATCTGGACAGGACCACTCTGCCCTCTAGCTCATTGCACATTGTTTCTGCTCTCTAGAAAAGGCTTGCTAAGGAAGCCCTTTAACAGCAATTTATTTTTCTGTTAATGACCAAACATCAAACATAAGCAACAACCAACAAATACACTGGGTTGGAGTATCATTCTGGTGTAGCTGCTAGCTTAGATTCCCTCCTGATCCACTTCTCTAATGCAGATTTTGGCTTTGGGCACTCTGTGATCCATCTATGACTTGAGTGTACCTGCTGTACTCTGACTCCATGTCACCATGGAATCCAAAATTATATGTCTGCCTTGATGCAGTCTCATAAAATAGAGCAAGTATACATATTGGAGTGACTATTTTTCACTTTATTTGTATAATATTGTCCATTAAAGACCAAGTTTATCATACACGTTTTTATAGACACAATCCAAGCTCCACTTAAAGAAAAGGTACTATGAAGGGCCTGAATCATTGAGTAACATTTTAGCCTTTGGTCCAAGTTGACATTTGGCTAAATTACAACTCTGAATTTTCTAAGAGGAGTAAACATTGTCATGTTTGATTTCTATGTAAGCAGAAAGAAAAAAAACCAGCATTTTGATCATAGGCAATCTGACATCATGTATCTGTTAATAAACATAAAGTAGAAAACTTGAATGTTTACTTTGGTACACCATAAGAAATAGTTTTATTCGATTGCTTGCTCTCATGATGATAAAATGCTTGAGGAAGTCAGCTAGAAGGTAGAAGATGTATTTTGTCTCATGGTTTCAAAGGCATTTTCCATGGTTCAGATTAATGAGCTGATACTGAGTCAACAAACTTCCTTCTAGATAATTGTATCTTTGAAGCTAATATACACTTTACATTTCTTCTTAAATTTCATTTATTTTAGTTTTGTTGAGAGTTTCATTTATGTATATAACATATTTTGATCAAATACCACCTCCATTCCTTCCCAATAATTCCCCCATTATCCTCACCACCATTTTGCCAATCCAACGTCATTTGTTTCCTCCCCCACTGAGTGAAATATTGGACCATGTACTGGAACATGGACAGTCTTTTAGAGGTTGCGTATCTAAAGAAAACTTACTCTTCTTCCCCTCAGAAACTGTTATGTGACAGGCAGGGCAGCTGTACACATGAAGAAGAACTGGCTGCAACTATACACACACAACCTGCTCATGATTAAACCAGACAACACCCATAGAGGGAGAGAGTAAATCTTACTTTCAGCTGAAAAGCCATTGGCAACTGCTCTTCTTATTTGATGAACCTTTTCACTGGATTTTTTTTTGAGTGATTGATTGTTTCATTTCCAGGGTTTCTGTTTGATTCTTTTTAGAATCCCAATTTCTTTGTTAAATTTTACCCAGGTCGTTGACCTTTCAACCATTTTGCTGACCTTTGTATCTAGCAACTGAATTTCCTTATTTCATTTATCTGCTTGAGTCCTCTATGTGGTAACTGATCACTTTTAAAACTGACATTCTGGACTTCCTTTTTAGTATTTCAGCTGTTACCTTATATTTGTTTGAAGTTATTGAGGAGCTGTGAATTTTGGGGGTGACATGGTCCCTCTTTCTTTTCTTTGCTTTCTTTTGGCCAGTGGTGAGACAGAACATCATCTTAGGGATATAAGCAATGTTGATAATTTTATGAAGACCAGGGAGGAGGGTGGAATGCAGAGACAGGGCAAAATAGGACAGATTAAGAGAAACAGAGAGTGAGAGGTAGAGGAAGAAGGAAAAGAGAAACAGAGAGATACTCTTGACACCCTGGTTCCTAATATATCGTCAATGTGCTAACTCCTTTCCAGTATGCCCACACCCAAATGGTGGAGCAGACTTGGAGCCAAGCTTCAAAGGCACAGCCTATGGTGGCTGCATAAGAGTCAAAGAACAGAAGAAGCTAACAGGTTTCATTCCCTTTTTTCTATTAGAAATTATGGCTTGCCACTTTGGTTTTCTCTCCTTATTTATAATTGATTGCATTTTCTAGTAATGTAAATAGATTTTTGAAAAACAAACAAATATTACTGTTGTGGATATTTGATCACACTGTGTAAAGATAGGTCTGTTTTTCCTCACCTGCCTAAGGCAACTTCTGATTGATAATAGAGAGATTAATGGCCAATAGGTAGGCAGGAGAGGATAGGCAGGACTTTTGGAAAGAGAGAGGAAATTGGGGGAAGAATCTGAGAGGAGGGGGATTCACCATCAATATGTGGAAGAAATCAGATGTACAGGACTGAGCAGAGACAGGTACAGTGCCATGTGCCAGAACATAGATTAATATAAATGGGTTAATTTAAGTTTTAAAAGCTAGTTGGGGATAAGCCTAAGCTAAAGACAAGCTTTCATACTTAATAAGAAGTCTCCGTGTCATTATGTGGAAGCTGGTGATCAAAAGAAAGACTGACAACATATTACTGTCAACTTTATTATATATAACAACATAATAAAAATTTTCATCACAGTAAAAACATTTAAAACTATATATACCATTTCTTTTCTATTTTAAATAAGCAACTGGAACTAAAGGTATGTTTTGTTTTTAAATAAACATGAACTTCATATGTTTCTTTTTCTAGAAATTGTTTTTAGCATTGGTCACCATGTAGTAGGATAACTTCTTATGCTACAGTATTTCTGAGAAAACTGTTTTCCAAATGTTGGTAATATTAAATGTCAAGGATTTCCATTTTCCATTTCTGAGAATTCAAGATGCACAAGAAAAGCTTTATGAACATTGGACCATACATCATGAAGGAAGTGCTATTTGGTGCTTAGGAGGGTCTATTGGCTGAAGGAATGAGTGACTATAATACTGATGACAATTTATTGCACAACAATAAGATTTTACTATTGTGTGTTTAAATTCATCTTGTAACCAGGACGATCTTTTTTGTTCTTATTTATTCAAAGACATTTGTTTGAGTTGTGCCTACTTTCACACGTCAGAGAAAACATTAGAGATGATTAGCTATAGGTATCCGTGCCTTGCGATATCTAAGCAAAGTCTTTTTCATATTTCATCTCATAATTGTATTTGCAACTTAATGTTTGAAGTGTCAGTCTTTGTAAAATTGGCTCATCTTGTTATGATTTAGAGCTTTGATGTGAGTGAAAGGCTTCGATTGCAATGCGGAGTCACATCTGAGAGTAAACTGCCCAGACAAAGAGGTCTGCAAGACGAGTAACTCAAATACTCCAAGCTGTCTATGTGGATTAGGAGATAGTATTTGCATAACTTTGAAGTATTTATACTGATGAAATTACAATAATTAAAATCATTGCTGTGTCAATTGCTGAATGCCACAAGGCATAGCAATTACTAGCATGCAAATCAGACTTTGTGTAAGCATTTTAAAGAATAATTACCTTATTTGATTCAGATGTGCCTGAAAGGCATTGAGAATCATTTGAGCTATTTTGCCTTCAACAATTTTAAGGCTTGTAGATAATGTTGTTATTATCAATTATTTACTTTTGTGTATCACTTTTCTTTATTTTGGGTGAAACTAAATGACACAGACAAAATAAAAACATACAAGTTTGTTGAAACTAGGAACAATTTACAATATCAGTTAATCTGCCTCTTGCTTCAACAAACATTTTTCTTTCTAATGGGCTTCACTCTGCTATGTCATCAGTTTCATTTTAAATAACTAATGTATACCCAATGTCTATGTTCACACAATTTAGGGCTAAGGCTGTGAATTGCAAGGAAATGCCAGAGTATGAAATCAAGCAAAACTGGAAGTTTAAGAATGTATTCAAATGCCTGTGTCACAGGAAACTGTAAATGGTCACTTAGTTTGCTGACAATTTTAGTTTTCAAATGATAATATTTTAATATTAAGAATGAATAATAAACTTTGAATAACATATGAAGTTAGAGCTCCCATCTTGTTGGGTATAGGACAAACAAACTGTGATGCATGGCCTCTAAAACTCTAATTAAAGTGATATTTGAATTTATTCCATACTATGATTTATTTTTCAAATATGAGAGTTAAGTAATTAAAATGCAAAATGTTTTTCAAATGTGTCTTACAAAATATTTGAACTGTAAGATATGAAATAAGTGTAGTGATTTTTATTAGGTTCATTCAAATTCTCATGGGTTTTTTAAAATAAAGTTTCTCTATTTAGGATAAGTTTTATATTATTCCATTGAAAATCAAGGCATTACCATTTTAAGAAATTTGTTTTTGGATTTTCATCTGAAGGTTTTTAAAAATACACCAAATTGTTTTTCTATTAGTTGAAAAGTTATCCAAAAATTAAAATGTCTGTGATTGCTGAATAAATCTCTTTTATTCTTAAATTAGTTTGGAAAGAGTGCTTATTTCCAATTTTATTAAAAAAAGTAATATATGGAATCTGTAATACTTGTTAATAATGTATTGAAAACTAACTTTGAGTTATTTAAGCTAGTATAATAATTTAATTTGATAAATGTACACTGAGTGAGGAAAATCTGCAGATGTACACAAGAGCTAAGGAAATAAAAGTGAGTAAAGTTTGTACCTATGTTTCTGAGAGATGTTTGTATATACCTGCACAGTTGATGTATTATTTCCAGTGAGACATACAGCCAATCAACATACATATGTTTTCATTCAGGAAGAGTTTCTAAAGGAAAGGTCTTGGAGTCCTGTCAGAAATAACTTAATGCATGTTTGGATACTTGCTAAATTTGATTTTTGGTTGAGAATAGACTTCTATATAATAAATATTCATAGTTTCTGGAATGTGTATTTGTTGGAAAAAAAGGAAAAAAATCAGTTTCTTTATGAAAAATGTACTTCTCGTAACTTACAATGCATTGTAAACAAAGTACAGTCTAGAATAGATCTTACTCTGTCATGTCTATATGTAATAACTGAACTTTGACATTATAAATCTCTTTTATAACATAGTGTTGAAAAATGGAAAAGAACAGAGTGACATGGGAGTATTTATAAAAATGAAGATTGTAACAAAATTCAAGTGTCTTCACTGAAAATTAAAATGATTCTTTTTTTTTCAATTCAATACAATTTTTAATGTCTACCTTGTTTGGGTCTTGAATGACTGTGGGGAGTCTCCTTAACTCCTATGTGTTTTAAACTTTCTTTTGATGATTCTCCATGAAGATACCATGGCTATGCTTCTTCCACTTATTCCATTTCTTACAGAGAACATAGAAAATAGAGTTCTACTGATGACTGCTAATGACACTAGCTGATGATATTTTATTTGATTTGGTTGCACGGCATAGTCAAAAAAGAAAAAAAAAACTGTCCCTTTGTTCCTATAACAGAATGAATGGATCATTAACTGGACAAACCACTCTGGACAGAAAGTTGAGCAATATGGATGCTATTCTCATCACAATGCATTGAAATAATACTGTCTTTCTGTCAGTCTTCTCATTAAAAAAAAAGATATATGTACATTTCCATGGAACACATCTCATCAAGACTTATGATACAACCCAATTTCTTTTAAAATGATTTATCAGATTTTTCTGCAAAGGTGATTGCTAAAACTTAGCACAATTAGAATTGTTTACTATACTAAAAGCATAAATGGTATGATAGGTCACTTATACTTAGAACATATTTTTATAATGTATATCATTCTATTAAAATGTATGCAGTGTAGTACATGGGGTTACTATGAAATACTTACATTTGTTTGTATGCTCTTAATTTGTTCTAATAGGCTTAATAGTTTATTCATATTCTTAACAATAATATCAACCTGTCAAGCGGAGTTATAGCATAGACCATCCATGATCTAAAGCAACCATTCAAGACATGCTCAATATTAGTATTTCAACAAGAAAATCTTTAAAAGGAGTCCTACTTCCCTTCCCAGAATTTCAGAATCAGCATTTTAGTAAAATCATCACAGGGACTCTGCATTAGAAAGAATTTCCTCAATGATTTGTTTTTACATCCAGGTTTGGTCTTACTGTTTCCATCTTGCAGATATTGTTTTCATTACTATAAACAGGAACGATGAGATCTTAGAGTTTGCATGACCACGTTTTCTTGTTTTCTTCTTCAATAAACCAAAGGCACTTTTCTCTTATTCTGTCTAGTTTAAATGCAACTTTTCGCTTTGTAAAAATATTAATATTGAAAATAATTTTTTAGCCTGGAATATTTAATATTTACAAACCAGCTTGTAACTTTAATGAATATTTTTTGTATTTTGTGTAAAATTCTTTTCAGCACATATATAGAAATACGTGAACATTATCTTACTGTGAAAATAAATAAAACCACATATACCTCAAAACAGTAAATTAGAAGCATGATTAATAGTGAAACAACATTTATAAGGAAATCAAAAGACAGATATATTTTTATATTTTCTACAGTATATTTTAATATTGTTTTGGAGAGCATTCAAAGCAATAAACCTGAGAATCAAAAATAAACTGCATAACATATTTCAAAAAGTGTAATTCTTAATTCCAAGAGAGTTAACTAAAAAGCCATCAGATAAGCAGTTTTATAGTCACTAATAGTTTTTGTAGAGTGGCTACTTATAGGTAATGTATAAATATAATAGCTTTTACTATTCTACATATGTTCAAAAATAAAGATTAATCATTGGGGAATTCAACTGTACATATCCATATATCACTATATAATACATATACATCCTGGATTATATATCTCTAAATATATATATATATATATATATATATATATATATATATATATATAATATTATGTAATTTTGAAGCATCAATATAGGTCAGTATGTGAGAATAACATATATGCCTAATTTTTACAAAGAACCCAATGCTACAAAAATAAAGAAAAATATTGCAAAGATGGTCTTTGAACAGTAATTTGTACATTTATTGTTATACTTATTAAGATGAAAGACAGCAATTACTGAAGGTCATTAAGTTCATATTATGGAACAAAACAATATTAATTAGATAATAGTGAACAGGAAAGTAATAATTGTATGATAACTTATAGAATATAAAATTGAACAAATAGACACATCATGAGATCCCATTTACAATATAATATTTGCACTGCAATTAGTGGGCTAGAACATCTCAAAGATCATATTTCAAGTCATTTAAAGAAATAACAATTAAGAAATGTTCAAGGAATTTCTTCTGGACAGTGGAATAATTGGAACTAGAAATATTTTATTGTCTGAAACAGTTAAAACCCAAGCACACAAAATAAAAAATAATGGTTTGCATATATTGGGTTTTAAACAATGTGGAACAGTGATGGATGAGAAAAGATTAGCAATTAAATTAAGTACTAAGATTATTCCAGTTTACTGCCGAGAGAAGGAATGTAGTATACATTTGAGGTGAATGGCACCAAAGTGGAGTCCTGTTGTGTTTTGAGGTTGAGAGATAGATATGAGAGTGCAGGGAAGAGCTCCAAGGGTTCTAGACTAGAGAAAAGCAAGCAGGGAATCAACCATAGCTCTTCAGTGGAAGGCTGACTGATGCTCTCTGCTCACTCAAGGTGGGATAATAAAAGTGCCAAAGCAAGCCTCCTTACTAGTGAGAGGCAAGAACGTGTACGGCTGTAGAGTAGCAGAAAAAAAAAAAAAAACCTTTAAGAGTCACAAGATATTGTAGAGAGTTCTCAGGGAAACATCACTTTAGTAACATTAATCTTGAAATGAATATGGATCTGGGGTTCCAATGGATGGAGGTTAGTGGTTGAGATAAGTTTTCTGGTAGCCTACTAAAATGTCCTGAGAATTGTGGAAATACAAGTAGGGTAACAGTAAGAAGAAAATAAAATGAGAAGACATCAAATCTGACAATGGTGCCATAATATCACAAAGTACAGAGTAGACACCAACACTCAAGAGAGTGGCAGAGGAAGGGAGCATATCCCCACCATCTAGGGCCTTTACAAACAAAGACGAACAAGCCCTCTATGAGACAGCTCTACATAATCCCACTTCAGAGGAAGACTTGCAGGTGTGTCTTTAGGAGATAGAGCCTTAGAGGGATTTGCAACCTGCTGTTACTCCTTTCCTCCCAGAGTAAAGAAGTGTCTAGTAGTCACTTTTCTGTTCCTGTGCTAAAATAACATGAACAAATCAAGTTAACAAGAAAGAAAGAAAGAACTTAATTTTGATTTATGGTTCAAGAGGGATAGAAGTCCATCCTGGTAAAGAAGCCATGTCATGGGAGCAGGAACAGCTCTGGCTGATGAAATTCATCAATTTCTTATAATCACAGGAAACTCAGAGGGCAGGAATTGGAGGTAGGCTATAAACCCTCACAGCCTGCCTATGTGACTTCCACACTTGAGGCTCTACCTACTAAACATTCCAAAGCCTTCCAAGTAGTACCACTAACCAAGGACCACATGTTAAAATCCATGAACTTTCAGAGAACATAGTTCATTCAAACCACAGTAGAGGGTATAGCTCTGAGAATGATGCCTGCTCACTAACCACTCTAGTTGGAGGTAGAAAATTTGCAACTGTGGAACATCCAAGCATGAGGAGCCTTCCCTCCCTCTACCGACAGAGTTACTGAAGACCTTGACAACCACTTGATAAACAAGTCTGTTCTGGACAGTCTGGGAGATGCAAACATACTGAGACAATGTGGATCAATGACTCAGGTGGGCCCTGGTGGGAAGAGAACATTCATCAGCAAAGTTGGGAGCAATTGGAAGTGAGTATGGTGATCTCCTATGAAAACTGAGAAATACCAATGGGAACAGATGCTTGTGCAGAAACCTAAAACAGAAGGGGATCCATTCTGCTCTGATTTATTCTGATTTAAATAAAGACTAGCAGGCATATTCCTACTGGTAGGTTCAGCTTCAAGGTAATATAATTAATAATAATCATAATAGCAAATAAAAATAATGCTAAGTAATTAACAGGTGAGAAGAAAATGCATTCTTCCCAACAAGAATAAATATTGACTAATGATATATTTTTATTCTACTTTTTAAACATTTTTTTGTTTCAGAGTTTTTCATTCCTGAATCATCATGTATGACTGTTCATTCTTCTTATTCACTTATTCTACAGCACTTTCTTTGTTACTTCTCAGTCATAATTCTTTTCCTCTCATTCCTTACCTCCTGAGTTTGTTTTTCTTCATTTCCTCCCAGTTTTCTTTTTCAATTATAAACAACATTAACTTTAAAAAAATCTTTCTTTGTATTAATTCCCGATGCATGGGAGAGGGGCTTGGTCCTGCCTCAACTGAATATAGTAGGCTTTGCTGACTCCCCACGGGGGGCCTTACCCTTTGGAGGGAATGGCGGGGTGGGTCAGGGCAAGGAGGCTTGGGGGAAGTGGGAGGAGGGATGAATGGGGGGATAGGTGTTTGACAATAATGAGCTATGAAGGCCATCAAAATGACTGAATGTCAGCAATAGGAGGAAAATTTAACAAGGGAATTGAGATTCTTAAAAGAATCAAATAGAAAGCCTGGATATGAAACAATCACTCGAATAAAAAGATGTTGGCAAGAAAGAGAAGAGCAATCACCGACAGTTCTCGGCTGGGGATGGACTTCATGAGCCCCTTCCCTGTCTACAAGAAGTTTTGCCTGGCTTTATCTTAATCACATCTTGTGCATGCCATCATATTCAGTTTGACTTCATGTGTATAACCCTGTCTGTCATGTAAGGGAAGGAAGAATACATTTATTTTCAAGGATGCAAATTTTACCCATGATTTAGTAGATATTCCTACATTCATGCATAGACAGGTATCTCTAAGTGAGGGAGAGAGCAAAAGAAGCTGGGAAGCACAAGAGGTGGTAGGGATAAGGAAGAAATGATAAGGGAAGTAATGATGGGGGTGTATTTAACCAAAATACATTATATGTATTTCTGAAATTCTCAATAAAAAGAAAATAAATAAAAAAGAAATATAAAATGTCTATCAGTTTCAAAACTATAAGTTTGTTAACTCAGTATCAACACATCAATATGAACACTGACTTCAGAGGAATATGGCATGCCTAATTGAGCAACTCCAGATTATCAATGCTAACAGAATATGCTTCCAGGAATGCTTGGAATGAATTGAAATGCTAAGTTTGATAAAACACAAATCTAGGGCCACCTGGATGGCTCAGAGTGGGGTGTGAGAGTGAGAGAAGAACTAGCAGAAGAAACAGGATTAGTTGTGGAAAACTAGGCTAAAGGAGTGATCCATTCAAGCATCAATAGGAAAAATGAAAATTAAAGATAATGACCCAAATTGTCAAGAACTCTTATGTGACTAAGAGACCAATCCAAAGAAAACGTGGGGTAGAAGAAACAGACATAAATGCTGAAGGTACAGAAAATCTATTAATGAAATTGTATCCGAAAATTTTGGACATCTAAACACAGCAGGCATTTATGACCACAGACATGACGTATTTCAATGAAACTACATTAAAATGTACAAGACATAATGCTACAGAGAGGGCTCACATGTGTGCAGTGCCCACAGAGACCAGAAGAGGACAGGTCCACTGAACTGAGATTTGGATAGTTGTGAGCCACTGTGTGAGTGCTGGGAATTGAACACAGGTCCCACTCAGGCATTTTCCAGGCCTGACCTTCGTTGTTATTATTATACTGAGAAGGAAGATTCATAGCACCTGGGGACAAGGAGACAATAGATTACTCTGTTTCAGTCTCATGATGTTCTTCCTGCAGAAGTTAAGGCTCTGCCTGTCTTCTTGAGGAGCAGTTGTTACTGAAGCTTAAAGCTTGATCCTTTACTTTCCTGATCCAGCCTGAGCTCTCAGCAATGTCTTGTACCAGGCAGAGATGGCATTTCCTACTGTATAGAACAGGATGAGAAAGATTTCCATTGTTGTTTGATCTCACTGCCTCATCTTTCCTTCATATGTACAAATTCTTTCACGAAAATCAACTCTGAAAAATGAATATCATTATCAGTTTACCTAATACATAAATTTGATTCTCACCTAAAATGGAGATGGATCCATGGGCACAAAAAACTAACAAGGTGAAAAATCAAGTAGGAGTATGTTTTTAGGAATGGACAGACATTAACTTAGTTCCAAATTGTGAAGTTTCTCTATTTATCTTCCTTTATATCGACAATCTAAGAAACTCACCAACAGTGAAAATGAGCATTATGCTGATGTTCCCTTTTATCTTCTTACTATATTTACCACAAACTAAGAGAAAGTTGGAAAAAAGTGCATTGGAACTAAAAGTATCTCTTTCAATTGCCTGGAAGATTGAAATGGAATTATAGAGCATGGCGGACTTTGAAATGGCTGGTGTAAGTTGTAAATTGGATAAGCAGTGTGCACATTAGGTTTCCCTCTAGAAACTTCCCAGCCTGTCCTGTGGTTTCACATTTTGCAGACTGTGGTACTTCCTGAACAGAGACAGTGGGTGTGTGAACAGGCTGAGATTTGCTCCTGTTCCTGGTGATTCCCTGGCTCTAAGGCTCACAAGCTTCTCTTCATGCATGGGTAAATAAAAAGAGGGGATGTGATCAATATACAAGCAAGAATACAATACCAAAATTATCAATGATACATAACTTTAAAAGATAAGTGCTTTAATTAAAAAAATCAACTGGTTAAATGGCTATATTAAGCAAAATAAGAATAATTAAAACAGTAAGTAACAACTTTAAGAAGAAAATACAAATAAAGTAAGTATCAAGAACAATATATGGTAGACTCAACCATACAAGCTAGTGAATTATTTTCAGGAAGGATAAATAACAGAAGGCTCAAGACCTATAAAAGAAAATTTAATGAAAACTTATGTTAATAGAGGATAATAAGAAACATCAATCCTACAACTAATGACTCCCCTCAAAGAAGGAAATGGAACAAGTAAGGTACAAGAACAAGTTTATCATTACTTTTTAAGTGTGAAGATCATTTATCAACAATCTTTTTACTGTCTCAGTATAAAAGCAATGCTAAAAGAAATTCATAGTTACATATCACCTGAAAAACATGCCTTGATTCCAAGAAAATACATGTTTAAAAACAAGACCATTACAAATATACAGCCAGAAAAAAGTGATATAAAAGAACATACAACAGAGATATAAATAAACTTAATATTAAACACATGAAACACTATAGTCAGACTTCCCTGAACAGATCAAAAATAGGTATGATTGATAAGAATGTGTCTTTTACCCAAATGGATAGACAAAAAAAAAAAACTGTCAGATAACAAAGTTATAGTAGAGAATTTAAATTATAAACAGACTCAAGAGGATTTTTCTCACAAAAAAATTACATGGTTATAGAACACACATTCTATATTAATCATGATGTCCCCCTCTATCACAAACCACATCAATACTTCACACTGTAAATTTCTTTGATATATTCAATGTAGGTGTGAGTGGTTCTGGACTCCATTTTGAGAGCTAGAGTATTGTCAGCCAACAGTTTTACAGACTAGAGCTTGCCACTGTGCACTAAAATTACAGAATACAACAGTGAAACATAAAAACAATGTAAAGAGTGGGGAAAGTATTTTAGAAGTCATTGCTCAACTACTGTGGATGATTTTCTACAATGACTCCCTGGCCAGATCCTAGTTATATGTTCTTACCAATAGGAAGAAAAACTGGGAAATGTGGTTAATGTTGGCTTGGAAGCAAAAGGAAACAATTGTATTAATGAACGCTAGCTTCTTTTAATATAATCACCAAACCTTTTGGTGATTATATTACTAACAAAAACCCTATTGAATTAAATTAAATTAAGGAAATCCAGTGGTGGTACATGCCTTCAAATTTGAGGCCACCATGGCCTACACATAAGACATTTCCAATAAAAAATGAAAAAGTAAATTTAAGGAAAATTATTGGAAACTGAAAGGATTGTAACATTTAAAATTGTTAAATGTTAAAATTATTTATTAAAATTTTGGGTATGGCATAAATAGACTACGCTGGCTTATGAAATGTGCATAGGATGACTGAAAATAACATTTTCAGCAAACAACATTTAAATGTATGAGACTACACTATTCATAAATTGACCTAATAAATTAGTTTACTTTGTGTGCTTGGTTAGTTTGATGACAAACTAACTAATATACAAGTGTATATTGGTTCAGTATTCTGAGTTCAGCAGCCTGATTTAACTTCTAATTTAAACTGGTAAAAACTGAATCTTCTAGCAACATTATGATAGCCCATTATTTTGCTCTATTCCAGATTTCTTTCAAACTGTGCAAATTATTAATGGTGCCAGAGAAGTTGTCAAAGTGTGCTCTCTAACATAATTATATTTTCTTTTGCCTAAAATAATCATCATAAATATATATAAAATATACATTATTAATGATAAACCATCTTTTCTTGTGCATTTCTATGTAAATTTTGCTGTGATAGGGAAACATAAGCAAATCTAAGTCATCAAATCACATGCAATCTTTTCCAAAATTTAAGATTTGATATTTCCATTCAGCAAGCTTAATATTCCTAGCCCGTCTAAGTATTAAATAATAATATCTGATTACCAGAAAACTCACATCCTTATAAAATGTCTTTGAAATGTCTAGTTTTCATGCAGAGTAGGTGCCTATTGTATTTTACTGGCAAAATAACATGTTTCAAATGCTAACACGGCAGGGGAATACTGACGGAGCTATTAATAAAACAGAACAGCTTTTAGCTGCCGAAGAGCCTTCTTTCCATCAAACATGTCTCAGGCTTTAATAAAGAAAGTCAAGTGGTGTAGGTGAAAAATGACTTTTCTCACCCGGTCATCTGTCTGTCATGTATTATTCAGGTCACCAATGTTTGTCCTGAACTGTATCATTCTGTAGTTGTGTCAGGTGTGAGATATGTTCAATGTAATTCCATCAGACTTCGGGAAGTTGATTAGAACAGATCACCTTTCGGCATGGGCACAAGTTATCACAGCAGATTGAGTGAAAAAGACTTATTTATCTTTGCCTTATAATAAAGAAAGAGATGAACAAATTTATCTATTAACTTGGAAAGAGTCAGATATTTGGAGTGAAAACAAACTATAGCAAGTAACTCCATTGAAAATATGGAAGAATCCGATGTCTCTCCAGGGAAAACAACAAGCACACTATAGCTTGCATTTAGTACATAAAATACTTAAACTATTTTTATTTAATGACTACTTAAAATATGTCTTAAAGTGATAAACATCTCACAACAAAATGAAAGAATGTAATGAAGGACACATTTTTTTTTCTTGATGTTCCCAGCACTCTCTTTTGGCAAACAATTCTTTTAAAATCTTCATAGTATAGCAAATTTTTATGATACTATTCCTTTTGCTGTATATATTGAATGAAAAAATTTGGCCATTCACAATAATAATGATGAAATCTGGATGAGAAACAGACATGCAAATTAGGTGTAATAAAAATCCTCATTTCTGTGACATGAGGAGGGGTCCTCAGGGTCGTGTGCTGGATTTTTAGATTTCCAGGGAGGAGTAGAAGCATGGTGATGGGTACCAATCACACGGCAGTGGTCCTGTGTTGACATTTGAACGTGGTTCCCTTAAAAATCATAATTTAGGCTTGTTGCTGACAGCATGAATAAACAAAAGACTATGTGTCAGCATTGCCAGTACCATGGAAAGTGTTGTGTATGCAGGTACATTAATGTGGAAGCATGTCCACATCGTCCAATGATTTAACACAGTGCATGGTTGAAATCAATGCATGTGAATTATTCATATCTTTCAATTCTTCAGTTTAAGGATCCCAGAAATACATTTTGAAAACATGGACAACTGATACCAACATATTTAATAATTCTGTATATAATAAATATAAGAAGCAAACACAGGTACTATGATGCTTCCTAAGCAATACCTTTATTATCCTTTTTTAATATATTGTTCATATAATAGTAGCCACAAGCCGTGGAAAGCAAAGGCAATTTCTTTTAAGTCATTTTTTACCTCCTGCAGTCTGGAATGTGTTCGAAAATAGGAAGCCTTAGATACTGCTTAACTCTCCCACGCTACTGCTGTAGATTATTGCAGCTTGCTTTGTGCGGTCGTGTCCTGTTCAGCTTCCTTCTATCCTGTAAATCTCTCTCTTCCCTTTTGCTGGGTGCCACAGCTCAAAGGACCAAGAATGTAGTAAGTCTTTGGGATATGGTAAATAATCTGCCAATTTGATTTGAGAGGTACCATTTTGTTCTCACAGATTTGACTTTTTTTTTTAAGCAGGAGACCAGGAAAACTTGCCTGTGCTATGCAACTCAAGAAAAACCACTGCACAAGTCAAAATAAGCATCTATGCTTAAAAACAAATTAAAACTGATAGAGAAATCCAAATAGATGAGTAATACAGAAGATTAATCTATGTGCTAGGAATATCAGCAATCCATAGAATACTTGTGTAGAATATGAGAGGCTTTGGTTACGATCCCTAGTTTGGAAAAGAAAAGATTTTAATACTTGTGAAATATTTATATGAAAACGGAAGAAAAAGGGTAGAGTATGTTTATATGCACTTTGCACTGTAATGACTTCTCTTCTTAAAATGATTTGTCTGCGAATCTTTATTTTCTGAATTGTTCTGTGGAATGAGTTTTTGTGGTTTGAAACTTATTTGTGATCTAAATAGCTATATAAACCACACATTTCTTAATGTATAGGGTTGTCTCTTGGTTAGCTGCTGGCACATGCTTTGATGGGTCCCTCATACTACAGGCAAGATTATCTTATTGAAGAGTAGCTCAAGAGCTAATTTTGTAGTCAGAATGAAAACTATGCCCTTTTTTACACCGAAAAGAAAACAGTCTGTTTCCTAATTGTCTTAATGAGACACAGATGCATTGAATTCCATTGCCTCCTTTCTCAGAGTGAGCATGAAAAAGAAAGATGGGCAGGGGAGAAAGATGATTTTGGAGAAATTATTCCAAGCCAGACATTATTTCTAGGCATTTCTCAAGAATAAACTTATTTCTTTAATTTTTCAGCTTGGCTTAGACCAGATGTACCATTACATACTCCTTTCAGTACTTCCAAAAGAATAAGTAAGCAAGCATATCATTTTTAGGTGAGATTAATGATAAATTTTGTTTGGTTTTTGTTACATAATTAATCTGATTATTTTCTAAGGTAACGATTTTTTTGCATACTGAAATTAATCTATTATCAATGTTCATATACTTTATCTAGCAATTTAAAATAATGATACAATGGGTCTGAAGCAATGCCTGAAAACAATCACATTGTAAGAGAATCTACACCACCATCACTAATAAAACATGCGACTTAAGGAGGCAAAGGGAAGACCAAATGGGGACAGTATTGGTGATAAGAAAAGCAAGTGGAGTGATAGAGAGGGGATCTGAAGGCCAATCCAATCAGGTAGCTGCTGCATGAGTTGGGGAAGATCATTTTTCACTTTCAGCTCTTGGCTTCTTCATTTGGAAAATGTAAATGATAGAAACACCTCCATTGCTAGCTTTGTTGAAGACTAAGTACAAATGATTAGCAGACCTCTAATAAGCAAATCTCATGAATGTCCTCAGTTGAAATAAATGACCAACAAATGTACGTGAATATCTATAGATAGCATTGTGTGAGTCACAAACATAGCATATATATCCTTTTCAACTGTATCAAAAACTTTATTCAAAATAACTATAAAACAAGATGTGAAGAATTGAAAAGGATCCAATTCATATTGAGAAGTTTTCATCTAACCAAGCAGTTGTGTTTGAATCCATAAAAAAAAGAATAAAATCTACAAATATTTGCAAACGTACAACCTATTTCTAAAGAATCCTTTATTGAATGATATAAAAATTAAATTGAAGGTGAAAAGTGTTTTGATTAAATATTGATGATGTTAAAATAAGAATGCTGGTGGTAACTTATGCTTATAGCTAATAAATATATAATTTAGACCATATTAATATATTAGATGGTTAAAAATCAACTATCAGTGCCACATAGTTTTAGTAGAACAGAAAATTAACTCCACAATAGAATGAAGACACTAAAGATTAGAGCCTAAAACTTTACTACATCCACTGATTAAATAAGGTAAACCTATAAACGTTCCTCAATTGTGTTAATACATTTAATAAAATCTAACTTCAGGTTCTAGTATTGGTTCCTCTGTGTTCTTGAACTTTTCCCTTGTTATAACTACCTTTGTCTCTAGAGAACTACTACAATTAGCTGCTACACCAAGTTATTTTTTTTTCCTTCATCATTCCCAAACCTTTTCAAAAACGAAAGGGGTAAATGTTGAAAAATAAAATTAATCAAATCAAAGTGTGACCATTCAACAACACTGTGCTTGGTTAAATTTCTTCTGTGTCTTCTCAGAACTGTGATCATTTGATGCCACTCCATCCTCAGTCAGAGAATGGCATGCTCCTGTCTCTGCATCCTCCATCTTTTGAGTCACTGTATCTATGTATCTATGTATCTATGTATTCGATGGTCCCACTTATCATCACTAAACGTCAGGATGCTGACTCTTTCCTGGAGTTAACAATTGCATTCAAGACAAAAGTGTAAGTGGGAAGCTACGTGCCAATGGTGATTGCTTATATCAGGAAAGCTAAGATTTTCCTTCCAATCTCTAAAAACACTGTAAAATTAACTGGAGAATTATTGTACTATCCAATTACTTACTATTTAGGACATTGGGAAGCATGGAAGCTTGAGAGCAGTAAAAACAATATTCAAATGGATGAAATCTGGCACGAGCGCCATGGTTTCTATTATTTGTGGAATTATTTCAATTGTATTTGCCTACCCAGTGCATTATATGTTAAACCCCATTAGAACATGGGGCTGCTTTTATTGTGTTCATTGCAAGCACTCCATAAATGTACATACATACATACATACACACACACACACACACACACACACACAGAGAGAGAGAGAGAGAGAGAGAGAGAGAGAGTGAGAGAGAGAGAGAGAGAGAAATTGCTCTTTAATGTGTGTTCTTTAAGATACTTCTGTATCAGAAAAAAATGTTCATTTTTGTATCATTTCTTATTCCAATTTCATAGTTTCAAAGCCTTGTTTTCCAAATTCAAAAAATGGTACCAATGGCTGGTATTGTCTAAATTCTCTATTGCATACTTGTCACTTGCATATGAGAATGAAGCAATCTTTTTTTTTTTAGCTATAATCTCATAGGAGAACTTAGGAAATGTATTAGCTTAAAAGAATGATCACTTTTACATCATAAGAAGCTTTATATTTTGGTTCCGATAGAATCAAGTAACCCCTTGTCAGCAAGTGTATATTCACGTAACTTCCTACAAAAAATATGCTTCTGTAAAAGGAAATAGGTTCCACAATGGAACGCCATCAAATATTTTCCAGTAGTTAACAAAAGCACATAATGTGGAAAATCCACACAGAAAAATGTGACACAGAGATACACTGAATCAAAAGATTTCCAAATGAAATTAGCATAGCCATTTCATAAATTTAATCTGAAAGTAAGGTATATGTACTATGACAGAGTGCACTGCAGGAATTGAAGTTATGCATACATGCACCGATATGGAATTATACTTCACAGGTTCTGGGGTGAAAAGGAGGTTAGAGAACAGAATCGGAAGACTGTTTGGGACAAAATATTTAACTACAAAATAGTCAGGAACACCTTACCATTTAGGTGACAAGTAGCAGTTAATGATATGATATCAAAATTGGAAACTAAGGAATAATACATTTTAATTAATTTATTTATTTAGGAGGGCAGCTGGAGTGTGGAAAATGGAGAGAACAGCTTATAGAAGTCAGTTTTTGGTCTCCTTCTCCATCCTGTGACTCTCAGGAATTAAACTCAGGTCTTCAGGCTTGGTTGGAAGTACCTTTAACTGCTGTCCTATTATAGCTGGTATCCAAAAATAATAACAAACTTTAAATAATTTTCTTATTGAGGAAATTTGTGTTTGAGATGTCAATATATGTTGCTTCGGCTTAATTTTGCCTAAATGAAAATAGTTTTCATCATTAATTGTAACATTTTGAAATCACTTGCATGTTGACTATCAAATAATATACTTTCAATTTTTTTCTGTGAAATAGTTTTTTTTTTTTTGCAATAAGTATGTATTAAACCTTTTTATTTCTTAGGAGACAGGGTATCATGTCTTGCAGGCCAACTACACCCACTGGCTACACAGCTGAGGATGACCTTAACTTCTGACCCATGGGCTTCTCCTAAGTGCAAGGATTATATGCATTGTGACCGAGCTAATACTGTGTTGGAAATCAATTTCAGAGCTTTGTGCATGTTAGGCAAGCACTCTTCCACCTGAGTTTTATCTCCATTCCTACATATTTTAGTTAGAGGTAAAGGCATTTTAAAATTAGGGCTAGAAAACACAAAATATAAATCTGTATGACATCTTTCATATAAATATTTTCAAGAAGAATTTGGAAATAGATAGCAAACAATGAATTGAAGCTTAAGAAAAATACAAATAGAGCAACTAGATATGGGAATTATAATTATGTAAGAAATTAAACATGATCAACTTAAAATGATACACATAATTGTTATATTTTATAACAAGTGAATTAATCAACATCATTTTACATACTATAAAATTTACTAATACTACATCATTCAACTACCATTATTAAAAACTTTTTGAATATTTGCCTAATCCCACACTGGATTCTCATAACCATTTGTTATCATCCCCATGCTCCTCCTTCCCAAGCCTCTGACAGCTACTAATCACTGTTTTGCCTCTATGAATATTCCAATTGTGATCATTTCAGAGCCATGAAATGATTCATCATGTTGTCTTTTATGTCTAGTGTCTTTCATTTAGAATAATACTCTCAAAGGTTAGTAGACACTAAAACTGTAGCTTTCTCCCATATGATATACTATAGTTTAAATGCATTCATTTGCAAGAAGATTTTTAATTTTCTTCCCATAAGAGGGTGTTTACGTTATCCAGGCTCACTGTGTTCTCGCTCTGTCTCAGATAACCCTGCGTGTCTGATCATTGTGTCTCATTTGTCTGGTGCTGCAATTATAGACGTCAGTCCTCACTGTGACCAGCCTTATGCCGAGCTGAGACCTGAACCCAGGACTTTGTGTACGGGAAGCAAGCCCTCAGCCGACTAGGTTATAAATGCACCCCGCACTGATGGACTTTTGTGTTATGAATCTTAGTTACACACATTCAGCTTTCCTGGGTTATAGATGCACCCCGCACTGATGGACGTTTGCATTATGAATCTCAGTTACCCTACATTCAGCTTTCTAGCATTTTGCTGTAGTCAGCTCAGATCTAATGCTGAAGCTCTCTGCTAAATCTTTGCATTGCAATTATTGGATTTTAAAATGCCAGAACTTTTATTTGGTTCTCATTTACATTTTTTATCTTCATAATCACTGTCTCTATTTGGGGAAACATCATGATAATATTCTTCTTTACTCCTGTAAATGATTTCCTCTACTTCTTTGAGTTAAGGGTTTAATCTGCTACTGCTAATGTTTGGCCTGCTCAGCAACACCTTGTGTTCAGCTTGCTTCCTCTTCCATCTGTGTCTTCCTTCTGTACTTTGTATGCGTCCCTACTTGGGTTCTTTCTGTGAGCACTGGGACATTCATGCCTTTACACTTTTAGAAGGCAATGTCTAAAGTTATAGAGAGATCCTGGAGTCCAAGCATACATGACAGAGGGAGTTTCTCTAAGGACTTTTCTGGACTTACTCCGGAAAAGGATCCACAGAACAGATTGGAATTCTAAAAACCAAGGAATCTCAGAACATGTAAAAAGCAAACAAACATAATATTTAACATTCACAGACAGGCAAAAGAAGAATGATATGCAAAAGAGATAGAGACTCTAAGGAAAGAATCTAGGAAATGGAAATAATTGAAAGAAAAATAAAAATTAGTTTGAAAATAAGAAAAGCAAAATAAATAAATTCTCATACAAATACTAATAAAATAAAGTTTTTGGTATAAATAAGAAGTAAAATTCACAATTGATGTCTAATACACATTAATCAAGTAACATAGAATTGAAATTTCTCTGAAGTTGAAGATTGATGTAAATATCTATTAATACATTTTTCCCTTTCTTTACCAAATAAATATAGAAAATAAGCTTATTCAGAAGGTGTTTCTGATTTTCATTACAGAAGCATGAAAGCCCAAATGAATACCTTGAAAAATGTACAAAAAATGTTATATTTTCCAGAAAGGGTCCTATGGCTTAATTTCATTATATTTTGTATGGTATGGTGTATAAAGCAAAATAAAAATGCTGATAGAAGAGTTAAGTATGCAGTTTATTGGCTTGATTTAATAACTTTGTAGCTAACCTTGCTTCTAGGGAGAATTCATAATATCACCAAAAGCCTGTGGACTGAGTCACATTATCGATCACAGAGAAGATCTCTAGACAATTCTGCTTTAAGGAAAAAATACCCATAATCTAATTTCTGATTTTTCAAAAAGAACCAAAATTAATAACAGACTTTCTTTTTAACCTAAACATTTTTTGAAACACCGTTGAAGACATAAGGTCAAAGAGGAAGTAAAATGTATATTTATGCATATGTACAGGCTGTTGGTGGACATGACGGATTTCTATGGACATTGTTCTATGGACGTTGCCTTTTGTTTCTGAGTGGAAAAGGAAGTCAGAGATTAAATATTTTTTTAATTATTGCTTTTATTTTTGAGATTATAATGTAATTACATCACTTCCCCTTTCCTTGCTCCATTGCCTCTGCCATATACCCTTTCTTGCTTGCGATCTTTCATTATGATGGCCTCCTTTCATTAACTGATGTTATGTGACACATATATATAGATATACAATATATTCCTAAATTTAACCTGCTCAGTTTGCATAGTGTTACTTGAAACTTGAATGTATGTTTTCAGGGCTGAGCTTTTAGTATTGGAAAACAGATTGGTGTACTCTTAATATTAGGAGAGAATCCAGGACACAGAAAGAACAGCAATGGAAGACAGCAAAATTGATCATCGTTTTAATATAACAAACTTCTATCAAGTGGAAACATAAACCAAAGAATAATAAAGTATTTTAAGTACAGGAATATTAGCTATAATAAAATAGATTCATTCATTTAAAATTCAAAGTTTACCATTTGTAATATTTTTCAAAGTTAGTCCATAGAGTTAATATAGATAGTCACATTAACAACACCTGTGGTACATACTTATTTTGTCTATTTTACAGATAAAAATGACAGAGACAAAAATTTGTCTAAAGTAACATAGTAATCACTTATAACAAGAGCATATGACCACAAACACTAAATAACTTTGTAAACAGTAATAATACCTGAAATTATTGAGAAGTTACTAAATACTATGGGTGGTGATAGGCATTAAATGCAGGATGTAATTAATCTTTATAAAGCCTTCAAAACAAGAACACCAGTTATACATGGATTAATCTGTGAAAATTCTAAGGCACTCCGGGTGTGGGTAGTCTTAGCTGAAACATTTAGTATTTTTAATTTGAATAATAAATGCAGCCAAGGCTAAACAGATAAATCCTGTCTCAAAAACCAAGAAATCAAAAAAAAATCAAACAAATAAAAGAATATTGGTGAGAATCCAAAAAAAATGTGTTTGTACTTTTAAGTATTGAAATATAATTTTAATGAAGCCATGGCAAAAAAAAAATTGTAGGCTAAAACCAATGTTTTCCAGAGGAAAATAACTGTGATGAAATAATAAGTGAGAATTGGTTTTAAAGATTCGCACATGTAAGTTCTTATCTACATGAGTTTGATCACAGAAAATAAGAAAGCATTGCTTAAATAATGAAAAATGTTAACTAGTGAATAAAACATAAACAAATGCATTAACCTATAAATTTTGAACATAAATAAAAATAAACATGAAATTCTATTTTGGGCATACAATTTGTATTCTATACAAGCAGTTCTATTTTTAATAAATGGAATTGACCTCATGGTAATGAAACATCTTTCTGTGTTTTGTATCTTTTATGATTTGTCCCCAAGTACTCAGTGCTGACATTGTAGCCAAAGCCCCATGGACAAGGCACAGAGGTGTCCACCTGTGTTTAAATAAAACTTCATCTTCACAGAAAACCAGTCAAGGTCTAACTACTAATTCTAGAGTCCTTGATTTATGCTGATGAGAAGTCTGGGCTCCATGCGTAAGCTGAAGGAAATACACTGGAAAGTATTCAATTTATTTCCTTTCGTAGGAAATGCAAGAATGAAAAGAGAATCAGAATTGTCCAGTAACACATGGCGTTGCCACAAATGTCAAATGTGTCTCTATATTTTCATCATCCTTTTCCTGAACTTCAAGATTATCATCCTAAAGAAAGAATAAACAATTATTTTTCTCCCAATTTTTTCTATATTGTTTGTGTGGTTTGAGACATTTTATTTGTGAACATGGAAGACAGAAAAGAACAGAGATAAAACATCGCTTTCAAAGGTAATAATAAAAATGCTTTTTGGAAGATGGAAATATTCAAACCTAATATACCTATGGGGAAAAAAGCCCTTATACTACAATGCAATATGCTAATTGAAATTGGATGACAGGTTCCTGTATATTGTTTCAGTTATCCAGTTTGTTGTTTGTTAGGCTTGCTAGCCTGGCCTTCTGGAGCATCATATGTTGGGAAAGTGACTGACTCTTTCCTTGACTGTTTATATACAAACAATTCTAAGAACAGTAACAGCATCGTTGGTAAGATGTATATACCTCATAATTTGTGTGTGTGTGTGTGTGTGTGTGTGTGTGTGTGTGTGTGTGTGTGTGTTCATCACTGCATGTGTTATTTGTCACTGTGTATGTGAGTGTATGTGAGGTGTGCGCCAATGTTTGTGTATACACCCACATACCCATTAATAGTAGTGGAGGGCAGAGGATATCCAGTGTCTTTCTTTCTCACTGGTCTCCTTATTTTCTTAAGACAGGGTCTCTCAGTGAACTTGGAGCCAGCAAGCCCCAGCAACTCTCCTGCCTCAGTCCTTCACAGCAGTATGGTTAGAAGTATAGCCACCTCAGGATTTTAAAAATCTAGCTTTGGGCACTAAGGTCTGAACTTAGGTTCTCATGCTTATACAGTAGTGCTCTCACCCATCAAGCAAGCCAGCTCTATGAATCCATATTATAGTTTTTAAGACATTATTTTTAAAATAATGTTTTTTTCTGATTAGATGGTTAACTTTGTAAGATACATTAATTTAATTTTTGTGTGCGAAATATTATTGTGGGAAGCACCCTATGTTAGCAATTGACACAATCTATACAAAACCCAAACAGAATGCTAGGTGAGAAACCCTTACATGTATGTTGATTTCATCTGCTGCTACTAATGGGCATGGTTGTTCACACACACACACACACACACATACATATAAGAAAAAAAATAAGCCCATTTCCTCCTTTGCCACAAAAAAAAAGTGAGAAGGATCAATCCATTTCATGTGCTTCTAAATTCACAGTCATGTTGGGTTAACAGACTCACCACTTCTAGGCCCACTGTGGATCTCAGACACCTGGAACTTCAAGCACCTAGGGTCACCACTAGCTTGCTAAGTTATTCTGATACTCCATGGAAGTGGTTGCTTTAGGAAGGTATCCTTCAGGTGTTTCTGCTGTTCTACTTCCACCTTTTTTTCATAACATTATCTCTTCACATTCCTGCTTCCTAGAGGTGCATACTGCTGTAAATGTGTTGAGATATATCCTTGTCTGTAACATGAATCTTAAAAGGTCTTACAATAATAATACAAAAAAAGTAGAGTCAAATATTGGGATGAAAGCTGAAAGATCAGAGAAACAGAAAAATTCAGCCACGTTGTTACCTCTACAAAATCCTCAGCCTCAAGAGAGTCCCTGTTCCCACATATCTTTTATACCTTTTTCTGCCCTGCCATGTAATTTCCTGGGATTAAAGGCATGTGTGCTTCCCAAGCAAAGGCATAAGATCTTAAGTGTTGGGATTAAAGGTGTGTGCCACCATGCCTGGCTGTGTTACCAGTGTAGCCTTGAACTCACAGAGATCCACCTATCTCTGTCGGTTGAGTGATAGGATTAAGGGTGTGTGCCATCACTGTCTGGCCCCTATGTCTAATCTAATGGCTGGCTCTGTGATTCTGTTGCCCAGATAAGTTTTACTGGGGTGCACAATCTATCACCACTCTTGTCTTTCTGCTGCTGTAGGTTAATTTCCAAATAGCAAAGGAACAACAGCACTCAAAGTCTCCACTCTTGGTGCCCTAGGCTGATTCTTAAACTGAAGTAAGAAAGAAGTTAAAATGAAGTATATGGTAGATAATTAAAACAGAGATCATGTTCAATCAAACCTGAGACTTGAGGGAAGAAGAAAATAATGTAACAACTTTCTGTCTAAGTAGAGGATCGAGAGGAGTTTTGAAAAGGGGTGGGAAGAAATGTCGAGAGGCTCAGGTGATAAAATTATTTAGAGTGAAAGCCTAATCTGAGCTCCTCTCCTTAAAAAGGCAGATACCAGATGTGGTGGCTCACATCTGCTATGCCAGGACTCCTGCTGTGTGACGGGAGATGCAGACTGAAGAATCCATCCAGCCTGCAGTACACAGCCTGGCAGAAGCAAGAGGGACCCTTGCCTCAACTAGGGAGAGGAATAAAACTGACTCCTCACAGTTGTCCTCTGAGTTCCACATCTGGCCTGTGGTGTACACACACACACACACACACACACACACACACACCACACCACACTCACCACACACACCACACACATCACACACACACACACACAAACTGACACACACACAGAGACTGACAATAATTAACAACAACAACAATAATAAAAATTATAATTATTTTTAAGAAGGAAAGAAATAGGCCATTGAACTATTTATAGAGACTTGATGAGAATGACGATAACCAGCAATATCTTCTCCCATGTGTAGGTTAATGAGTTTTTATCACTAGCTGAATAAGATAATCATAATTTATATCCCAAGTTTACCATCACTAAATGTGAATACTTCTAGGTTTATAACTCAGGTTATTATTTATATTATGACACACAATTATTGTATTTTATATATAGGGTTTATAATAATAGACACAAATCAAGAAATAGAATTTCTAATAAAATTAATTTTGATTAGGTAGGGTCTAACTTTGTAGCCCTGGTTGGTTTTATAGTCAGAGATCCATCTGCCTCTGCCTCCTAAATGCTAGCATTAAAGTTATGCACCATGATGCCTTGCAAAATGAAAAATAGATAAAAAGATAAACTATATTTTGTTACTGTTTCCCAGGGTTTAATATAGTCAACAATAAGATTATTGAAGTGAGTACATTGAAGAATGACAGTGCAGAGTTATGACAGCCCCCCAAGAAACTCCTGCTGATATGAATTATGAGGGTCATTATGTTTGGTTTGGCATGAGATGGGGAGACCTTAAGGTATTGATACATACAAAATTGTTAGAAGTTTGGACACTGGTCCATACTGTTTTGTTTATAACTTTTCCAGGCTTGTGTATAGGAAGAAAATCTCTAATAAAAGGTTTTTGTCTATGATCCTATCTTGGATTTAATCTTCACACTTTTAAAGTGACTGTAAACTTTAAGATTATTTGTTCCTTAATATGGATAGTCTTTCTATGATAAATCTTGGTGTGCATCGACAAATCAGAAGCTGAGGGTCTTTCTTAGTTCTATCTATAAATAGTTCAATATTAGTTTAAAGTCAATGTAATCAATAACTTTTTGTTATATTTATAAAATGTAATGTGTTCCAAATTAACCCACAACAAAATTCTTACACTATGCAGATGATATTGATGATTAAGAGAAAATATAAATATTTGGCTAACAGGGAATAATAGACAAACCAGATTAAATAATGCAATCTAAGTTTATCAATTTCACCCTTCTAATGTGGAAAGTTTAATTTTACTATTGCTGAAATCATATGACTCTTGAAATTTCACATATCAGAGATAACCTACGTATTTTGTATTATTTCCACCAGGTCTATGACAAAAAGTTACATCCATTGAATGTAGCTCGGGGAATTGCTTCTCCCTAAGCATTTCATGTTTCAGGGTCATGTACCTTACTAGGCAAGTGATGGAGAGACAGAATTCAGAAGGATGAACATGCTTTAAAATAAATACAGGTTTGCTTTTGGAAGATGGATGTAAGAGATGTAAAATATGTAAAGCATTGAGCCCTGAGTCTAAAACTTTTAAATAATACTAGAGTGCCTGGATAATTTCTGCTCCTGGAATAATCAATGTAGTTCCTTGTTGAGACCATGGAAGTACACTGCATGCTGAGAAAGTTCATTAATGGGAAGAGAATTTCTAAAATGGAAGATTGGCACTGATGAAAGATACACATAAATGAACAAAAAAGCAGTCTGGATTGTCAAAAATGCAGCATGAGCGATTCTGGACCTCCATACCTCCAATGGGGTTCTCCCTGAGAACATGAGAATAGGAGAATGGAGAAGTAGTGAAGAGATAAAGAAATTAGTATCTGGTCATTTTAAAATGTCACTGTTATACAATTGAGGCTAAGACAAGGTTGATTTGGGCTGGTACACACAAGGCAGATTGAGAACATTTTTGTGTTTTAATTTTTCTAGCAGTTATGTGTGAATTGAAAATATCAGCTCTGAGCTGCTTTTGTCCACTAATAACTAGTAATGAGGTGGCCTCTTCTATAATTAGATCTAAAGTCATCAAAACAATAGTTTCTAGTCTGCCTTTATGTTTGGGAGAATAATTTTTGGATAGACACCGAAAGCAGGTGTCTCCAAGCATTTCACCCCTGCTAGGCACAGAGGTGAGGCAGCATGTGCACTGGAATGTTCTTCAGACTAAACACTGGTGGAAGTGAGGACCAACCCACTATAACTGAATGCAATCATCTGCCTCCCTGCCTCTTGTGTACATAAACCTGAGGAAGGTACTGAGGTTTAGTGGAAGAATAGATTTGGAGACAAAGAAGTTCAGCCCTAGTCCTAGGATTTTTGAACAAGAAAAGCCATCTACATTATTTTCAATTCCTTCTCAGCAAAAAGAAAGAATTGGACTAGACTACTTTAATTTTTTATGAACTAATATTTTAAGATTCTGTAATTAATAGGAGCATCTTAAACTGCTCGTGTCATGGACCTTCCTTAGAATGTGGCTATATACAGAATGACAAAGCCTTCTAACAGATGTGATGAACACAAGATGTGTCAGAAATATTTACATACTTATTTTAATACTTCCACGAAGATTTGTTTTTCTAGCTCTGTGATAGGCTTAGTATCAATGACTAGAGTCTTGTGAGAAATCCAAATTAGTCTAAGGATGCCTGAAGTCTGTGTGGTGCTTTGGGAAGGTATACACATGTGCCAGAATGTTGACTCCTAATGTTCATTCCCATATACATATTTCTATTTTTCTTTCAGATTATTGAGGAAGAGAAACCTTGAAGATATACTGAAGAGAGACAAATGATTTCAAATATCTCTTTTTAACAAGTGACTTTTGTGCCAATTACAGCAGGCATTTTCTTCCTATATTTCTTGTTAAATCCTCCTTAGAACTTTCAGCCATTTTGACCTTTGAGATCACGTGGTGTAATTACCTCAGCAGCATCTTTCTAACCTTAAAGAATAATGCAGCCGCCCTGGCTCAATGGAAATGAGGTATGCAGCCATGGGAAGAACGAAGGCTCCTTAAGTCTGAGACATTGCTTGGTGACAATTGTCTTGGTCTTTTAAAGATTAACATTGCGGGTGCGGAAGTGTTCTAAGTGAGAGCACCGTGCAGGTTTCATTGTAATTAGTTTCTATATTCAGATTAATTCATGGGCCCGTTGTCAACTACAGAAATGTCCAGACTAGATAAGGTAATCCATCCCTTGGGGGGAAAGAATGAATTCAAAGTGTGCAGGATGTGAACAGAGAAGCACGTTGAAGACTGTCAGTGCGGTGGGGGAGGGGCAGCAGGTGCCGAGGGTTTATCACCAGAATTTTTAATCTTAATCTTAAATAGCTTTATACCCTTTTTTCTAAGTGGTAAGACTTTTTTCCTGCTATTGTTTGTTTATAAATGATCTTTTGGTCAAATATAAACCACATGGAAACAAATCTATTATATAAGAAGGATTTAGTCTTCCTCTTTCATTTTAATCTTGAGATGTCTTTATAATTTTATAGAGATTCAGTGCTTTGTTTCTTGCTTTAAATACACTGATATTTATCAGTTTTAGTCACCTGAAAAAGTCTATGTGGGATGAAAGAGGGAAGTGTGTATGCTGGGTTAATCCTGGGATAGCCTCATGTTTTTACACCTGTGTTGGGGACATCTGGATTTTTTAATCAGCAAATTGTAAACATTTCGTCAAATATCATTTCTGTGGTTTGTGTTCCTGTTGGCCCAGAAACAATTAAAAAGCAATTACAGTCCCTGTGTCTACAAACTGTATTTTGACTCTGCACCGCTGTGGGTAAAAATGTGCAGTGCTCAGGAGGACAGATCTTCAGAGCATCTGTCTTCTCTCCACGTAGTCCTGAGAGCCTAGTGAGTTTTCCTGTCTGCCCCCACTTCTTGTCTTTCCCTTCATGTGAAGGCTGAAGAGATCCTTGGCCGGAGCCCGTATGGAGAAGTCGCTGCCCACGCCCCCATTTGTACAGCGGTTTATGAAATCTGAGCTTGTTTGTTTTACTGCCCCTGCATTTCCATTTGTGTTGACTTCAAGGTTTGTTCGAATCTGTTCTCAGCATTGTTTCTGAATCTCAAGCAGAGCCATTCAGAGTTGTCTGGCACCATACAGGAATCACCAGCTCTTCTGACCAAAGTATTTGAGTCTCTAAGGGTAGACATGGAGCTGGCATTTCCTGAGGACAACCTGCACCTCTCTCCCACAGCTGTACAGGCCCTGGGAATGCTTCTCCCACTAAAACCAAAATAACGGGAAACATTACCTAATCACATACTTTTCTCCTGGTTAATAATATATATTGTGTTTAAAATGTACTTATACCAAATGTGTACATTCTTGGGAAACTTGTGGGGACCTGATTTTTAAAAATTCAGTACTGTTTTCTGTGTCTTCATTCTGTCAAAGTTGTGTATGTGGAGCTCATCTCTTTGGGAATCCTCTGTGAATGAAGACCCTTGGATTGATTCCTTTCCTTCAAACCAGCATGACAACATGGCCCCTGAGCTAACATCTCACTTCAGCTGATGTTTGTTGTTGATGTTAACAATTACGACTCCCCTTGTTAATTCATTTATTTCTTTGAACAAATGCAGTAGAATATGATTATTGGAGTAAAATGATACTGAATATAGATGCTAAATAACTTTATGAAATATTCAAAATTTAGACTTTACAGGAATTTGTTTCTCAAATGAGATTTGCCATCACCAAAATAAATTTATATTTGTTATGCAAATACTGCTCTGTAAAATAATCACTACCAAAAATTACCAGGTGGTTTTTAAAAATTGTTCTTTTAACGGGATTGGAAAGATAGAGAAAAATTTTACATAAGGAAATAATTGAGGAAAACTTTAGAATTTTTTTCTAATGAAACAGTCTTTGCTTGAAAAGAAGCTAATACCATAGCCTTAGAAGTAGACCTCTTTATACTTAATTCTGTACCCATATACTCACAAATATGTCTGGAGACACCCCTCAGTATATTCTCTAGAATATAAGTAGCGCCATGTGCTTTATTTCAATGTATTAATGCTACTAAACAATGGGCTCTGACAGAAAATTAGGTGAATGATCCTGCAGAGATTGTGATACTTCATGTTTGTCTTCTAAATAATATTCACAGGGCTTTGTGGCACGGACCATGAAACCACATTTAGAGCTTAAAACCGAGTATCAAAAATCCTTAATTCCAATCTTGCCAAAGGTATTGTTGACTTCCCCTGCAACCCCATTTCATTTAATTTACTTGGAATTAACTTAATCACTTCTGTGGCCTGTGGAAATAAAAGCACTCTCATACTTCATGGGGGTGCCATGTAATTAATGTATTGAATTTGCGAATTAAATAATGCTGGAGTGCTCTGGGTAACTGAAGTATTTATGTAATGGTTACTTTGTCCTGCATGTATGCACAAATACTGTCCCAGGGGATACATCAGGGCACATTAGTGGCTGCTTAAAAGCTCTGTTTTGGTACCAAAGTGAACTCACATGAGCAACTAAGGATGTCAGGCTGGCATCTACAGTAGACGTTCAATCAGCTCTCTGAATTCTTAGCAGTGGTCAAATTCTAAGAGGTACCTCAACTGAATCTTTTTATGGCTTTAGTATGTGATGAATAATATTGTCAAGAAGACATTTTACATATAAAAAGTATGTACTGTAAGGAAAAAAATAGGTTATTCAATACCAATATTCCAATCATCTAAGTGTGCATATGACAACAGCATGCCAGAGATACTACCTTGACATTAACTCTAGCTCTTACCTTTCTTAAACAGACATTAGCTATTCAAAACCCTATGAGTTATGAAAAGCAAATAAGGCTACCTAGAGGGGAGAATGGGAGGCGAGGAAGGTCATTTCCTGATAAATGTGACTGCTTCCATTTAAAAATAATTAGAAAGGGTAGAAAGAAACAATTACCCCAATGCTATTTGACACAACTGAATAATTGCATGCATTAGTGACAACTTCTTGGCTTCTTAGAAAAAGCTTAGAAAAAGCTGCCAAATACTTGACTTACCTTTGTTCTTGTTTTCCTCATTGTGAACCAGGGATGGCAGTATACTAACACACGGGACTATGCTTGATAACATGCTGCTTGACCGAACTATGGGTAGGTTGCAAAAAACAATTAATAGTTGCATAGTTTTGTTATTAACATTGATCCACAGCACATTGGAATCCTGCAGTTTCACAATTCACCTTCATCTTGGATGTGTTCTATTTATTTGTTAAAAGAATCTCCCAGGATGCTGTTTGATTGTGCTTGGGATTGTAAGGTATTAGGTGTAATTCAAAGAATCAAGTTTATTTAGCATCTTTTGTCATTTAATAAATGATATTAAAGACACAAAAAATTAATCTACTATTTAGTCATGAAGCAGACTGGGTTCTACATGCTTTAACATTTAGGCAGTTGTGATTTCTTGTGTGTGCCATTAAACAAGGAATGTTCTGACAGTTCCATGGAAGTGCTTGTCATCAGAGCCTTGCAAGTCTTGGCTAAGTTACTGGCAAAGAAAAATAATAAAATGAAATGTATATGCTATGATGTTTAAAAACAATTAACTAGAAAGTTGGTATTAGTTTTAAAATACAAAATAAATTAATTAAGGCAATGTATGAAATTGCCTTATGTTTTTCATTTGTATAATATACATAACTAAGGGTATTGTTAGATCAGTATTGATGGAGGTAATATGGAAATAAAAGAAACCAGACAAGCATTTCCAGAAGAAGAATTGTTCCTTTAATCAAAACAACTGAATGGCCTTGGTCTCTCCACAAGAATAGACTAGGCACACTATGGAGTTTTATGCGACAGAAAGGGGCTGAGATGGAAGAGTCCATGTGCTGGTCAGTTTCCCTGCAGTCTCAAATGACAGACTAGTGCAGGCCCTGTGCATGCTGCCACCGGCTCTGGGAATTCATGTGTCTGTTGGTCCTGTTGTGTTTAGAAGGCCTTGTTTCCTTGGTGTACTTCATGCACTCTCGATCTTATAATCCTTCTGCCTCCTCCTCCTCCTCCTCTCCAGCTTTCCCTGAACCCTCAAGGGAGAGATTTGATAAAGACAATTTCTAGGAAAATGAACAATTTTAAAAGATATTTTTAGGCATTTTTTTCCTTATTGTCTTTAAATTTTTCTTTTATTTTTGAATTGCACTGTTTTATCACTTACCTATTCTTTCTCCAGACCCTCCCCTATAGTCTTCCTTCCATACTCTTTTTCCAGTTCATTGCCTCTTTTCATTATTTTTATAGATGTATACCCTCATAAAAACATACACACATACACATACACACATACAAACACAGACACACACACATATGCATAGGAACATATATTAAGACCACTTGTCAAGTGTTGGCATTATTATATATTCTTAAATATAATCTGGCCAGTCTATAAAATGTTTCTTGTATGTGTTGTTTTCAGAACTGACTATTTGGTATCAGATAACCAAGTGTTATAAACTTCCCTGGGGAAGACTATTTCTCTAATTCTCAGTATTCTTTAGATGCTTGAAGAGGTCTGTTGGCTCTTTTTCTTTTCTTTTGAGAACTCTAGTTCAGGTCCCAGACCCATTTAAAAAAAATTTTTTTTGAACAGACCATTTGCTTTTGATTCTTTTGTTTTGTTTTGAGTTCTTTATGTATTTTGGATGTAAATATTCTGTCAGGTCTATAGGTAGCAAAGATTTTCTCCATTTTTGTTTGCTTCCTGTTCACCTGATTTCTGTGTCTTTACATGGGCAGGAGCTTTTTAGTTTCATAAAGTCCCACTTGTCAATTGTTGGCCTTAATTCTTGGGCAAGTGGAGTCCTATAAAGTCCTTTCCTTTACCTTTATGGTGTATGGTACCACCTATGCTTTTTTCTGGCAGTATCAGTGTTTCAAGTTTCACTTTAAGTTCCTTGATTCATTTAGAGTTAGTTTTTGTGCAGGTTGATAGATATGGGTCTAATTTCATCTTCTACAAGTGGACATCCACTTTTCCTAGGACCATTTTTTTTTTTTTGAAGATCTTTTGTTTTTCCAGCATGTGATTTTTGGCATCATTATGAAACAGTAAATGGTTGAAGTTATGTGTACTCATGTTTGAAACTTCAATTTTATTCTGTTGGTCTTCATCTCTGTTTTTGTGCCAGCAAAACAGACATGTGTGCGTGCGCGCGCGCGCGCACACACACACACACACACACAGAGAGAGAAAGAGAAAGAGAGAGAGAGAGGGAGGGAGAGGGAGATTGTGATTCCATATAAAAATGTTTTCTATTTCTCTGAAAAATGAAATGGAGATTTTGATTGGGATTGCACTGAATCTGTAAATGGCTTTTGGGAAAATGCTCGTTTTCACAATGGAATGTCTTCCCAGTTTCCTCTTTTTTTCATTATAACGATTCATCACCTTCCTGGTTAGGCTTATTCTTAGATTTTTATTTTATTTTTGTTTGAGGTTATTGTGAATGGGACTTTGTTCATTATCTCATTCTCTGTATATTTGTGGGTGATATATAGAAAAGGTAATGCTTTGGGAGAGTTGATTCTGTACTATATTCTATTCATATTCAGTAATATGAATTTATTTATTCATATTCAGTAATATGAATATTACTGAATTTACACATCATTTATAGAAGTTACTGATATATAGAATATATAGAATATTACTGATTTCAGTGGAATTGCTTCAATTATTTCTCATGTAGGATGATGCTAGATTCATATTATTGGTTTCATATTATACTACTTTTAAAAAGGAAGATGTGGAGAGGCAGAAGGCAGAAAGAAAGGGAAGCTCTGTCTGACCTTAGGTGGGTCCAAGCTTATACATGGAGTGGGGGCATCTTATTGTTCATGTGTTCAGATGGCCAAAATGCCCATGAAGAAGGTACTATGCAGCTTCTTACAGGGTCAAAGCTGGGCAGAAATGACTTCTGTAGCTCACAATTGATGCTGGGAAATGTAGTCTTTCAATAGAAAAACTATCATTCCTAACTCTGAAAAGATCTAAGAAATACAGGGCAGGAGTTTTATAACTGTTTTCTGGTGAGGAAGGTCTTTGCTAGAATTGGTAGTTCTGGTTCCACTGAGAGGTGTCCTCTGGTTTTGTAGCAGGGGAGAGTCTTAACTTGATCAGCCGCATTGGATCAGACAATTGCCATCCTATGTTCCTGAAGATATTTGGGAACTAATTTTTAGAGGGCTATACGCAGATGATTTGGTCATGTAATAAAACAGATTTCCAGGAAGGTTGAGGGGTAGGGAGAACCAGAGGTGGGAGGAAGGGAATAGGTTGGTGAGATGAACTTGGTATAGAGTTGACTCAGGGTAACAGTAACTGGTCATGTTTCCAGGACTGTTGCACCTAAATAAGCCAAGAGAAAGTAGCAGGGAACTGCAGATCATCAACAGAGCAAAACAGGAGAAAATAGAATTGTATCAGTCTGGGAGAAGTGCATGAAGGTCTCTTTTATCTAAAGTTTCTCCACAGCATCTCCACAGCATCTTTTTGCAGATGTATCAGGAACAAATGGAGCTGTTATAGGGTGAAAGCTTTTGGGAGAGCTTGCATGGAACATTTGTTTGGGTATAGTGTGAAGTTCAGTAAGTAAAATATTTAAAAGACAGGCCAGAAACATGGGTACAACCATAATAATGATGAAAAATGTGATCCAGGAGAGGAACCAGAGGTAAGGGAAAAGGAAGGAATTTCTTTCTGGTCCCGTGTCTTTAGACCCCATTTCAAACCTGTTAGGATCTGTAGCCTGGAAGCAGCATTGTTAAAGAGGACACAGATTCCATCCTTAGCAGTAGTCAGATGAAAAAGTTAATTATAGAGTACTTCCACAATTGAGCTAGCCCTGAAGGATGTTAAGTTGATCTGAGTTGGTGAGACAGAGGTTAATTGATGCAAAGGAGGCTTCAGGCCAGATGTTTAAGTTCTGCATTCACAAAACAATGTCCAGAGTGGCAAGAAGAGGGATGAGTCCAATGGTTCGTGGCTCATTAGTCTTGTTTTAGAGGTCACTCAAACTGCTTTTAGGGATTTGAGGGCATTGATCTTTTGGTAACTGCTTTCAAGGCTGACAGAAGGGTTGTGAGGAGAGCAGCAGTCAGAATGCCTCAGGAGATGGTCCATCCAAGGGGCCATGAGAAAACTTAACAGTTGGCCAAGATCCAGAACATCAGTCAGGAGGTAAAAACTGTACAGCTTTGTCAGGAACACTAAGAGACAAAGTTACAAACTTTTACATCAAGATTAACATGAGCTAAATGCAATTATAAAACTACTGGACCATGTACCAGAGTTCTGTAGAAGGATAAGGTACCTGAAATTAGCTGTTTGTTACATCAGTCTCCTGTAAAAGCAATAAGCACCTAAAAGCTTTGTAAATGAAGTCAGTTAAAATCAGCATGGAAGGGATGAATCTGAACAGAATGTGTCTAAGTGATATTCCTTGCTTCCAAGTATGATGATCTTTGTATATTTGCTTTAAATATTAACAATGCTAGCTATTATTTAATGAACAAAAACAATATCTTAATTAAAACAAAACAATTTGATAAGGTAATTTTTAGAAAGAAAAAAATAACCTTAGATGACCATTGCTAGCATTTGAAAACATGACTTAATAATCTTTTGATAATATCAAATTGTCATACCTATATTCCAAGAAGAAACAATGTAATTTTAAGTTGCATTTTCCAAAAAGAAATGATTTTCAATTTCTAATTTAAAAAGTATGATCCCAGAAATGATGTCTGTCTAGTCAAGAATAAATGATTCACTTTACACAGTTTTTTTTAAAAAATCAACCCTATTAAGAGGACCCTTAAAAAAACTCTACATTTTCTCTAGGTGGTGGTGGCACACGCCTTTATTCCCAGCATTCAGGAGGCAGAGGTAGGTGGATCTCTGTGAGTTCGAGGCCAGCCTGGTCTACAGAGAAAAATCCAGGACAAGCACCAAAACTACATGGAGAAAACCTGTCTCAAACAACAACATAAACTCTACATTTTCATTCCATACATTCAACAAATGAATGAAGAAAGCAGATAATCATGTCAAATCTGTAATAAATAAGTTAGACTGAATTAACAAAGAAGGCTACAATCAATTAAGAGAAGCTTTAAGCAATATTGGCTTTTAGAATTTCTTAGAAAACATCCTCAAGCATCACTGCCAACACCTGTGCACTCCTTACAAGGAGAGAGTGGAGTGAAGACACAGTGGAGCCCTCTGTCTGGGCAGACACTAGATTGTATCCTTAAGCACCATGGTTGAGTCCAGGTTGGAGAGACTCTCCTTCATTTAAGTCATCTCCTCCTGAAGAATCTGAGGACTTGGAATAGCACTTAACACAACCGTTCGTTGACTCTTCAGATACAAAACCAACTGTCAAATATACAGCTTGGCTATTCTGAATAACTTTCCAAAGCCCTGAGTTTGATGACAGAGTATCTGGTCTCCTCGTTTAATGAGGGAACATGGGTGGTTAGGGTATATATGCTAAAATTAGCTTTGGCTAAGAGGAAGAACTGAATGCCAGGGTAAAGAGCATGACAAATTGAACTTGCATGCAGGGTAGTGGGCTTATGTCTAAGTTTCCCCTCTTCAGAGCTTGCTCATATATCAGTTTGGGAAATATTAGGGCAGGGTAATTGCTATTTGCATCTCTGCCGTCAGAGACACTTAGGATGTGGGTGCAGACACTGAGATCCTCCGTTGTGCAAGAGAATCTATCCCTGGTGATGTGATACATGAGGAGTAGTTCATGTTTGCCTAAGGAGATTTTTCTGGTTTGCCCTACCTGGTCAGAACTGGTCAGGCATACATAGCTGGGAGCAAAAGCAGCAGACTTCTGGCAGGTCTGACTTTCCATGCATCCTTCTCCAGTAATGAGCTAGCCTGCAACTTGCCCTGGTGGAGTGGTGCTCCTGCCAAGTGGGCTTGTGCTTCATTCAAGGGAACTGCTTGAGTTTGGGGCTTTCCAGCCACGTGAGTCTATTATAAATTCAACCCTTTTTTACTCAGGCATTCAGTCTGTTATAACCAATTTCATATGCCTGATTTTGAATATTATTTTACATTAAACAAACTAAGTTTACTTTAAACTTGTTTTGCTTTGCTTGCTTTAGAATTAAATTTATCAAGACATGCAAAAAACTGTATGATGGGATAGAAAATGTGGTCTCTCCTTTCAAGTTTGTGCCCTATCACTGAATGTCTTAGTCTGTGTCCTGTTGCTGTGAAGAGACACCATGATCATGATTTAAAAAAAAATTAATTGAGGGCTACTTGACTACTGTTTCAGAAGTTTAGTTTATTATCCTCACGGCAGCATGCATACAGACATGGTAGCTGAGAGCTCTATATATGGATCTCTAGGCAGCAGGAAGAGCAATAAGTCTTTGAGGCTGGCTTGATATTTTGAAACCCCAAAGCCCACCCTCAGTGATACACTTCCTCCAACAAGCCCACACCTACTCCAACAAGACCACAGGTCCTAATCCCTGTGAGTGGTCTCTCCATTAACACTAAACATACAATATATGAGCCTATGGGGACCATTCTTATTCAAACCACCAAAATGAATTACATTTGTACTAAGCATGATTTACCACTAACTTGTATAGCTTAATTATCTTTGGCAGTTTACAGTAGTAAATTAGTAACTTTTTTAAAGATTAGGATTTTATAATTTTATCCTTTCTAAGTTTGAGCCTTAGAAAATGATAATTCTGTTGGCTGAGTCTACCAGGCTGGACTGACTCCCCAGGGGAGACCATGACTTGGAGGAGGTGGGAATTGGAGGGGGGGTTGGGGGCGAAGTCTGGAGGGTAGGAGGAGGGAGGATGGGGGAATCTGCAGCTGATATATGAAATTAAGTTAATTATAAAATAAAAATATTTTTAAAAAGAAAATTAAATATCAAAATTAATTTCCAAATAAACACTAAAACATAAATACTGTTCACAGGGAGACTGGGAACCTCCCTTTCCTGATCCTTTTATAATGTAGTTTTACAAATGTCAGTTTTGTTTTTTTTAATATGACTGAGTTTCAAAACAAACCCTCTTGGATGACTTTAAAAGGAAGATATAATGATAACCAGAGGTTGTAACACGAATCTTAAATGGTCTTATTAATAAAAACAAATTCAGGGCCTAGTATTGGGGTGAATGCTGGAAGATCAGAGAAGCAGAACAAGCCACAACCACCTCACCTTGTCAATCCCTCAACTGATCCCGTTTCCTCAGACTGGAAGCCTCTGAGTCCTCATCCAGAATGAATCTCAGCTGAACTGTTGCTCAAAAGCCCAAAAGCTTAACCAGCATCTAGTTCCTCATCCTCACACCTTAAATACCTTTCTGTTTTTTGCCATCAGTTCCTGGGATTAAAGGCGTGAGTCACCATGCCTAGCTGTTTCCAGTGTGGCCTTGAATTCACAGAGATCCAGATGAATCTCTGTCTCTGGAATGCTAGGATTAAAGGTGTGAGTGCCACCATTTTCTGGCCTTTGTATCTAGTGGCTGTTCTGTTCTCTGACCCCAGATAAGTTTATTAGGGTGCACAATATTTTGAAGATCACAATACTACTGCAAGAGGTCTCAGATGTTCTAGTTGTATTATGGGAACTACCTTAGTTGATTTTTACCACATGATCATCTTAACAAAAAATGGTTGTAATGTTCCATGGCATGGACTTTCTCTAACATTAGTAAAGATAGTGGCAGAGTCACATGACTGCCAAGATGCAGACAAGCCACGTGGTTGTCATTTATTCTAAGGGGAGCATAGTTCATAAGCCACAAAGGCAGCAAGTTGCATAGTACTCCAAGGAAAGCACATCAGGTGAATATCCTCTCCCTGTGTATAATAGTCGAATTCAAGCTACATATGTGGTATGCTATAGTAAATTAAGATTATCTATGCACAGGTTTTTGAAATAACACTCAATGAACATAGAAATTTTAAAACAAAGAAAGTTAACATTTTCAACAAAAGCTTTAATGACAGTAAACAGAACCACAAAAAAAGGTGTGTGTGGGGTGGAGAATTCAGAGAGTTAAACACCTTGCCATTTGTTAAACACCTCTATAGGAAATAATTTACTTGTTAGCTATTCTCAGGCTCAAAGTGACTTTTCCTGGGCTCCTCTATTTTTCTCTACTTTTCCCTGTCACTGACCCAAGACACAGACTTAGAGGGAAATTTTTAAATAAACATGTTTGGGTGTGGAGCAGATGGGCCAAAATCCAGCTCCAGGGCCAGTCTTCTCAATATTGACCACATTTCAGAGACATTTGAATCTGTGTAAGTCTGAACTCGGTGATCTATATATAAACATATCAAGTTGGTGTGTGTCTGCAGACAGGAGCAGACAACCTGAAATGCTTTTAACCCCTAGATGGTAAAGATACAAGCAGGACTTTCCAGTGTGAGAAAGCAGAAACACGAGTAGGCAAAAAGACACAAGGCAAGAGATGAACAGCAGGCATTCTGGCTCTAGGTGTGGGTGTAAGTCAGAGACTTGAGAAAAGTTTAAATGAGATGGGTGTTTTATGGGACATTCTGTCTTATGGTGTTACCTAATTCAATTGAGGCATTAGACATAGAAAGTTCCATATTGGAACCAGCAGTGGCCATTTGTCCAGTGTATATTCAGGCTGGATTTGCCTTCAAGGGAAAGGAGAGTCTCTGGTTTCTGTTCCTGTCTGAGATCCTCTAAGTTATCCCTCAAACACGCCAAAGGAATATCTTTTGGTACAGAAAATTTGAAATGCATGGCAAGGCCCAGAACCAAGGTAGAGACAGGGGTCAATGTCCAGCTGTGTTGAGTGTTTCTTGTAGCTGGAAATGACCAAAAGTCCCTGGAACGTAAGAGGCATTCCCACCCATTACAATTCCAGGGTTAAGGAGCCACAGGACTTTGGATAGTTATAACAGCTTTTGGATGAAGGAGTGAGGTCTTGCAGCCACTGGAAAATCTCTGGTGCCTTCAACTGAGCAGATTTTAAGAAAGCTCCAGCCTGGAGGTGGTGGCGCACGCCTTTAATCCCAGCACTCGGGAGGCAGAGCCAGGTGGATCTCTGTGAGTTCGAGGCCAGCCTGGGCTACCAAGTGAGTTCCAGGAGAGGCACAAAGCTACACAGAGAAACCCTGTCTCGAAAAAACCAAAAAAAAAAAAAAAAAAAAAAAAAAAAAAGCTCCAGTGAGACCCAGAAACCTAACTGGCACCTCCAAGTTAGGTCTAGCTGATTACTTTTTTTTTTTTTTTAATGTTGCACGCATGTTCTGATTGAGTGCAGCATGGCCTCCCATCTAGGTCAGGCTGTGTTGGGGCAGTAAGGCGAGAGAGAAAGCGCACAGAGTGAAAGGAAAAGGCTTCCTGAGAGAAGCAGGTGGACCTCCGGGGCTCTCTCCTGTAGAGGAACATATGAAAGCAAGGGAGGTTGTGAGTCCGTGGGTGGGCTTGGGTCTCTAGTAGGCTTTTCCAACTGGGACTTTCAGCAACATATGGTAGATGTAAAAATCATCTGTAAAGAGATGGAAGTCAGAGAGAAAGAGAGACTTGGTCTGACCTTGGGCAGGACCATGATGATTCACCACGAGGGGCATCTTTGTCACTCATGTGTGAAGATGGCCAAAATGCTTACTGGGATAATGGAATGCAGCCTCTTAGAGCGCAGAAAAGAGTTCCACAGTCTGCAAGGGAATCTTTACTCCTTCAGTGGGAAACTATCATTTCTCACATATAGCTTTTATAAAATTTTGAGGTATTTTTCTCCTAGGCCTACTTTCCCTAGGACTTTTATCATGAAGTCACAGTCACGTTGGATTTTCTCAAAGGCCTTTTTCTGCATCTATTGAGATCATCAAGTGTATTATATCATTAAGTTCATTTACATAGTTTATTACATTTATTGACCTGCATATGTTGAACCATCCCTGTATTTCAGGGATGAAGCCAACATGCTCATGGTGGATGATTATTTTGGTATATATTTGTACTCTGTTTGCAAATATTTTATGAAGTATTTTTGAGTCTATGATAATCAGGGACATTGGCCCTCTTTCCTTTCTCTCTTTCTCTCTCTCTCTCTCTCTGGTATGTCTTTACCTAACTTTGATATTAGAGAAATACTGGCTTTCGAGAAGAAGCCTGGAAATGCTTCATCATCATCATCATCATCATCATCATCATCATCATCATCTCTTCTCCTTCTGCTCCTCCTCCTTCTTTTTTGAATAATTTAAGAAGAATTACATGGAGACTTTTTGAAAGTCTGGTAGAATTATGCTGTGATTCCCTCTGGCCCTGGGCATTTTTTTGTTAGAAGGCTTTTTATTATTATTTCAATATCTTCCTGTTTTATGTGTCTGTTTAGATTTTTGGTTTATTCTTGGTTTAATTTTGGTGGTTTGCTTGAATGTAAGCTATTCAACAATTTCTTTTAGGTGGTTGTCCAGCTTAATAGAACAATGGCCTTTAAACTATTCCCTTATAATGTTCTGAGTTTCTTTAGTGTTTATTGTATTGTGTCCCTGTTCACTTCTGATTCTTTCAATTTGGGTCCTCTCTTTCTTTCTGTTAGTTGAGTCAAGGGTCTGTCAATCATGTTCATCTCAAAGAAGCAGCCCTCAGATTTGTTGATTGTTTATATTGTTTTGTTTGCTTCTGTTTTATTAATCTCTGATCTTATATTATTATTTCCTGCCATTGATTTGGTTTGCATTTGGATTGTTCTTGTTTTTCCAAATTTTGGAGAGGTGTCACTAAAATATTTATTTGCACTCTGATTTAACTGTTTCCTTGATTAGAATGAAGTATCCCTCTTATCTCTTCTTATTGGTTTTAGTTTAGGTCTACTTTGCTAGACATTAAAAAGACAGTGACACCTGCTTGAGTCCTGGTACCATTTGATTAGACTATGTTTGTTCATCCTTTTATTCTAAGGTAATGTCTCTCTTTAAAGTTAAGATGTGATTCCCATAGGCAACAGACAGGTGGATTTTGTTTATTGTTGCATTCAGCCAGCTTGTATTTTTTACTGAAAGAGACAGGCCATTAGTATTTTAAGCCATTATTGAAATGTATGGGGTAACTCTAGTTAGCAATCTTGTGTTGTTAATTTTTTGAGTTGTTGGTGTTCTCAGTTGTATTTTCTGTTTTAGTAATTATGGCTTCATATTTCCTTCTACAGTCTCTTGGCTAGGATCATTTCTCTTCATACCCAAATATTGCTTCCTGTATTTTCTTTGGTTTGGTTTATTAGATAAACATTTATTTTTAGGCTGGTGATAACATGCAAAGGTTTTCTTTCTCCTGTAACCATAGTGGATAGTTTTTTCTGGGTATAACAGTATAGGACATCCGTCATAGTTTGTAGATCTTGGAATGCACTGTTCCACGCTCTATCTTTCACAGTCTCCTTTGAGAAACCAGCTGTTACTCTTGTGGTTTTACTTTTTAAGGAACATGTCTTTTTTTTTTCTTTTCTTAAAGCTTTCAAAACACTTTCTTTGTTCTGTGTACTTAACTTATAATTAACAATATTATGCATGCTATCAGTATTTTTTTTTTTTGCTAGGTTTGTCTCTGGAGTTTTTTTCTTTTTTTGTTTTTTTTTTTTTAATCTGTATGAGGGTATGCCTTTCCTCAGTTTGGGCATGCTATTTTTCTTTTATCTTGTTAGGTAAGTACTCTCTGCCACTTACTTGAGATTCTTCTCCCTCATCTATGCCTACAACTCAAAGGTTTTGGCTTTTCATGATGTATCATTTTTCCTATGTGTTTCTTTCTTGTGGTTTTTTTTTTTTTTGTGTGTGTGTGTGTAATTTATCTAAGTCCTCTAGTTTATCGTTGAGTCCTGATATTCTATTTTCTGCTGTATTTGTTCTACTTCCAAGGCTTTCCTTTGAGTTTTCTAGTTGGGCTTTTGGATTTTTTCAAATTCATCTTCATTTCAGCTGGAATATTATTCAATGCTTCTATCTCTTTGCTAAATTCCATTTTCAAGTTCGAATTATCTTTGTCATTTCCATTAGTTTTATGTTCATGTTTTCTTAGACATCACTCAGGCATTTATTTTCTTTAATTTCATGGAGCAATTTCTTTGTTTCTTCTTCAAATTTCTCGAATTCTTTGATGAAATTTATGGTTTTTTTTTTTTTAATTATGTGTATGGGGATTCGTCTAGGTAATTCTTATTGGCAAACTTTTCTAAATGATTGGTGGGGTTTGAAGAGGAAGTATGTTTTGATATTATACTGTTTGTATTTTTGTGATAAGATCTGGGCATGAGGACCTCTTCTATAGTTTTGTGTCTGTCTAGACTCTGGAGAATTGGAAGTATTTTTTTCTAAGTCCACACTTAAAGGTTCTGGTACTGGGAGCACAGTTACAGTTTAACTTTACAGTTAGGGCTTAAGAAGATTCTGAACTTCACTCTTTTGCTTTGAAGGCTGATGCAGGGTCATGGCTAACCTTAAATGTCACCTCAGAGGACTGAGCTGCATAAGGGAGATTAGTAAAGCTTGCTATTGAATATGTCTGCAAAGAGTTTGCAGACAAGACTAATAAGAAGTGAAGACTCTTCCTAAATATGAGTGTCAGCACCTAGTGCTTTGGAGTCACAGATGGAAACAAAAAGAACAATAGGAATCCCAGTGCCACAAGCTTTCTCTCTCTGCTTTTTGCCTCCAAGACAGGAATTGCTCTGCTTTGGCAAATGTGGCTCACTGTGACCTTCACCCTCCTCGTGGTCAAGAAACAATGCAGCCACTGGACCATAAACTGACACCTCAGAAACTGAGCCACGATGGTCTTTTCCTTTCTTTCAATTGCTTCTCTCAGATATTTTTCACAGTAATGAAAAATTTGCATATATGTCACAAAAATATTTCTTTTTAAGGAATGTATGTCTAAGTGTTGTGGCAGGCTACAAAAAATTCAGTGCTGTAATATCCTGAAAGATGAGATTTCAGAGACAGGAGCAATGTTTCTAGAAAAATAAGTCTAGAGATCACCAGTCTAATGTCTGACAAATACTTATCAAAAGTTCAGTTAAATGTGTGAACCAGAGGAAGAATTTAAGTATTCTTTAAGAAAATACATTTGATGACTCTTTAATTTCCTGGAGTCTTTGTTCCTGGAGTCTTTGGAATCAATGAAAATATGAATATATTTCAAGTGGAAAATTTGTAAATGCTTCTTCTTCTTCTTCTTCTTCTTCTTCTTCTTCTTCTTCTTCTTCTTCTTCTTCTTCTTCTTCTTCTTCTTCTCCTTCTCCTTCTCCTTCTCCTTCTCCTTCTCCTTCTCCTTCTCCTTCTCCTTCTCCTTCTCCTTCTCCTTCTCCTTCTCCTTCTCCTTCTCCTTCTCCTTCTCCTTCTCCTTCTCCTTCTCCTTCTCCTTCTCCTTCTCCTTCTCCTTCTCCTTCTCCTTCTCCTTCACCTCCTCCTCCTCCTCCTCCTCCTTCTCCTTCCTCCTCCTCCTCTTCTTCTTCTTTGTCTCCTCCTTCTTCTTTTTTTGTTTTTAGTGCTGCTTAAAATAAAACCCCTGATCCAGAATATAGACACTATAAAGAAAATTGCAATGAAATAATGAAAAAGTCCATGTCAAGTTACATCTCATTATCTATAATTATGATTTAAAAGGTACAATATTTTTATTGCCATATTGTTCAAGTATTATTCATCTTTAAAATGCCTTTTAGCATTTTCTACCTTATAAACAAAATAAAGACACATATTTTTAAGTACACAATGCTGTGCTTCCACTTCCTCTAATGTTGATAATGTTGGTTAAATATATTCATTTAGCATGTCAAAGGTTTGTGGAAAATGGATTTGGAAAACAGGATAAGAAGCAATTTCATTGACATGAGCATTCTATGAAACATAGAAGCATGTTTTATAAAGTTCTAACATTTAAACCTGAGCATTAAAGAAACTTATAAGCTAAACTTCCCCACACTTAGGTTAAACACTTAAATACCTATAGTTTATATATATATATATATATATATATATATATATATATATATGTGTGTGTGTGTGTGTGTGTGTGTGTGTGTGTGTGTGTGTGTGTATTTTAAATGGTAGCTTGGCTATCACTTCCCATTGATAAAATCCAGAGTTTTACATTGATATACCACATTTAAATTAGCTTTGGAGATTGGAAATTGGTGGCTAAGGCTAAGAAAGAGTAAAATACGAAGTCTAGACAATGAACTACTCATTAGTTTCCTTATACAGGCATTAATTACAAAATAATGTAAAAAATCAGTTTGCTTCTATAGAGATTGATTCACAGAGCTTGTTAGTTGTCTTAATCCATGTCCTATTGCTGTGATGACCATGATAACTCTTATCAAGGAAAAGGTTTACTTGGAACTGGCTTACAGTTCAGAGGTTTAGTACATTGTCATCATGATGGGGAGCATAAGGGCACATAGGCAGACATTCAGCTCTTTTTTAGACCAATCAGGTATTATAGACAGGCAACATAACACAACTTTACGAAGTTAAACAAATGCAACAAAAATAATGCAATACATCTTTGCATCACTAAACAAATATTACATAGTATAAATGATTAGAACACATCTGAAACTAACATTCCAGAACATACTTCCTCCAACAAGGCCACGCCTATTTCAACAAGACCACATCTCCTTATAGTACAACTCCCTATGAACCTATGGGGTCCATTTTTTATTTAAACCACTTAATTAGTGAATATATTTTTATTTTTGTCATTCTGCTTACTCATGACTAGACCATATTTTGACAAGTATCAGCTATGGGGGATCATGTATATCAACCTCTACCCATCTAAGATGTGGGGCATTTACCAAAGAACGTTAAGAACTTGCAGATGGGGAGAGAACAAGGAAATGATGTCCTGGATAATACATTTCTGATGCATTCATCAGTTCAGAGCAGTTGGTTTCATACTCAAAATTCCAGGATGGATGGGGATGTTCCACTTAAATTCCTGTCTCTAGCAGAGGAGCTATTAGTATGGTTGTGGCAGGAGGGGGAGTCACTAACCTCTAGGCACATGGCTACTGGTGAGTTTCTGTTCTTAGTGGATTTCCCTACATCATGTGCACATGAACAGCAGTAATTGAACTCAAGGGGTTATTGTAAAAATTTGAAAAAGAGATGTGTCTGAGAGGAGATTTCTTACAAAGACTACCTGGGGATAAAAGACTAACCCCAATCATTGATGGCACCTTCTGATAGCCAGCCCAGAATTTGAAAAGTTCAAGGAAAAGGAATGTGTAATACCTGCTTCTGTTTCTTTCTGAGTGGTTACCCTTATTGCTGTAAATGCTGTTTTCTATGGATATCAGATGCCAACTCCATCAGCTTTCCAACACGGGCATGAGACCAATGAGTTTTCAGGGAGCTTCTAGAGAATCGTGCCTAAAACAAGCACTACTGATGATATGGCATGCTTAATAGACCCTGTGCTTGATTTGTCTAAATGTACCTTATGTAAAGTGGTACAGTAGGATTTATTTCTCACTGTTATACTAATTGTATTGATTAAAACAGAAAAGTCAAAATTTTAATTTGTTATGGAGTTACTAGAATCAGACTCTGGAATATTTCCTAATATATTGTTTATCTCATTTATTTTGGATATGAAAATAACGCTTACACAAAGTCAACAAACTTATTTTTAATTTACTAAAAAAGATTTATTTTATTTTTATTTATGTGGTTTTGGTTTGTGTCTACGTGAGTATGTGATTCATGTGTGTCTGTGCATTCAGAAGCCAGAAGAGGGCACTGGATCCCTGGGAGCAGGAGTTACAGAAGGCTGTGAGCTGCCAAATTCCATTTCTCTGGAAAAGCAGTAAGTGCTCTTAACTGGTGAACCATCTTTCTGTTTGTCTTATGATTTGTTAGGTCATGAAAATTATCTGCAAGTTAAACCTTGCAGTTAGTTTTCATCCAGTTCTCACATTGCCTCAACTGTCATATATTTATACTAGTATGAGACATTAGGCAATGTGTGTGCAAAGAATCAGGAGAAATTTTAAAATTAATTTCACTTAAATGTCAACTTTCTTAAACTCATCAAAAATAAGTTCAGATTCTACTATATCTAGTCTTTGTGTTTCTTATTTTGAATGTTACAATGACAGACAGTTTCTCTTTTCAAGAGACTCAGAGTAGCAAAAAAAAATGAGATTGTGTGTTAATGGCTCTAAATATATTGACTGCAACTGACTGAAATAGGTATAAAAAGGTAAGTCAGCAAAACTAGATGCAGTGTTTAATGTATTCTCTCTGAAATTGACAGGTCATGACAACAAACCCCAAATTAGAAAAGCAAAGATATAAATAAGGTGATACAAACTCTGAACTCAGCATACCAAGACCACATACTTGTTTCAATCATTCTCGAAACTGAGGCAAAGTGTATGTCAAGAATGAAAATTGTCTTGTGGTATCATTGAAATTCAAGAAAGCTGAAATGAATAACTTGTAAAAATATTAAAACTTCATGGGGGAGAAATGCTCTCTCCCCCTCCCAACCATCATCACCTGAGGCTGGTGGGAAAGTTGGCCCTGAGGTCAAAAGGAAGTTTGCGCTGCCCCTGCCTGGCACCAGCTGCAACACTAAGGAGAGAAGGTCCTGCACCTCGGCTGTGCAGCACAATAGAGCCAATCCTGTTGGCAGGGATGTGGGTGAGGAAGCCCCGAAGTTGTTAACATGGGAGAGTGGGATCCGGAGCTGTCCCTGTTTGCTGTGGATATCACTCTATATAAATAAAACACTGATGGCCAGTAACCAGATAGGAAGTATAGGCAGGACAAGGAGAGAGGAGAATTGGGGAAACAGGAAGAAGAGGAGAGATACTGCAGCCACCACCAGGACAAGCAGCATGTAAAGACGCCGGTAAGCCACCAGCCACGTGGCAAGGTATAGATTTATAGAAATGGGTTAATTTAAGATATAAGAACAGTTAGCAAGAAGCCTGCCACAGCCATACAGTTTATAAATACTATAAGCGTCTGAGTGATTATTTTATACGTGGATTGTGGGACTGCAGGGCTTGGTGGAACCTGGAGAGAAGCCCTCCAGCTACAAATGGCGCCCAACGGCTCGAGTTTCCACCTTAAACCTGAGAATATTTAATAACCAATTCTAAACAGAGCCAAAACCAGGTTCCTGCTTCATGTCTCATAAGGGCAGCTAGACACCACAAAACGCGGGTTTAAACTACTGGTGGGTTCCTGGCATTTGCGTTTGACCAGCAGTATGGCGGTAATGAGTTGTCTGCCAGTGGCACATTACTCTGTGTGGTAGATTTAGTCTTTACTAGTATTAAAAAAAAAAAAGGGGGGGGGGGTTTCTGGGCTATATGCCGCTTTGATAAAAGCTTAGACCCACTATTTCTGAGACTTGATGACGCACAAGTGGCAGCATGGGCTGGGGAGAGAGGAACCCTCTCTCCCCCGATACTCATCAATACCTGAGTCAGGTGGGAGAGCTTGCCATGAGGAAATAAGGGTGGGCAAGCTGTCCCTGCCCCTCATCTGCTGCAGTACTTTGGAGAATGGTCTCTGTGCCACACCTAGGCAACACAGTATAGATGGACCTAAAGGTGTGTGTGTGGAAGATCTGACCTGAGGACATGAAAGCAGAACTGGCCCTGCCCTCCCCCTCCCCCCATTGCTGCAAAGGGTGAACTTGCCAAGGCAATGCAAGTTGCCTTGGTGATGAGGACAAGGGAGAGCTGACAGGCTGACCAATGTTGCAACTACCCAGGCACAGAACCAGGATTATGTGTTGGCTCACGCCAATATCCTCCCCATCTGTGATCACCTAGAGTAGGTAAAGGGGTCAGTCCTGCAGACCCAAAGCTGCAGGATCTTCACAACACAGGGCAAAAGCAGGATAACCAAGAGCAGTTCCAGTGAGGGCCCAGTGTTGATAGTGTAGCAGAAACCAGAGGCCTTGACCCAGACCAATGACTCTTTGCAATGAACTCATACAAGTAAAGATACATGGACAAAAGTGTTTACTGCATGACTCACTGTGTCACACTGCAGCTTCCATGATGAGATTCACCCCCCTTCTTTTTTTTATTTTTTTCTCTTAAATTTTATTGGGGGATACAAGGGAAGAAGGCAGATATACATGGACAGGAGATGAATAGGATTGAAACGCATGATGTGAAAGACACAAAGATGCCGGGCGGTGGTGGCGCACACCTTTAATCCCAGCACTCCGGAGGCAGAGTAAGGTGGATCTCTGTGAGTTCGAGGCCAGTTTGGGCTACAGAGTGAGATCCAGGAAAGGCGCAAAGCTACACAGAGAAACCCTGTCTCAAAAAAATTAAAAAAAAAAAAAAGACTCAAAGATAAATAAAAAGAAAGTTAAAAAACATTAAACTTCCATAACTTGGAAACTAAAATATTAGGATTAGATATTTATTATGTAAACAAGAAAATAATAGGAAAAGTGATAAAGTACATAAAACAGAAGTTTTCAAAGGTTATACAAAATTGTGGCACATAACTACAACAACATTTAAAGCAAAATTTTATTATCAATAATAAAATGAAAATTTCATTTTCAATTTCTGATAAAGAATTATCAGAAGTTTAAAAAAGTATTTAAGTCAAGAATTTGAGAAAATAGGAAGGAAAACTAAAGAAATTTGTAAACACAAAATAACAAAAAAGTATAGCTTTGGACTACATACCATTAAAATACTGGGGGAAGGGGTGACATTGAGTAAGAAAATGGAAAATATTTCTCAAAGATTATATTTGGTGGCATTAAGTACTTTAGGAATATAATAAAATCAACTTAAGATCATAGAGTTTTAAAGGTAGTTTTATTTGTCTGGAGAGATGAGTTGCTGAAGAGGATATGAGTTCAAAACTTATTAAGGATGATTGGCAGTTCATGATAGTCTGTACTCCAACTGCCAGGGATGAATACCCTCTGCTGGACTCCATGAATACTAGCATACATGGGATACACACACACACACACACACACACACACACACTTAGACACACACATACACACTTAGACACACACACAAACACACATGTACTTAAAAGTAATAAGTTAATTTCCCATTTACACTTTATATCCATCATGGACTACATGGGCTCTTTTTCACATATTTTTTTTTTAACAAATCTGGATGATGATATATTCGTGATAATGCCCCATTAACAAATCTGGATGATGATATATTCGTGATAATGCCCCATTAACAAATCTGGATGATGATATATTCGTGATAATGCCCCAGCTAATGTGACAAGAAACATGTATATGCTTTGCTCAATTATTTACTGGGCCTTGAAAAGTTCCTCACAGAATCCATCTTACAATTCATTGGTCTCTGAAGGTGCAATCACCATACAATGAAACAATAATAGTGACTTCAGTAGATGATGGAGTGATAACTGGAGAGCCACATGAAGAAGATTGGGGTTGAACCCTGATCTCACAACATAAAGGTCAAGTCAAATGGATCTAAAGTACAAATAAGAAGCTAAAACTGTAAAACAACCTTTTTAAGAAGCTGGAATTTTTTTTCTGTTTTGAGATCACAGTACAATATATTATTCTCCCTTGTTTTTACACCCTCCTTGCTTTCTTCAAAATTCATGGCCTCTTTTTTCATTAATTGTATAACTATATAGGTCTAAATACATAAATACAGTTTTCTGTTTATATGTTACTTGTATGTATGTATTTCAGGGTTGACCATTCAGTATTTGACAACCAGTTGGAGTGGTCTTCCTGGGGAAGACCATTTCTCTTGCTCTCAGCATTCCTTGGGACTATATTTCTTTGGGTAAAGGTGAGGCCTCTTAGGCATTCCCCTGTCCATGTGAGCATATCTATTGCTGTTATTCTTGTTACATTCATGTTTAGTCATGTTTGTGAGATCTTATGTGTATAGCTTCTGACATTCCCAGGAGACACAGTCTCATAGAAAACTGATTCCCTGCCTTTTATAGTCTTTGTGCCCCCTCTTCCACGATGATCGCTGAGCCTGAGGTGTGGAAGTTGTTTGGGCATGCATCAGTTGGGAATCAGATAACAAAAAGTGTTAACCATTACGTGGAAAAATATAATAGATACAGAGAATTTCAGATCTCATGTACAAAAGAATTTTGAAAAACAAATGAAGTGTCACTATAAAAACATAGATGACATCTATCCTCATGAAAAATGAGGTTTACTTTAGAGTCAGCATAATAGAAAAATCAATAAACCATAAGTTTTCAAATGATACATAACTTAAAATGCTCTACTACAGTTTTAAGAAAAAAAACTTGAGACATGATGATATTCTTTCTTAATTAAAAAAGAGAGTTTTGACAGCAGTCATCTAGTTAAGAAAACTTCAACAGCTGGGCTACAGAGATGGCTCAGGAAGTAAGGACACTTGCTGTTAAGCTTGCAGACCTAAGTTTATCAAAAAGTAGAGGAATTCTGATACTTCTGAAGTTCTAAAATGCACATGTGCACACACACACACACACACACACACACACACACACACTTTAGAAAAAAAAAACTAGTAAACTATAGATGTTGGAAATTATGGCCCACATACTTAATTCTTGCCTTTTGGGAGCCTGAGGCAAGAGGATTGCCATAAGTTTGAGACCAGCCTGGACTACAGAGTGAATTTGATGTAAGTTTGAAATACATAACAAGACACTGTCTCAAAAACCAAGAGTGCAAATAGATTAAACACTACCAGAAAAAAACTATAGAAATTGATATTTGGGAGTTTTCTGTTCCCCTACATTGAGTTTGAATAGAAAATCCAATTTAACACAAATTTATCTGTGAACTATTGTGAAAAAAATAAGCTATCTAAGAAACTCAGTAACAATGCAGAAAAAATTGATAGGAGAAAAATCAAAATGTTCTATAACACAGTTAAAATATTCACCAGAGAAAACAAAGACCATGTGCTTGTTTTTGTAAGTCAACAGAAGCATATTTTTTGTTGTTGTTGTTGTTGTTGTTTCAAGACAAGGTTTCTCTGTGTAATTTTGGTACCTGTTCTGGATCTCGCTCTGTAGACCAGGCTGGCCTTGAACTCACAGAGATTCATCTGGCTCTGCTTACGGAGTACTGGGATTAAAGGCATGTGCTACCACTGCCCAGCCATAAGCATATTTTTATAGTTCTGATAATTAGTAATAATGTGATTCTCCAGTGATTCTCAATTAACAAAGTATTTTCCGAAGTATTTCCCTAGAAAATCATTCTACCAACTGTGTAAAATCAAGTATCTTTTCCCAGAAAGTAAAAAAGAACTTTAGAAGTTAAAAAAAAAAGAGGGGGCGGGGGTAAGAAATCACTCTCTGAGGTGATGGGCAGAATATCAACATTACCTACAAACCTACCAATCTCTGTTGAACAAATTAATATTGCTACCATATGCTGGGAATCACAAGAGTTAGCCATGGTTATAGAATTAAATATACAGGCTGCAAATTGACATAGCCCTTATTTTTCACCTGAACCCCTCAGTCCTATACTGCTTACATTGAATCTTGCTTCTTAGAAAACTCTTTTGGTTTTGAAAAATAGAAAGTGATTCTCTTTAATAGGCAAAAGAGATTAAATTTTTATGAAAAGGGAAATACTTCACTTCCACAATTCCATTCATCCAATACATCAATGAGTTGGGCATTCAAATGAGTATTAAGGAGAAAGATGAATAAAATAAGAGCCCTTCATTAGAAACAAATGGAAGGCACACAGAATAATTTGAGTGCTAAAAGAAAATACAAGCGCTTTCCTATGGGAGAGAAAAGGATTATGAGACTCTCATGTTTATATTCTTCACAAAGTGCATACAGAGTAGCAATATAATAAGGATTTGAGCAATAATGTAGCCAAAGGTTGGGCATAACAGAAGTTGGGGAAGAGGTGAATGAAAACATGTCATCCAAATTGGTAGTCAAAGACAAAATATTAAGACACAATTCATCTGTATTTAGAACAAATAAGTCAGAAAACCAGCCATAATTGTTTATTTAACTTTCAAAAGAAAATATTTCAAGAATCTGAATTGTGCATCCAGTAATAAATGGAACAAGCTTTGACAATTATCTCCTGAAAGTAGGGAGGGAGTGGTATTACCTTAAAATGGCATTTGATTTTTAATACCATAATTATGTCCATTATTTAACAGACATGAGATTTTTTTCTATTTTATAAAGGTCACTAAATTTTCTTGTTGAAATCAATAACTATCCCTTTAGTCTTTTAGACAGACTTCACAAGTTTAAAAGTATTTCAGGTTACTGTTTCAGAAGTTATTCTAAACTTTCTAATTTTAAATATTTTAAAGAGGGAAAAATATTCATAAAGATATGTCTCATTTTGATTAATTGTGAAATGAAGAACCCTATAATATTTTAATGTCTAATATACCTATAATTTTCATTGAAAACTTTTAGAACTCAAAAAGAAGACTTTGAAGAACTGTGCATTTTGATACAGTAGCATTTGATCAGAAGTAGGTCACATTTTGATAGAGTATAAGATGATCAGAAGTAGATCGCACAATCCTTCAGGGGGTTTTCTAAAAGTAAAATATTGTTTTTTAGGCTTTTGCCACAGTTTAACATCAAATACCATCAGCCTGAAAGTGTTTTGGCTTCATTCCGTTTATGACTATAGAAGAGAGATTAGGTATTTTCTCCAAATTGTTTTGTCCTTTTTTCCCTCTCTCTCTGAACTACTCAGGGAAAGAGCTGATAAAGTTGTTCAATTTCAACAAAGATAATCTGGAACATTTTAGATGATGTTAAGAAATAACTTGGACAGAAATGTCTATATGCTTGTCATAAAACTATAAGCATTCAGAAATTTGCATTGCAGGGAGGCTTCAGCATACATAGAATAAAGAATCCATCCAAGTACAAGCTCACTTGTCTCCAGATCAAGTTGTTAATGATTTTTTTAGACTCTCAGTAGTTTTAGAAATCATGATCAGTAAACTTGAACAATGACCTGAAAAAGTCATACAGAGAATGCATGCTCTTAGTCATTTTGATGTTTTCTAAGCATGTTTACTTTTTACCTTACTGCTTCTAATACCATTCCATATGCACATATTAAGGTGCAACGGTTCTACAAATTGTTTCCACACATACATATTGTTTACTTGTATTTGGTTTTATGAATTCTTAAATTGCATTATTTATTTTTTGGCTATGCAACCATTCATCACAAAAAAAGAAAAAGAAAAACAGCAAATTAAAATTTATATATAAAGCAATTGAAATTTGTAGCATAATGTCTCTTATTGTTCCTTTAATACAGTATCATCTACAGTCCCAGTATAATAATTTAGCCTTTTTGTTCTATTATCTGTGGTCAGCTAATATGTACCCATGGGCATGGCAACACAAGTAATATCATCTTAAACTTTCCTCATGTAATAAAACAATACATTTTCCCCTAATTTTGTAACAACTGTGATCGCTCACTGGCTTTTCTTCCCAAATGAACTATGAATTAGGACTTAAACTATCAATTTATATTCCGATTCTAGAGTAATTGTTAAAGCATGCTCGGTTGATGCTGAATGAATTTATATCCCAAGTTTTTGTTCTGAGATGGTAGAATTTGTGTGTTTCTGCAATGTCATTTCTATGATTGAGAAAGGAATACATTAAGAACAATATAAATGTCTTACTATTAATCACAGTCCATTTGCTGACTTTCATAATATAATCAACTAGTCTGCTTGACTTTCTCTTTCACATAATTGACCTATTTTCCCATATCTGGCTTTATTTTTATACTGTATTTCATTTAGTGACAGTTTTAGCCTGATATAAATTATTAAAGAATAAAAAATAGATACTGATTTCAAAATCCCAGCCAAAGTGCCTGTTATACCTGTTACCAATATCTCTTTAATTGATGATACTGAACTGCACAAAATTATCATTTTTCACAATTATGTTTCCAGTCAGTCAAAAACTGGATGGAGTTTACAAGTTAGAAAAAGCTTTCTTATTTGCGTATCATAACAAAAATACCTGCACAAAACACTTCAAGAGGGGAAATACATTGGGTCACAACTCTCTGTCGGGAGGTTCCAAGCCATCATGGCAGTGAGTGTGTATGAAAGGGCAAAGTGCCTTAACCATGGTAAACAGGAAGCAGAGAGTGTATGAGTGGAAGGGGCATATGAACTGATCTGTGCTCGGGGTGTTACTTTTCTTCCACTTCTCCCATGAGGTCCCAATCCGTGGTACTGTTCCACCCCATTCAATCTGTCTTCCCCCTTCAGTTAAACTTCTTCAGTAGCATACTTAGAAAACATTCCCAGAAATTTGATTTATTAATCTCCTTGGTGCTTACTTTCCTATCAAGTTAATAATGATAATTCACCATTTACCTATTCGGAACACAACTTAAGGACTGTTCTCATGAAGACTGTACTGTGTTTGGTTGTGCAAGGCAAAGAAAAGATCAACAATTTTATGGCAATAAACCACTAACTGAAAGACTCACACATATTCATACCCTGGTATAAACCTGTGTTCACATTTACCCTTCAGAATTTTCTTGTACGGTTTTTTAAAAGTTATCCAAAGGCAGATATGTGTGTGAAGAATCTTAGTCAACAGAGAATAATAATAGAGATTTTTTTTTTATTTACTTGAGCAAAATCTTACAATTGTTGCATATCCAGGTTTTGGTTTTGAAAACAAATCTCTATCATATAATTGTTCTATATTTCAAAGGACAACAGTATAACCAATTGTTTGGACTGCTAAGCACAAGTTATTGAAAGCCACATGATCAGCATTTCCCAAGTCACTGAATTCTTCAGTGTCATCATTGCTTCAGCAAGAAGAAATTGGGAGTATTGGGAACTGTAAGACGTTGAATTAGGTAAGTCTTCCATTTCAGATATCACTATTAGTCATTTTGTCATATTCTCCACTGCTTTTGGTGTAACTACACTCTTTCATAAGATTTTTAAATTATTCCATTGTATTGAACAGTTTGTCCTACTAGAGGAGTCATGAAACTCATACTTTTCTGGTAGATCATTAGGTCTACTAATCATCAAAAAGAGCCAATGGAAATATAATGTGACATACATATGTAATACTCAATGTTACAATGACACAATGCAAGATATAAGAAAATTAATTTTCATAATCTCCTTTACTTAGATCAATAAATCTAAAATGTGATTATGTCAGCATGTAATCAATACTAAGGTAAATTCTTACACAATTCACAATCTCTGATATAATTAAGATCCAATGAAACTTTATTAAATTTACTTTTCATGGCAGTTTCATATCTCACAAACTGCAATTCTTCTTTTAATTCTCTCCAAATGTTGAAAGCATATAAATCCATCATTAGATCCTGCATCACAGGACCGTTATGTCAGACTCATTTTGTTCTCGGGTCCCAGTTTGTTGACTGCAAACTTGTATGTTAATAGGCATGTAACTCATAATGAGTTTTAAATTCATCTCGACTAAATTTAACTACAGCCAGTAAAAGATAAGTTAGAATAAAAATCGGAAGTGCAGAAATGCTAAAATTGTTCATGATTTATCATTTGATATTTGAAAACCATTGAACAAGTGAATAAATTCAATGAACATTATTCCAGAAATGGCAAGTTGTCCACCCATTTAATTGTTTACTGCTCAACTTCTGTCGTAAATTCTATTAAATTATCCTGGTATTTGACATTGTTTGGGAATGTGGACTTGTGGCGTATGCTCTTCACCTCTTTGAAAATTATCTATCATAGTTATCATGCAGAGTTGAAAATGTATATGTTGGCTTTACATATATTAACACAAATGCCTGAGTATATTATAACTTGAAATATTTGTTTATATTTATTTAATTTCTGTAGCTCAGAAATGTAATGCCATATTACAGCAGTTCTCAGCTTGTGTGTCATAACCCTTTGGGGGTCAAATGACACTTTCATAGTGATCACGTATCAAATATTCTGCATATCAGATACTTACATTACTATTAACAACAGTAGGAAATTTACAGTTATGAAGTAGCAATGAAAACAATTTTATGGTTGAGGATCACTATATGAGGAACTGTATTAAAGAGTCACATTATTAGAAAGGTTGAGAACCACTGCAATATTCATTAGCTATAAGAGACATGAACTTTTTTCTAGGTAACAATATCTATATGTGATAGGAGGGAGAGCTGGTCCAGCAGGTTAAGAGTACTTGCAATTCATGTAGAGAACTAAAGCTCAGTCCCCATTACCCACATGGCAGCTCATATCCTTCTGCAGCTCCATTTCCAAGAAACCTGATGTACTGTACTGGTATCTGTGTACACCAAATATGCATATGCTAAAGATATGTACATACAGGCAAAACACTCATATGCATTAAAAATTAAATCTCTTTTGAAAAAATAGAATGTCATGAAAAAAAGAAAACAACAAAAAGCCCTCTGACTTGTTTACAATTACAGACCTGAAGAAAAAAATATAACTAAACAATTTCATTTTGTATATAAATAAGCCTTTTGCCAATTTGTCTCCATCGTTAAAACAAATAAATGAATGATCTTAAGTCTTAAATCATGGTTTAAATTTAATTTTAAACTTTCAAAGTCAAATACCTTTCAGAAGCTAAACTGCCTTAAAATAGTCATTAAAACATCATTTTTCTTTTTACCAACCCTTTCTAGGTTACATAGGAGTTTAATAAAACCCTGTAGATTAATTAGTCATGACCTGAAGCCATAACTTAAAATATGAGACTATTATGTTAATGCATTATAACATCAAAAACACATTTAAGTGAAATCTAAATGAAATGGATTGTGCTCTCTTCGAAGTTCGGTATAACCATCAAAGTCAGTGAACACTGTGCCATTTGAGAATACCTTACATGCCATTTTATGTTCTTAGACAATTAAATATATGACTCATCACTGTCTGTCTATGCTGTGCAGTAATACCTTTTTCATTCTTGTATTGGGAAGAATTAATAAATTTTCTGTATTTCCATTATCTTCTGGTATAGTACAGAGTTTGGAATTAATCTCAAGTCTTGCTGCTCTTCAGACTATTGTATCAGAACACATATTTTTTCACAGAAGTTTTACATTTTCAGAACCCTTCTCACATTCTGCTTGGCTGACCCAGTCTCCTCCATGTGCATGATAAGGGGGAAGCCTTATGAACAATGATCTTCTTGTCTTAATTGAAAGGTAAAAAAGATCAATGCATCCAAGCATGAACTGGGCTCTTCTTTGGTTTTCAAGTCTGATTAGGAGTAAAATGATAAAGACTTGAATCACAGAAGCTCAGAAATTTCAAATATGCATGCTTCAAACTAGTTTGTCAATAATCCTCAGTTTTAAAGTAGAGATGGTCCACAAATTCAATAGTTTCTGGCTTAATGAGAACATTCATTTCATTGAATTCAAATTCTACAATTCTTCCAATATGACAACATAGTCCTATTCCTTAGATAAACATTCAGAGAAGACTGCTTCTTTAGACCAGAAAACTCAAATGGAAGAGAGTTCAGTACTAATATAGGGTGAGCAAGACACAACTGGATCTGGAGAGAAATACATAAAAATCCTTTTCTCGGGTATTATATATTCTGAGATGTGAAGGCTCTGAATCCAAAACCAAGTTAAGAATGTAGAGAAGAGAGTTATATTTTTCTTTTGTATTTTATATGGGAAGAACAAGGTCATGTTTGTTGTTCAGTGAAAGACATAGAATGTCATACTGTAGGAATCAACTAGGAAAACTGACAGTATCTGAGTTCTGTTAAAAATGAGCATGTCTTCATTTGACAAAGGTGACTTCATTTTTTATTAAAATTATATTGTTTATTTCCTTTCCTCTTTCCTTCCTCCCATCACTCTCATGTCTCCCCTCCTTACCCCTGGCCCCTCTCACATCCCTGGCCTCCTTTTCTTTTACTATCACTGTTACACATACACACACACACACACACACACACACACACACACACACACACACAAAGATGTAAATACACCTTGCATTTTTTTTCAGTGTTGCTTGTTTGCAAGCACATGATACATGTAATTTCAGGCTTCACCACTTGGCATTGAATAACCAATCGAGGGTCCCTTCCCTTGGGAAAATTAACTCTCCTCTCTCATCATTCCTTAATTGTCTTTGGGTGACTCCATTTCTTTAACAAAGGGGTGCCATTCACATTTTTATGTCAGTTAGAGGAAGAACAAATTCTTTATAAATGTTTAATTATTATCAGCTACTAAAATGTTTGAAACAAGCTCTCCATCAATAAACTAAATATTTTGAGCCATATTAGACAAATAGGTTAGCTAGACTAATAATCAAAGCTATAGCACATATAGTACTAGTCCATCCAGTAGCTGAAGTTAGTCAGATTACTTTAAACTATGAAAGTATATACAACAATTTGGGGTGAAAGTGGTTGTAAAAATGTATCTTAGATAGTATATTGCTTGCCTGGCATGCAGGGAGACCTGGGATTCAGCTCTGTATATACCAGACATGGTGGAGCATGATGGTAATGCCAAGACTTGGGAGGCAGAGGCAGAAAGATCAAAAATCCAAGGTCATTCTCATTGACATAGCAAGTTTGAGGCCAGGGATATATAAAGTCCTTTTGTCAACAACAACAAAAAATAAACTTCTTTAAAAAGCCAATAAGGCGGATCTCCGTGAGTTCGAGGCCAGCCTGGGCTACCAAGTGAGCTCCAGGAAAAGGCGCAAAGCTACACAGAGAAACCCTGTCTCGAAAAACCAAAAAAAAAAAAAAAAAGCCAATAAGTGTTAAAGAAATAAATTAAATAAATAGGTAGTTAGAATAGAGAAATATTTATAGGACATTTTTAAACTAAAGTAATAAATATCAGAAACTATGACTTTTTGTTCACTATCCAATTAGATGAAAGAGAATTTAAAAACTAGAATTTAAAAGAACATATTAATAATAAACCTCTTTTAAAAGAGTAAAAAATGCATAATGGAAAGAGATCAGATAATAAAAGACCAGTAGAGCAGAATTTGAACACAGAAAATACTTACCTAAGAGAGGGAATGAGGGAGAATCAGATAATTCATGACACATTTTACAAAAGAGCAGAGATGTCTCCTCACATAGCTGATCCTTAAACTCCCTCCTGGGAACTTGGGGTACAAAATACATTTGAAGAGAGAGAAACGAGAGCAATAGCTCAAGATCGTCTTACCCACCTGATCTTCTACCCAGAGCATTTTTTTTTCTTGATGGTAATGTCATAATCAGCCCCAACATCTTCATGTTATTCCCTGTCACTTTTGGAATAGACACATTTTTTTTTCTGTAAGGTAAATCTCATTGCAACTTTCGTGCTTTGGTGTAGTTGATTGATAGTATAAAAGATGAAAGAAGAGGTAAAAATGTTGCCAGAAATTCTTAATCTTATTTAATATTTAATATTTAATAGAATGTCATGTCCACATCTAAAGAACAATCTTTACAGTGCAGGATGTTAGGCAAAAGAAGGGAGACTTAAGCCTTGAAAAGGGGCTACAGAGGGGAATTGACCTTATGGAAGAGCAAAGGATAGAAAGATACTAATGTAACGCCACTAAGGACTACTCTACTCCCTAAAGGACATGCAATCATAAAGTTAGAGGGTTGAGACATTCAGTCCAATCATGTTGTCTTTCATGAAAGCTGGTGGGGCTCAAAGCTGAGTAAAGCAGGAATAAACAGAAACCACCTAAACAGTAAGATTTCTGAATTTCTAGGGTTGTGGACATGGAAAGTACTAGGAAGGTGGCACATCCAGCAAGGGAAAGAAAGTTCTGGATGCCCTACTTCTGTAAATTTCCTTTTGTGTCTATCATCTTGATGTTTCTGAGTTATAGCCTTTGTGATCAACTAACTGGTTATAGCAAAATAAATGCATTTCTGAGTCCCACGTCATTTTAGAAAACCGCCAAATCTCACAAAGTGTTGTGGAAATTATTTGATGTTGAACAAGAAGCTATGTGGGTAGTTTGGGAACAAGCAGTTATGGCTAGGACTTTTGAGGTGGAGGCAGCTTTATGAGACATGACTTTTGATTAATGAAGTCAAAGATAATTAAGGATGTTTAAGATCAAAGTAGAAGGCAGCTGAGTTTGGCTCAATGATAGAGTTCTTTCAAACACAAGGCCATGGGTTCAATTCAATCCCTAGTACTGATAACAGATAAATAAAATAAAAAACACTCTTTGGAGAGGCAATATGATGGTTCAGCAGGTAAAGGCACTTGCTGCCAAGTCTGGTGACCTGAGTTCGAGTCTGGGAATATACATGGAAGAAGGAGAGAACTGATTCCTGCAAGTTTTCCTCTGACTTACACATACATACCATGGCATGAATGGCCCTCTTCACAAATAAATAAGCAAACACATAGATAGACAAATATGTCATGAAAAGTAAGTAAAAGTAAATGAAATAAAAATGATTATCACTCAAGTGCTATTGAAGAGTTTTTATTGCATTCTTGTTTTGGCCATTTTTGAATACAGGATATTTTCAAAGCATTGTAGTATCTTTCATTTGTACAAACATATCCATGCCTGAAAAATGCTGAATGGGAGTTGCAATTAGAAGCTGAAATCCAGGGAATGGTCTACAAATAGATTTAAGTGATAAAACAACAATTAGGACTAAAGTTGTCTCTCCAGACATAAGAATTGCCTTGCTGGGCGGTGGTGGCACACGCCTTTAATCCCAGCACTCGGGAGGCAGAGCCAGGCAAATCTCTGTGAGTTCGAGGCCAGCCTGGGCTACCAAGTGAGTCCCAGGAAAGGCACAAAGCTACACAGAGAAACCCTGTCTCGAAAAACCAAAAAAAAAAAAAAATTGCCTAAGCAGGTTATGCCTTCCTCAACCTTTTTCAGCACATCACCTTACCTGTGTTCATTGAGTTACAGACTTCCTGTGGGTTTATTGCAGTTACTTATAGGAGAATGGGTGAATACTTATAAAAGTACAGAAGACTCTAAAGTAGCTGCATTGATGCAAAGTTCTAATCCCATCACCGATTCATGAAAGCTGCATCACAGGAATTCCTTGCACAGCTGCAAGGCACTACTCCACCGGAGTCTCCTCTCCTATGGAAATCATTTGCACATTCATATACAACCTGAGGGAAGGACCTCGGGAAGTTTGTAAGCTTCGTAAGTCCCCTGAGACTTGTAAGATTCTAATGAATTTTTAGCAACCTCTGAACCTTCTTTTTCTTCCATAAGGAAATGTTTAAATCCAATGGAAACAGGTACACAACACCTTGCAATGTAGGATTCTTGATAAAAAGGAATAACAAGGATGGCCAGTGAAGAACTGCCACATCACTCAACAACCTGAGCCTTCTCTCTGGCTACCTCTGTGTTCATGATGGGGAGGAATTTTGAAAGGTGGTCAATGCAGTAATGCAAAGATATTTGGTGGTTTTACTGTGTTACTGTATGACAATTTAAGACACTGTGCGTGTTTGCTTTCCAACATACTCTTGAGAGTTAAAAAGTGAATCAACCTCTGATGTTAACAGATGTGGATCTCTACTCACAATTTTCACAAAGAAATCTTCCAGTTTGGTGACTCAAAAAGGAATGTCATAAGCACCAACAGAAGTCTGATTTTCTGGCACAGGGTGCAACAGTATTAGATTAGTTTTAGTGATTTCTATATTCCTGTTTTCTTGACTTCTGAATTCCCTTAAAATTTGTTTGTTCTTAAATTACTCCTTTAGAATGATAGAGAATGAGAGACAGACAAATTGCCATGCCATACATAGAGGTTAGAGGATAACTTAGTAGAGCTGGTTCTCTCCTAATACCATATGAGTTCTACAGATTGAAAATGTGGCTATTCTGTCTTTGTTGCAAGTGCCTTTACACATTGAGTCATTTCACTGTCCCTTATTTTAATGGTTTCTTATTAGAATACAATCTAGATATTACTTAATGAGAGTTGAATTATCAAAGATTCTTTGAATCAATGACATAATGTGGAATGTTTATGAAGATCTTTTAACAATTCTTTAAAATACTATCTATTTCAAAAACAGTTTAAGTGTAGGATTTTTGCAAAATTTTGCTGAAAAGAATTTTAGTAAGAATTTTGCAAACAGGATTTAGGAACATGTTTATCATTAGCCCATGAGTCATCTTGCTTTTTGATTTATATTTGGACAATAATCACTTGTCTTTGTAGAAGCAATATATGAAAAATGGAAAGTACTTAAATTCACACTGCTTTGTTAGCCAAAAAAAGACAATATGTCTTAGCTAAACCTGATAAAATCCCTAAAACACTTATTTATAGTATATCTTTTCTTACATAGTGTACACTAAAAAAGTATAAAACTTCAGTTAATATATTTATGTGGCATAGTTTCTGTGTTGGAATTAAAAAACTCATATGTGTAAGAGGAAGAAATTTTTCAATAGAAACATTTCATTTGGAAGACAGTGATTCACGAAAACCTGGTAGAAATTACTAAATAACTAAATTCACATTTATTTTTATAAGATACATTATTTCAAGTACACATTTTTAGTTTTTATTAGCCATGTCTTATGAATCATCAGAATTTTATCAGTCATTCAGAGAATGTCTTGTTTCCTTTCCAATTAATCATCTTCTATTATTGATATTCCCCATGACATTCTCTTCTATAAGATTTTTAGAAAATAAGATTTTTGTTAAGGACAATAGTGAGTGGAAGAAAAGATAAAAACAGGAAGTGACACATAGGTAGACTGGGAACCCGGAGAAAAGCAAAACCATCTCAGAGAGCTTTAGTCAGTCGCCTCCTCTCACCTTTCTCAACTCTAATGTATGTTGCTTTGGGATTAGAAATTTAAAAATTGTCATATTATACCACAAAATCATTTTCTCCCTTTTGATCATTTTTCTTTTTTATAATTATATAAATTTCACAATATATCTTCAAGTCAAGAAATATTCCAGAGATTTTCAGACATTTGCCTAATTTTTTTTCATTTGGTAATTTTTAGGAATAGGATCATTTCAACATAAGTTATTTATGTGAGATCTGCCTTATTTGGAGACTTTCTTTCTTTTTATGTAATGGATATTTTCTTATAACATGATTGTTTTAAATTCCGTCTTCTTGAGATGACATTTTTAAAAGCTTAACATCACAAAAGAAGGCAGTGTCTCCAACGACATTCTCACGTTATTTAACAAAGAGGAGAGAGTACCAGCCACAATTTATCTGATTTCTAAGTGGCCTTGACAATGGTGGTTAGCTGCTTCCCCCAGGCAATATTGCTGTTTTTGCTTGCTGCAAAAGAGAAGATTTTCTTTAGATCTCCTCTGTACAATGTCACAGATCTGTCAGTTGAGCAAAACCACATGTTAAGTAACGCTGAATTTTTTAAAAGTATTTTTATCATTGACTATGGGTAAAACTACTCCTTCTTCTTTGTTTATTGTTATGTTGTCTGCTAGTTTGTATCTCACTTTCGGGATCAATAAACTTGGAATCAGCTTACTGAACTGAATTACTTTACTATGGCATTCTAGAGCAAACCCAGACCATGAAAACAAGCAATTACTAGGGGAGACATTTCTTAGTTTCCCTTATATAGAGGTGTAGGGAGATACTAAGTTTATCCAAAGAAAACTGAGCAGTATTTATGGACCCCAATTGCATGATTCTGCACTAAATAGGAAGATGTTTATCTTCCCAGATGGTAGGAATGCTCATGAGCTGGAAATTAAATAGATAGATAGATAGATAGATAGATAGATAGATAGATAGATAGATAATAGATAGATAAATGGAATTGCTATTGTGTTCCAGGAGAACAAGATGATTGAGAGGAGTTGAAATAAAACAAAATTCTCAAATTTTATTGCCTCAAGGAGGGTAGTCTTTTGGACAAAATTAAGGAGTACCTTAATTTTATTTTTTATTTATTTTTACAAACATAGGTATTGTTAACTTGAGAAGCAAATGAGGAAACATGCTTCAGTCATCTAGGAGACATAGGAGTCATAAGAAGACAATGTCTCTTCTTCCTCTTCTGTTCTATTTAACTCTATACTCATCTGATATATAGCCTTCTCAGTAGTTTTTATGTAATTCATCTCTTTAAGGTGCTTTCAATTCCAGCCTGGGTAAGTTTTACCTACTGCATTATATTTTTTATATCTTAAAGTTTGATCTCTCTGTGTGAAATACATGTTCATGCTTGTTATTTTGAACATGTTGAATGCAAATATAATACCTTTAACATCCTGCAATAATTCCATCACCTGTTTTGTTTCACATCCCATTTACTTGATTTTCCTTTTAATAACAGGGTTATATTATTGGTTATTGGCAAGTCTAGTAATATTTACAAGATGTCAGACATAATTTCAATTAATTGAATGTCAGATGCTTATGTACTTCTCCAAATATTCTTAGGTTTTGTTCTTGGAAGTGGTGAAACAATCGAGAAATTATTACATCATTTCACATCATGTTGTAAAGATCGATTAAGTGGTGCTAGAGAAGAGTTAGGGAAAATAATTCACCACTATCAAGTACAAGCTAACATTGAGTCTACCTTACCCAGGGTGCATGGGTGCCACGATATTTTGAAGCCTGATTGTTGGAGTTGGGCATTGGTCCTATTTGAGTGTTGCCTCTCTTGTAACTATTCTAGATGGTTCTCTGAGCCTCAGCTATCCCTTCACATAAATATGTGATTAGTATTCAAAAGAATGTTGCACAGGAGTTTCTCAAACACTAGATTTCACTTTGTGCATGGCTTTCTCATCTGCAATTATTTTTTCCATGAGGACTAGACACCTTACCCTGACTCAGTACCATCCTCAGATCACTGAATCCATCATATGGCATTGGTGTTCCTCATGTTTATGTTATAGCAAGCAACATAAAGGAGAACACTCCTGACAGTCCCTTGAGAATGACTATTCTTTTTTACATGATGTTTGGGATCTTAAAATACATCAATTCATATATGTTGTCTCTTTTGGTATTGTTTCAAAGGGAAGGTAAACTATTTAACTTAGTACTTCATTTTGATAAGAAATACAATTAAACATAGGGACACTCAAACATGTTTATTGTTGCTCTATTCTATGAACAGAAATTGGAGACAAACTACATGTCACTCAAGAGAAGAAAACACTTTGGAGTCTTACTCACATGTTTAGTAAAACTGACATCATGATATTTGTAGGCAAATGAAAGAAACTAGAAAAAAAATCCCTAATGAGGCACTCTAGACCCAGAAAGACAAATATGATATATATTTGCTTATATGCAAATATTAGCTGTTAAGTCAAAAATAACCAAGCTACCATCCACAAAACCTGAGAGGGTAGGTATGGAGTAAGGGGGAAGAGGGTACAGATAGAACTCTTTAGGAAAGAGAAATAGAAGGGATGGTTACAGGTGGATGAGGGGAGCTGAAATAGGAATCAAATGAGAGGCAAGAGGTGGGGGTAGGGAGGAGATGAGGAAGGGAATAAAGGGAGAGACAGTAAAAATTATATCTACTTGAGGGATAGTATAAAAACCTAAAACATTAGAAGTACATACATACACGAAGACAATCTGAAGCAAATTGACAAATAATGAGAGAGACACTGTCCCTACTGACCATCTCTTGTCACCAAATGTAGCTTCCAGTACTGGGATAGAGTTACATCTAATTGAGTTGTTGGTTAAAGGAATTCCAATGGGAATTCTCAAGTATCCCAGATTGTTGCCAAGACAATATGTTGCTCTCCACAAACTGTCAGCCAAAGACAACACCTATAAGACTCATTGAACATGGAGAAGTTGAGCTGGTGCCTATTTAGAACCTTCATCCCTATGTTCTAGTATCTTTGGTGCAGGACTGTACTTAGCATACTATCAGAAGAGAAATATAAAACCCACGCCAGTCCCAAGCCCTTTGGTCTACAATGGTGTCCTGCCTGCAAGATATTCTAGGTCAATGATGGCACAGACCTTGTGGGAGTAACCAACTAATATCTGGTTTGATAGAAGATCCACTTCATGAGATAGAACACATACCTGACACTGGGTGACAAAGAACCTGAGACTAGATAGCCCAGAGACCTAGGGTAGACCTGTATAAGACTACTCTAAAAGAGAAAAGAAAGAAAAAGTAGCAATAAAATGACTCCTTATAACATTCTGCTATACTCATAGATCAGTCCCTTGTTCGAGTATCATCAGAAAAGCCTCCTCCTGCAGCAGAAGGGGACAAATACAGAGACCAACAACCAGACATTATGTAGAGAGTGAGAGACCTTAGAAAAGTCAGCTCTAAATGGGATACTTCCATCAAATCCTTCCCCTCACATCTCTGGGAACCCAACTGAAGGGGAGCTGGAAAGTGTAAGAGCCAGAGGGGATGGAGAACACCAGGAAAACAAAGTCTTCTAAACACAATACCACAAATGTACATATGAATAACAGGAACTCAGACAGCATTCACAGGGCATGCAGAGGTCTGCACCATGTCCCCTGCTTATATATGATGGCTTCCATTTTAGTATTTTAATGGGATTCTGGTGTGTGTGAACGAGTGGATATGATTCATGTGCCTTCTCTTGGTCTCTTCTTTCTGTTGGTTTTTCTTGTCCAACTCCTGTGTGATAATTTTTTGTTATATTTTACTTTGTGGTATTTTGTTATTATCCTTTAGAAGTTTGTTTTCTTCTTTCCTAATGAGAGACAGAAAGGGAGAGGATATGGATGAGAGGGGAAACCATAAGCAGCATATACAGCATGTATTGTCAGAAGGCAATCTATTTTCAATGAAAGGGAAAAATAAAACAAATAGAATTTAGAAGCAGATAATTTATTTAGATAAAGTATTTTTGGAAACTTTCTGTGATAACTTGTTTTAAAGATCATCCAGTCTAATATATAAATTGTACAGAGAGAGAAAGAGAGAGAGACAGAGACAGAGACAGAGAGAGAAGCAAGCACAAGAAAGTACAGGGGAAGTGGCCTCTGCACATTCTAGTCACACCACTGAGAGCCTTGTGACTTACGCCACCCTCAGAAACTGCTTTATATTCTGAGGTGGAGAGCCACAGAAACTATGTGCAAAAATGTTGCTGTTCAAGAGTTTTGTAGAGTGAGCTAACACAGGCAGAGGAACTCTGGTGGATGTGGATGTCCAACCAGAGGTCCTCAGGCTGAACCGGCAGTAGCAGCTTGAAGTAAGTTCCCTCTTTACATTCACAAGTATGCATAGGGTAAATCTAGCAGAAGTGAGAAGGGATATAACATGTTCATACTTTGTATAGTCCTGTCTGAGGAAAATGACTGAAGCCCACACCAATAGACTGCAAAAGGTAAACTCTGGGGTGGGGGATATAAAATACCATCTTCTTAGCAAGGAAGAAATATTGATATGGCTTTGAGTATTTTGTCTTTCTCTGTGTTTGTCATATACTCCCCCAATCTAATCTCCCATATCTGAGCAGAAAGAATGATTCTAAATGTATCACAATACCTGATTTAAATATATACTAAAGGAGCTGGAGAGACGGCTCAATTGTTGAGATCCCTGGTTGCTCAGTTCCCAGCACCCACATGGCCACTAACAACTATATGTAACTCTAGTTTCAGGTGTTCTAAAACCCACTTCCAGCATTTGTAGGCAACAGGCATGCAATTGGCACACAGACATACTTGACACCAAAACACCCAGTCCCCACCCCACACACAAAGAAAATGCACAGAACAATACAGTAAAATTGTTCTTCACAACCACAGTAGCAGAATCAATGTGGTACTAGTACTAGAACAAAACGATTTGTGTAGGTCAATGGAATATAACAGAGGACCCATAGGTAAACTCAAAGATGTCAAAAACATACAGTTAAAAAAAATCAATGAATAGCACTGAAAAAAAAATCCAGATTTGAAAATGTTGGAGAATGAAACTATAATACATATCACTTACTATCTATAAAAGTCAATTTAAAATGAACCAACATCCTTAATATAATGGAAGAGAGTTAGCAAGGAGTGAAGGAAAACCAAGAACTAGCACTTCTGTCATTTATGATTAACAAGGAACATTTGCCAGAGTATAGTGATGTCTTACACCAAATGTTAGCCTGCTATTCTTCTGACCAGGGAGTAGCACCCATAACATGCAAAAACTCCAAACATTACCTCAAAAGAACAAATAAACCTATCAGCAAGTGGGTGAGAAAATGAATAGTTCCCAAAAGGATGATAGATGAAAAATGTTCAACATCATTAGATATCAGAAGAGTGCAAATTCACACTACATGGAGATTCCAACTAATTCCAGTTACAAGAGCTATCCTCAGGAAAATAGCCAACAGTGGATTCTGGGAAGGATGCACAGAGGAATGTATAGAACACTCTTATCTACTCTTTAATATACAAACCAGCAAAGCCACCACTGAAAATCTGTATAGAGGGTCCTCAAATACTAAAAATGCAATTATTCGGTGATACCGTTTCTGAGTATGTACCTGAAGGATAACAATCTTAGAAACTTAAAAGAATCCGAATAATCATACCTTGGCAATGCTTTTGCATTCATCTTTGTTGCTGTCCTTCCTTGAGCAGTTTAGCCATGGAACCAACCTAGAGGTCCACTGATATGTTAATAGAAAAAAGTGTCATACCTCTACAATAGAGCATTATTTAGATATTAAGAAGAATAAGAACATACCTGCCCTTGTTACTTTTCTGTGGTTGTGAAGAGATGCTATTACCAAAGCAACTTCTAAAGGGAAGCATTCAATTGGGGGGGTGTTATTTACAGTTTCAAAGGGTGAGTCAATGACTGTTATGGCAGGCATGGCACTTGAGAGGTCTGGAAGAACTTACATATAACCTGCATGCAAAAAGGAGAGAGAGAGAGAGAGAGAGAGAGAGAGAGAGAGAGAGAGAGAGAGAGAGAGAGAGAGAGAGAGAGAGAGAGAAAAGAGGGAGAGGAAGAAAGGGAGAAAGAGACAAAGAGAGAGAGACAGAGACAGAGAGAGAGACAAAGAATGCTAACTGGGGGTGACATGGGTTTTTGAAAGCTCAAAGCCTGTACCCTGTGCCATACCTTCTCCAACATGACCCTACCTCATCATCCTTCCCAGATAGTCCTACCAACTGTGGAACAAATATTCAAATACATTAGCTCATAGGGGCTCTTCTCATTCATTTATCATAATATAATTTCAAGGAAATTGATGTTACCGCAGATCATCATGTTAAGTACAGTGAAACAGATGTAGATAAATAAGCAACACATATTTTCTCTCAAATGTAGAAATTGGATAAAAAAATACATGAAAGAAGAAGAGCAGCTCTTGGAACCTGTAGGTTTGAGAAGTGAGACTCGAGAGTTCCGTTGGAGCTAAATAGAATCAAAGTATATTATAACACATGTGATAATGTAATTAAGCCCATTTGTTTCTTACAACTACAAATTTACCCATTGATCACTATTTATTCTCCCATGTTATAGCTGAAATAACTGAAGTTTTTTCAAGCTTAATTAAAAGGTCAGAAGTTCAAATCTAACCTGAGTCCATTCACTTAACTTTTATTCTACCAAAGATAAACATCAATTTGTAGTAGGTCATACATTGTCTAAACACAGAACAACTGAAATGCAATGTAGCAAAAATCTTCAACAAATTACCAGAGAGGGACCTGTGCAAACACAGAAAGATCTACCATGATAATGGAAATGGTAACCCAGACTTAGAAAGACAAATACTTTATTTTCTATGTCTCTTGGATCCTAGTTTTCAATGGTCACACAAATACGCATATGTTAGTATGAGTGTGAATACAGAACATGTGAGTAGAAAGAGGACCATGAGAAGGAAGAGAAGAATGGACTAGAGGGTGTCATAGAACCATGTGACATAAAAGCCGTAAAGAGGTGACTGGGGGCAGAAGAGACAGGGAGTTGAGGGATGAAGGAAAAGGGTAGGAAAGAGGATTGGCTTTAAAATGTGAATTTAAACATGCTATAGTAAAACCTAATGCTTTGTATTTGGCCAAAACAATATTCAAAATAAAAATATAAATTGTTCTAATGAGGTTAGGAACAGAAGGGCAGGGCAAAGGAAAAAATATGGGGAAGAAAGGCTAACACTAAAGGCCTGCTGAGAAAGCCATATGAAAGTCCACTACCATTGAATACACGTGCATGTGTACTCGTACACACACACACACACACACACACACACACACACACACACACACACACACACACGAGTATGTGCCTGCAACTGTGTATAAAGGCATTTATGGAGTAATAATATTATGGGTTGCAGTATCCCAGCTGAACATAGTCTAATACCAAATAACTGCCCCCTAGTACCAGGAATGGGTTACATCTTTTTGAGTTGTTGGTTAGTAGAGACCAAACATTACACACTGTTGCCAATCTATGAGCTACACACTCAACAACTTGACAGCAAGACTCTATTGCTAAAGACACTACAGATTTATGTCATATAAACTACTGTGGCATATAAGACAAAGAGAAAAGGCTTAGCTTTTGTTGTTGTATGTTTTTATTTTTTCTGTGATCAAGTAAACCTGAGAAACACTAGGATTTCCTCCTCCTCCTCCTCTTGGTTTTGTTTTGTTTTTTTTTTTCAAGAGACAGCATTTCTCTTCCTCCTCCTCTTCTTCTTTGGTTTTTTTTTTTTTTTTTTTTTCTTCAAGAGACAACATTTCTCTGTGTAACATTCCTGGATGTCCTAGAACTCACTCAGATCAGCCTGCCTCTGCCTCCCAAGTTCTGGGATTAAAGGCGTGCACCACCATACCCCTATTGTGGATATTGCTCTGTATAAATAAAATGCCGATTGGCCATTGTAAGAAATATAAGTCTCTGTATGTTTACTTGGTTGTGTTTGAGCCGCTGAGGGACTGGCAGATGAGAGAAATTTGTCCTGACCATGGGCCAGGCAGGATAAAAAAAAAACTCCAACTACATACCCAGGCACACTAGGACTTCTTATACTACCAAATATATTGATGTGATTCAATACATACTATAATGTGCAACCTTCCTGTGAGTCAGCTTCCCATAAATGTGACAAAACACTTCAGATAACAGACTGAAAAGCTGGAATGTTTCCCTTTGCCTCACGGCATCAGAAATTTTGGTCCATGGTCAATTTGCTCCACTGCTTCTGTGCTGTGCCAAGTCAGAAAATCATGGAGGAAAGCACAGGATTGAATAAAGCTGCATGTCTTTGGCTTGCATGGGAAGCAAGGAGAAAGAAGGTAGCCCAGGGTCTGGAACCTCCTTCCAGGGCACACTGCAGTTGATTAACATCCTTTAACTCAATGATGCCTTTTAACCTCCATCTTTTCCTTCTACAGAAGCAAGCTGGGCTTCTTTTACTCACTGATCAAGGGAGAGCATTCTGAATCCAAACTAGCAGCAACTCATCTGTCCCAAGCATCTCACTAAATATCTTACTAAAGTCACCATAGCCTAGAAGTTCCTATCTCAGTCAAGTAGCACAAATTAAATATATAAAAGCAGTTTTCAACATACGTAGTTTTTGAATTGTGGGAGCATTTTAGAAATTGTTAAAAGAGCATTTTTTCCCTGGACATTTTAACATTAGCTATTAAATTTTATGTGATAAAATCAGTTATTGTTAAAAATTTGCTGATTTCAAATGGCATTTTGAAGACATTTTATATTTATGTTTTTATTTCATGATGTATTAAAATATTTATTATAAGAACTTTATTCAATCTCAAAGCTAATCTGTGATTAAAATTTTAAATAAAGTTATTGTTACTTATAATTATTTTCTAGAGTGTTTTAAAAAGCTTTCTGTGCTAAAAGAGACACGGAGGTGTACTCTGCATTTTTAGAATACATTGAATCTACTGTCTTTTCTGATTGATTAAGGCACAAGGAATTCTCTTCAATCACCCAGAGGCACCCTCCCCTAGGCCAATGGCTGCCACTGGGTGACAGAATTCCACAGTGCACCTCAATTTCAGCCTAAACATTAACTCCTAGCTCCAGACCTGCCACTTGAAGAAGGAAATCTCCTAGCAAACAATTTCCCTGTTTACTTAGCAATTTGTGGCTGTGAGAATTTCAATTAGTTCCCTGGCCACTGTTTTTAAATTAGAGAATTGTCAACCTAAGCAAAGAAAAGTGCACTTTTACTTAATTGATAAAAGATTAGTGCATTCCTTACCGTGAACTGTAACTCCAGGGGCCTTGGAGCTGCCTGAGAGCTAATAGCAATTGTTAAAATACACTTCTTTTCCAGAATTTTCAATTGACTTCATAGTTTTTGCTCTTTCTATGTTTATTTTGAACTCCCTTTAGGGCATATGGATACTGCAGTGCCTGAATAATATTCCGGACATGATAAATTGTCAAAATTTTAATATCTAAAGACTTTGTATTAACATATGCATATGTAGCTTCCTTTGAACATCTCAGGCAGGCAGTCTGCCCATGCTGTTGTACTTCCCAGGGAACAGTCATCTGAACTGAGGTCAGCTGGTCCTTTCACAGAGAAACACTCTGTCCATTCCCCACCTTGAGGGTCTTCCCTCCTGCGGCCCTCACACTGAGAGGCCACGCTTTATTTTCATCTCTTCCTGTGTTTAAGAGTTGTTTGCTTGTCACTGGAGAGGGAAATAGTGCATATGTGTCCTGAAACATTTCCCTGTGGGCTCAGTATTCAAGAAGTGGCTCTGTTCAAAGGGTATTAAGATGCCCTTTTCTGAATGGAGAGGGAGGAGGAGTAGATGGGGGAGATGGGGATAGATGGGAGGGTGAAGGAGGGGAAACTGTGGTAGGTATGTAAAATAAATGAAAAAAAAAGATTCAGTTTAAGAGTGACTTCACATTTTTATGTTCTTGCATGAGATATTCTGATTTATCACCTTTGACCTCATGACTTAGATTCCACAGCTAGATAAACACAGCCTCTTTCCTTCCTCTCCCCCCTCTGGGGACATGTACTGCTTTTAACAGCATAAATGTAACTTGTACACACTAACTTAGGAGTGCTTTGCGTGAGAAACAGCTGCCTCTTGAAGATGGTTATTCAGCATCTTCATCACTGTGACAGAGAACCTGAAATCACTGACTTTGGCAGAGAAAAGATTTACTTGGCTGCTGTTCCAGACATCATCTCTAGTGACTGTGGGTCCTTGGTGATTTGGAGTATCTTAGGTGGGGCAGAGGCTATTCCTCTAAAGGCAGACAGAAAATAAGAGCAACAGCAGGAAGTTGCCAGGACAAGATATTGCCCCATTGTCATGCCTCCAACAAGCCAGGCCAACTTGCTCCAAACATTCCCAGTTCCTGAATTTCTCAATATTCTATCCAAATTTTGAGTTCTTCAATGGCTGTAGCCCCTGAAATTGAGTTCTGTCTTAGAAGCTATAGGCACCTTTTTAATCCCCTAGCCACTTATGTAATGCAAATGAAATTGACAATCAAAATCTTGCATATAAATTATGTTTCCTCAAATCTCAAGAATGTAACCTGTTGCTTTGTAAGTATATAGAAGACTTGGAAAGTCCTTGATGTATACAGTTACTAATTAAATTATTATCATTGCTTTCATAAAAAAAAAACAGACAAAAAAAAAAAACCTCAAAAAAAAAACCCTAGGTTTTTAACATTACTCGAGTTTATTTTTATTCTCCATAGATTACTTCCTATTTTCTAGAGATAACAAGCCTTTTCCTACTGCTATCTGTAAAGGAGACAGCTTAGTGAATTTTAGTTTTTAAAACAAAATCCCAAAGTTGATCTCATCTTTGACTGATCCCTATGGAATTCAAAAACTCTTCTTGAACATCCCCATCCCCCATGACTTACTGGCAACAGGAGGGAATGGGAACCACGTAGCCAACTGTTTGCCTAGAATATCCATGGTTCACCACATCAGATACAGCCCCTCTTATGTTGGAATTACAGAGCCAAAGCTTACAAAACGCTTTTGGAAAATCTTGTCTGGTACCTGATCACCCAGTTCCAGGTATATAATTAGGAGACTGTAGCCACCAAGACAACCCAGAAAACTCGAGATAACCTGGAGAACTTAAGAAGAATTCCTGAATTATATAGCAGTTTCAGAGGACAGAACTAGTAGCATAGTTTGTGTGTGTGTGTGTGTGTGTGTGTGTGTGTGTGTGTGTGTGTGTGTGTTATGTGAAATTCTTCAAAGAGCTAGGGAATCTGTGAAGTGAATGGTCTGACTCAGTCTAAGTTTTTCTAGTCTGAAGTGCCAAGAACTAGGAGTTGAAAAGCATGACCTCTATTGAACAAGTTAATTTCTGTGTATATCAGTTTATATCATGCATATCATTTTATATCATGTATATCAGTTTATGTCCCACATATCAGTTTATATCATACACAACAGTTTATATCATGTTTATCAGTTCATATCATGTATACCATTTATTTCCCCATTTATACTGAAATGTTCAGTTCTTTTTTTAAAAACACTGTTTTATTGAAAATAACTTTTTTCATATAAAATATTTTAATTATAATTTTCCCTCCCCTGACTCTTCCCAGTTCCTCTCCAATCTTCTTCCCATCCTGATCCAACAGACATCTAAGAGATAATAACATCACAAAATAAGAGAAAACAAAAACAAACCAATCAGAAAAATGAGCAAAGAAACAGAAGGGAAAGGACCAAAGAAAAGGCCCAAGAAACACGTATAGATTCAGGGACACACATGCTAATGTCGTGGATATATTGTGCACCCCAATAAACTTATCTGGGGATCAGAGAACAGAACAGCCACAATATTAAACATAGAGGTTAAGCAGTAGTAGCACACACCTTTTATCCTAGCATCCCAGAAGCAGAGATCCGTGCGGATATCTGAGTTCAAAGCCACACTGGAAACAGCCAGGCATAGTGATTCACACCTTTAATCCCAGGAAGTGATGGCAAGAAGCAGAAAGGCATATAAGGCATGAAAACCAGGAACTAGAGCTGGTTAAGCTTTTAGCTTTTAAGCAGCAGTTCAGCTGAGGTTCATTAGGATAAGGACAAAGAGGCTTCCATTCTGAAGAAACAGGATCAGCTGAGGAATTGGTGAGGTGAGGAAGCTGTGGCTGGTTCTGTTTCTCTGATCTTTCCACATTCACCCCAATACCTGGGTCCAGATTTGTTCTTATTAATAATGCCTTTTAAGATTCATGCTACATGTTAATACACTTAGGAATCATGTAAAAAAAAAAAACACATAGGAAGCCATAATATATACTCAAAAGACCTGTAAGATTTAAGAAAAAAAAAATGTCCCGTACAACATTATGAGCAAAGGACCTCCAAGGATGCCTTTGAGTTAATATTTTTGGCATCTACTGCTGATCCTGGGGCCTTCCCTTAAGAGCAGTGTGTCTCCACAATGAGACTCCCTTGGAGAAAACTAAATGTTACATTTGCAAGTGGTTATCAATTGGAGATAGCCTCTGGGTTAGCGATGGGTGCATGTGTCTACTTTTCCTTTCAGGTCTAGGGCTCCATCTGATGTGCTGCCACAGTTTTTGTGAGTTCATATGTGAGTAGGTCCTGCTGTATGTAGAAGGCCTTGTTTCCTTGGTATCATTCATCCCCTCTGGCCCTTAAACCTTTTCTGCCCTCTCTTCCTCAGGGTTCCCTGAACTCTGAGGGGAGGGATTTCATGGAGATATCCCTTTTCGAGCTGAATGTTCCAAGGTCTCACTCTCTGTATTGTCTGGCTGTGGGTCTCTGTATTTGTTTCCATCTACTGCAGGAGGAAGCCCCTATGATAATGGATAAACAAAGCACTGAACGATGAGTATAGAGGAATGTCATTAGGAGTTATTTTGTTGCTATGTTCCTTTAATTAAAACATAATTTTTCAGATATATTCTAATTCCATAGAAAAAGATGATACATAACGTTCAATTTTATGAATTAAAGTGAAATGAGAAATAAAATGCACCAGAAAATTTCCAAATTAGAGAACACCAGAAGCCAATGACTTCTCAAACTGTCTTTATCCTTGTCCAACCTAATTGATTTGTTTGTGGAACATAGAATGCATCTGAGACTTGATCCAAAGAGTTAGTGGGAGGAAGATGTTTTAATGAAGTTCACAGCGATGTGCTTAAGATAGATCCTAAAGTCTGGCCAACAGTCAAGTTTAGAAATTAGCATAAAAATAACTAAGAAATTACCCAGCATCAAGAAAACAAAATGCAGACATGAATACCTGTTCTTATTTCTATCTCAAGCTCCCAGTCCTTACTCTGTAATCCATTTTGCTCTATTTTTTGTGTTTTTTTTTTATTGTTAGTTTTTTTTGTTTTTTTGTTTGTTTGTTTGTTTTTGTTTTTGTTTTGTTTTTGCTTTGGACAGATAACTTTTAAAGATCAGGATGCTCCTATAGCCTCCCATAGAAGTCATAGGAAAGAAGTTGACTCCATCTTGGTTTTTGTCCCTGATCACAGAGATTAATTTATACATTAACAAGTGACAGAACAGAATCAGAGTTGATTGTCTTTCCTCCTTCTGCTTTTTGTTGTTGACAGAACCTTTTAGAGTCATTGCTTTCTGCTCTGAACAGAAGTCTACAGGACTCTCCATCATGAACCACTGGACCTCTGGCCTTTGAACCACGCCTCAACTACTTGGAATAAAGAAAGATAAAATAACCGAGAGGAAGCTATGGGTATGAGAATGAAAGTCTAGAACATCTCATTCTCTTGGTGTCAGTGCCTTTCAGGCTGACGTTAACCATCCTGTTCATGTGCTTTGCATTTTAAAACAAATAATACCTTTTTTCTGTCCACAATAATATGATGAGATTGTATGTATTCTGGGTACCAATAATTCTGGAAAATACCATGTAAGATAATGTCCAAGACTTTTAGTGGAAATAGAAGATGTTAGCTTAAAAATCTGAACATTATTAAGACCTTTGGGAAGCAAGATTTAAGAAACACTCATGAAAATAATATTCATTTAGAATTATGAAATTTATTAAAACAATACTCCTGAGGCCAAGAGAACTCTGAAAAAAGAAAGCTTCTCCAGGTACTGGCCAGGGAGACAATGATTCATCCAGGACAACTTCCTGTTGTGCTATCAGTAGGAAAAAAAATCACTGGGCCAGAACTCAGAATATTTTTATAATGAAAATTTTAAGAAAGGAAGTCGTTATTTGTTTATATTGAAGCTATGCTACCACTGGATAAGAGCAATGGCATTATATGAAGGGAGCAAGCGAGCTTTGGGATGGAGAGCAGTCCAAAGCCAGAAGAAGTGGTGGCTTGCTCCTGAATTGTTTGGGGTTTCTGAGCATGGTGTGCTAGCACCTGAAAATGCGGATGGCTTTGCAGTATTTCAAATGCCTTCAAAAACGTGAAAGGGATTTGTGGCTGAATCCCAGCTTATTGGCTGCATGCCCTCCCCCATTTCTCCTCCTGGCCATCCACTGACCCCAGTAATTAAATTTAGGGTATCTCAGAATTTTTTCTGTTATGCAGCAAAGACAGATTTTAGTGTTAGGGACTGGGTGGAAAACTGAAAGAGATGAACAAAGGTAGCACTCTATACATTTGGATATGAAAATTAACCTCAGGAAAATGAGAGGTATTTTTTTTCCAAGAGTTTAGAGATGTAAAATGCATAAAATTTAATACTTATCACAAAAGCTACCTACCATAATGATTTGAAAGGAAAAATACTTTAAGTTATGCACATACTTAAGATTGAAAAATATCTTCTGAATATATACAATGGATATTTTTTCATGCTTATCATAATTCTATTCCCACTCATTTGAATGCAATTTACCATGGTCATAACATTCCAAAGGGAACCTACAGAGATTGTGTTGTGATGTCAAATTGCTATATGAAAACAATTTTGATAAGCCTATGGACACCACATTATAATGACAAATTATAATGACAAAATGGTTTCATGTTTCCATGGAGACCAAATTACAATGTCAAATTGATGGCAAAATGAGGTCAATACAAATCTACATGGGCCAGATTGTGATGTTAAAGCAGTGTGAAGCAATGTCACCACAAGCCTGGGGAGGCTGTGCTATGATGTCAGGAGGATAGGAAAGAACAGTTAAGATGATGTCAAAATTGCAAAAGAAGAAATCGGTGGAAATTCATGCAGCATTTTCCATGATGAGAATTCAATAGAACACCCTTATTAATGCAAATTTCACCAGTGGTAACAGAAATATAGCAAAACCAAGCAACTGAGGAGCTCACAGGTTATATTATCTGGATTTCAAATATTGCTAACATTTCAAGTTCTCAGAACTGTATGTTTAGTCATGAAAGCTAGTAGGAAGATCTAAGCTATGTTGCAAACTGGTGAAAGGGATTTATTAAAATCTGTTTAGATGTAAATGATTCTCCTCATTTTCAATAGGAGTGGAAAAGTCCCCAAGGGGAGACAATCTGATTAATTCAGTCGTTTCTAGAAGATTTCTCTGGCAGCCTTTCCTGTTGAAATGTCTTGGGGCAGGCTTCTCCCACATTTGGTATGGGTGTCATACCTTTTAATTCTTCATTCCTAAAGATGTTAAAATATTTACAGTTAAAATTTGTACCGTATAAATTATATACTAAGTAGTTTAACGCTTCCTTAAACCCACAATTGTCAGGAATAGTGTGAAGCACAATATTATTTTCAGTGATGGCAGTCTTCCCACTTGTTCTTAAATAATAAATTATATTGATGCAATTTATCTTGAATAAGTGCAATAAATATTTTAACCTAATGCTAATGCCAATCAGTTGGACTGTTACATGTGAGTGGAGTAGACTGCGTTTGTCATGGCTTCTAGGTCCTAATAGATCTCCATTCCTTCCAATGGTAGCTCTGACTTCATGCAGGAGCAATATACAAAACACTCCTAAACCCCCCCACACACACACACACATTCTGATTAGTTTAAAAATATGAATTTCATCAAATTAAGAAAAGAGATCACAACAGTTAGTTAGACATGAAAAAAAAATCCAAAGGCGAAAAACATTCCATGATTAGAGATTTAACATTTTGTGTCATGATTAAGGCTGTGACTTCATAAGCAAAATCTTTATCTGTGTTGTTAACTAAATTAAATACCTGTCTCCAATAAACATATTTTAGTTGAAGTCAGTGTATAAGCCTAGAGTGTTAATAAAATTAAACAACTAGTTGTTAAAGGTTTGTTTTGTAATGTCTAAAGATTACTTTTAAATACTCAAGTTAATTCAGCCCATCTGCTTCTCAGAATGGAAGTCCTAGTTAATTAGGATTTAGATGCTTTATCTTCTTTATTATTTTTTTTGTTGTTCTTTTAAATGAAAATGTGGTGAATTGATATACAGAAAAGCAAACAAACAGAGCAGCAAAAACAAAAACAGCTCATGAGAATCCTTTGACACAAAACGCACAAATTACAGAAAATGCAGATTGTACTCTAGAAAAAATAAATCACATTGTTTTCAGTTATTTGGGAAAGAATGTAGAGACGGTCAAAATTTGGCCTAAGAAACCTAAGTATCCAGCTGAAGGCAGGTAAAATCAAACACGTAAGGAACAAAACAGAGGTGCGGGGGCTGGGGGCATAGAAAGATGAGGAAGAGGAAGAAGAGCAGATGAGGAGTAGGAGGAGCAGGAGGAGGAGCAGGAGGAGCAGGAGGACTAGGAGGAGGAGGAGGAGGAAGAAGAGGAGCTGGAGGAGGAGGAGCAGGAAGAGGAGGAGGAGTAGGAGGATCAGGAAGAGGAGGAGTAGGAGGAGCAGGAAGAGGAGGAGGAGGAGCAGGAAGAGGAGGAGGAGGAGCAGGAAGAGGAGGAGTAGGAGTAGAAGGAGGAGCAGGAAGAGGAGGAGGAGGAGAAGGAGGAGGAAAAGGAGGAGGAGGACTTGGTGGTGCAGTGTTCATCTGATGCAGTGCAGTACATAGAGCCCCTCAGTTGAATTTTAGTTCTTGGCTGTGTTTTGAAGCTTAGCAAATTTTTTTACTTTTCTGAATCTTAACTTTTCTTTATGTAATCAGGAATTTTGTTTCTCGTTTAAGACAAGTAAGTGGAAGCCCCTCCTCCAACAAACTGGCTTAACAAGACAAAGATATAAGGAATGGAAAAAGTATTTGACTTTGTTGCATGTGAGTATTTGCTTGCTAAAGACCTTAGGGGATAGCATGACTTTAGCCTATACTGAGATTACTTACCCTATCCTTTTTCACAAAACTATCCTATCGTATTGAGAGACCCCCACACCAGTTCTCCCTAAGGCCCCGAGAGCTGAGGGAAGGGACATCTTAAAATAGCCAGAACCGAGTCAGTTCCCCATTCCCAGACAGGGTGAAGTCAGAAGTTTTAAAAGTACAAAATCCTACTGTCTGGTGGTAACTAACCACGAGATTCCACCCTCCCCTGAGATAACATGACCAGATTTGGGAGATGGGCTATAAAAATCCTGACAGAGCAAAGGATAAGATAAAGTCCAAGCTCAGGAAAACCGGACCAATCAAGGGTGGACCTGTACTAATCCCCTCCTCTCTGAAGAATTTTGTGGTTTCTGCCTTTAAAAGCTAACCTTCCCAAGAAAGAGGGTCTCCTCCGTGCCTCAATTAGCCGGGTGCTGCGGACAAAGGCTCCCTGGTAGCTTGTATTGCGCCTAGAAGTAAGTAAACCTTGCTATTGCAGTCTGGGCATCTTTAGTCTACGGTGGTTTCTTTGGGGGTCCTAATCTGGGCACAACAGTATGAGAATCTTATCTCTAATCCAAAGAATGCAGGTGTTCTTTTATTTGTTGACTTTTGCCACATTCCCTAATTACTAAAAAAAAATCCTAAAATTTATTAAAAATTATGATCTGCAGCCAGCCACTGTACACTTTCTAGAGGAGGTTTTTCACAAGGTGAAACAGTTTCTGGATTTACAAATTGAGGTACTGCTCTATCTCCAGATAGAAATCACAGGTACAAAATAAAGCAGAAATATTAAAAGACACTGTTTGGAAAGAAAAGGGCAGGACAGGGCTGCAGCATAGAGGAAACAATAGGAGGCCTTATTCTTTGTCCTTGGAATTCTGTCTTTCCAGCTTCTTTTTCTACCATAAATATTTTGAATAAGTATCATTGTTATAATTTATTTGTTCCTCAGGGTTTCATCTAGTTCTTCTCTATGAAAGCTCTGGGTTAACAGTTCAACATTTGGTATGTCTTGCTTCCTAAGAGTTTTTCCTTACTTGGGACCTTGAGCCACACTAGGGTGTGTGTTAATGCTGATTTGTTTTTGGTGTTGTTGTTTGGTTGGTTGGTTTGTTCGTGTTGTACCTTTTATTATTAAAAAGTGTTTTTAAATTTAAATATATTGCAGTCATATTCTTCCCTTCCCCCAAGTCCCTCCAAATTCTCTCCCCTCCCTACCCATCCAACTTTACATTCTTCCTCAAAACAAACCAGTAAAAAAATGCAACAACAAAACCCTGAAAACCAAGACACAAAATGAAACAACAACCAAAGAGAAACAAACAAATAAAAAAAGCAAAAGCAAAACAAAATATGAAACTGTAAATAGGCAGAAGCACACAGGAAAAACAAAAAAACAAAGCAAAACAAAACAAAACAAAAAACAACTGTGGAATCCATTATATGTTGATCAACTACTCCTGAACATGAAGCCTGTCCTGGAATTGTTGATATACCCAGTATCACTCCATTGGAGAAAAAAACTGATTTTTCTTCTCACAGCAGCTATAAATGACAGTCCAGTTGTAAACATTTACCCTAGTGGTTGGGTTTTCCCCTTTCTCTCTCTCTCTCTCTCTCTCTCTCTCTCTCTCTCTCTCTCTCTCTCTCTCTCTCTCTCTCCCCCTCCCTCTCCCTCTCTCTCTAAGTATAATAATATAATATAATATAAATTATAATATGAACTGTTACATTGAAGTTGGACAAGGTAAACCAATGGAAAGAAAATAACCTAAGAGCAGGCACAATAACCATAGACCTTGTTCACACACTCCTGCAGGCTGCTTTATTATCTGTGAGTTCATATAAGCTTAGGTTAGATTGATTTAGAACAATGGTTCTCAGGTCACATGTCAGATATCTTGTATATCAGATATTACATTACAATTCATAACAGTAGTTAAATTACAGTTATGAAGTAGCAATGAAATAATTTTATGGTTGGGATCATCACAACCTGAGGAACTGTATTTAAGCTCCAAGTATTTGGAAGTTTGAGAACAACTGATTTAGCAGGTCTTGTTTTCTTGGGGTCCTCCATCCCCTCTGGCTCTTACTCTCCTTTGTTAGAGTACAGAGTACCTTCTTATATGAATGACACTAGAATGTGGGAGTGACAGCTCAATGCAGACACCAGATTGACATCTCCATGTTCAAAGAGTCATGTAGGAGTTGTCTTCAGCAATGGCCAGTTTGTGGACAGCAACTGCCTTGGCAATTGCCAAGGATTGTCTCAGAATTCTCATGGAGCTCCTTTGGCCAACAACTCAATTAAATGTGAGTTAATCCTGGTACTGGAGCTTCATTTGGTGGCAAGAGATAGCCAATTGAGACTCTCTCTCTCCCATTAGTTGGTAATTTGCTTTAGGTTGCCTTCATATACATATAAATTATAGGAAGTTTCTACTGTATTATGTTTCCATGTTATCCATCTGTATGCCCCTCCCCCAGAGTACCCTCTCTCCTCCCCTTCCTCACTTTATTCTCTCATTATAGCACTGCCTTATCTATCCAATTTATCCTATTTCTCTTTCCTAATGAGCTTTATCTGTATATATACTCTCTGTGGTTCTATGGATTGTAGCTCAATTATCATTGCTTAACAGCTAATATCCACTTATAAGCAAATATATAGAATTTTTTGTCTTTCTATGTCTGGAATATTTCATTCAGGAGGATTTTTTACTAGTTCCATCCATTTCACTGCATATTTCATGATGCTATTTATTTATTTATTTATTTATTTATTTATTTATTTATTTATTTATGTCTGAATAATACCCCAGTCTGCAAATGTACCACATTTTCCTCAGTTCTTCTCTTCAGAGGCATCTAGATTGTTTCCAATTCCTGACTATTATGAACAGAGTAGCAGTAAAATGGTTGATCAAGTATCTCTGTGGTAGGATGAAGTATCCTTTTGGTATATGCCCAAGAGTGGTATAGCTGGCTCCAGAGATATATTGATTCCCATATTCTTTTTTTTTTTTACAACAAACTCAGTTTCTTCATTTATAAAGCACATATTCTGACAATCAATATATGATTTTTGAGGCCACAATTCAGTAATACTTTTTGACACTTCAGTTAAATATAAGATTTTATCAATGCCAATGGATAGTCAAAGAATAACTCTGTTTTAAAAAAATGAAATCAATGTGGTATCACCATTTTGCATTCAAGTCTATTTGAATTGGAATTACCAAGTAAAATATCAAATGCTCAGTTAATTTTTATTTTCAGATAAATAACTTATGCATTTTTATTATATTCAATCAGTCTTATCCAAAATTTATAAAGACATCTGTGAATATTTGTTAATCTTGATTTGTTAGGCCCCGTGTGTCTTGCTTTAGTGGCTTAAACACTACAGTTGCTACAGGTTAAGGTCAGGCAGGCCTGTGTGACTAATCCCAGTAAAATCTCTGTGTACTGATGCTCCTAGGAGCTTCTCTAGTTAGCAACACTCTTTGTTATACCATGTGTTGTGTGAAGAAAGTGAGGAGTCTCTCTTCAATTGAATACTATGTGTAGGTTTTCTGTCCTGACCACAATCAAACAGCCTGACATGGCAATCTGTGTTTTCTCCACTATGACATAAGCAACTTTAAAAACTAAAAAATCTGTTAAGACTTTATACACTTCTATGTATAAATATATGTGTGTTTACTTTGATAAATAAACTGAGAAATGCTTGGCAGGTATCACTCAGTTTTAAAATCAAAGATTTACAGGGGGAAACTATAGCTATAGTCATGCTGAAATTTAAAGACAAAGCAGTAAAATTATTGCATATTGCTTCAAAATTCAAACTTAATTTTCTTTGTTGAAATGATTTTGGTAATCATCACATTTTCTTAAAATGTAAAAATAGTCACAGATGACATTTCAGAGATGGAAGGAACATAGGAAACTGGCTTTACAAATTTTTGTATTTAAAAGCATAGGTGTGGAGCATTTAAGTTCAAAGACAGGATCTCAGATAAAATCAGTGTCTGAGAGAACAGTTCCAGCTAATGCTATCCTGTGAGCCAGGGATCTTATATCATACTGGATTCTAGCTTCAAAATGTATGCATAATCCCAGCTCTTTTACAAACTGCTGAGAGAAAGGAGATTCATTGCCCTAGTTCATGTGAAATCACCCATCTGTGTACAGAATGCTGACAGATAAGAAAGTTTTTCCATTTAGGGTTTTGGAATACCACATTTCATGTAGAAATCAAGAAAGAAAAGCCTTGCTAACATGTGAATTAAATACCAAATACAGAAAAGAAGAAATTTTTCTTTAGTGTGACTTTGGGTCAGTGGGTCTAAGCTAAGCAGGAACTTAAAATGATTGCACTATTTTTCTAGATCTCTTTAAGAAACATGCTTATAGGCTTTTTCAGTAATTAATGGGAAAGAGCTACATGCAAGAATACATGTATAGGTAGAGAACGACTTGGATTCTACTAGGGATGAGAGGAGAAAAAAGCAAGAAGTTAATGAAGAATTATATGATGATTAGTTTTGTCAATTTCATACTGGGGAAGAGGGAATCTCAATTGAGGACTTTGCTTCAACAAACTGACATGTCTTCAGGGCATTAATTGATTGCTAATGGATAGATGAGGTCTTGCTCACATGGGTGATGGCACGCCTGAGTAGGTAGTCATGGTTAGATAAGAAATATAGCTGAATATGTGCCTGGCAGCAAGCCAGTAAGCAATGTTCCTCCATGATCTCTGCATCAGTTTCTGTGTCCAGGTTTCTGCCTTGAATTTCTGCCTTGGTTTCTTTTGATGATGGGCAATATAATACATTGATGTGAGATGAAATAAAGCCTTTCCTCTTCAAGTTAGTTTGGTCAACATTTTATCCCAGTAATAGAGGACTAAACTAGGATAGACTGGCAATGTGAGTTTGTGTTCACCCTTTATCATCTGTCAGAACAGTTCAAAACACTTGCTTAAATGTAGCAAATGTAATTGAAGAGATTATATAGCAAAATCTGCTACAATATAAAGGAAGAATATGATTTGCAAAAGCTGAGTCTTATTGAAGACAATGGGAAACTTTCTGGAAAAGTCAAGTACTCCCAGGATCAGAGAAGAACAGGTAAGAATCAAACAAAGAAGTCCAAAGTTGGGAAATGATACTCTGTGTGGGTTCAATGAGTGTGACTGTAACAGGAAGGAAGGTGAAGTGATATAGTCAGATATGTTTCTTAAACAGAGCTAGCAATACCCAAGGGATTACATAACTACATGGCTTTGGGACTAGGGACTCCATGTTTTTGGTTTGAAACATTTGAAAACTTTATTGGTCATTATTGATATTGGAAACATTTTAAAGGAACAGGCTTAGAAATCTAGAGTCTGTCTTAAAATGGCTCAGATACCTATTTGCTATCCATGTCTAAATGAGCAATATAGACATATATAGTATTTCAACCTAGGAATCAAAAGTTTCAAGAATGCAGATGTGAAAAATCAGTCTTTTTTTTTTTTTTTTTTTTTTTTTTTGTAAAGACAAAAAACAAGTGAGCATATTCACAGCAACAGATTTCATGGGAACTCATCTCTGGAAATTGAAAAGGTCGTTGACACTGTGGTTAAATCATAAACTATTAAGGAAACATGTTAGAAATGGAAAATGTCTCCAAAGGCTATATGGGGGTACTCATCAAAGAAACATCTGAGGCAAATTGAGCCTAAAAAGAATGACTTAGAAAGAGGGCCCAGAGCCACAGAAAGACATCCAAGAGTAATAGAGTTCTTTCAATCCAACCTAAAAATCATGTTAAGAAAACATTTTAAAAAGAGGAAGGAATCATTTTTTTTAAATGTTGCTGGTAGATAAAGAATGTGCAAATTAAGACCTTACTTGGGTGGGTTATCACAGAAGTCAATGGTATGCTTGTAACACTGGTGGTATTTTGAGAACAAAACATAATTGGTATGGATTTCCAGAAGCCTAAGAAATGTAAGTGGGGATTGGTAAGTGCAGAAAACAGAGAATGTAGTTGGACTAAATGAGGGAACAACAATGTGGTGTGCTGGAGAAGGAATTGGGATACATGGCCTTTTCCTTTTCAAAAGTTAGAAAGGACAACATGGCCGAAGACCAGAGGGTGATACAAGGTTCCATAGAAAGATGGAGGCTATGATCAAAGTGGAAATCACTGAATTTAAGTGATGTCTGCAACCTGAAAGAAGTGATGTGTTTTGCTGAACAGGGATGCAGGCCTTGTAGTTAATCATATATGTAGTTCATCCCTCATAATAGTAAAAGGACAGCATATGAAGGCATGTTTTGTGCTGGTATCTTCTCAAGAGACTTTGCTAGGGTTGGTGTGAAGAAAACAAAATGAAACAAGTTAATCTTGACTCTGAATCATGTTCCTACTGCTTTCTAACAATATGTCCTTCCGTAAACGTTAAACAGAGATATATACTTGACATAGGTAAGAAAAAGATTAGGTAAGAGAAAGAATATTGTCTTTTGGCCATAACACACCACACTGCCTTTCTACTGAAGTAGCATTTTATGTTTTCACCAGCAGGCACCAGAGACAAAACTGTAACCTTCATGGTGATGTAATCATGGTGAGTAATCAGTGCAGTGACCTCTGCTCTCATCCACTCACCATGCAAAACTTTTCCCTTTCCCCTTGCAAGCTTAAGAAACATATGAGCTAGTCTCCTGTTGCTGTGATAAAACAGCCCTCCTAAAAGTAACCTTAAAGGAGAAAGAGCTTTGAAATGTTTCATCTGTACTTAAGAAAGAGAAAGACAGGATGCTGGTAGCCCAAAGGTCCTTTCACTCGCACATAAGCACTGGGGAAAACAGTAATGTTAAGTGTGCATGTTTATCTCTTCCCAGGAAGAGATGCATAACCTGATTTCCATCCAGAAGGCCAGAAATGGAGGTGATGGAGGTGGCTAATAGTCTATGTGACCTCTGTAATATCTGTATGGCCAGGGTCTCCACCTGGCTCTCACAAACAGGACAAGAGGTGGTTGATAGCCTAAGTGACCTCTAGGCTATCTGTATAACTGAAAACACACCAGATCTTTCATAAGCCCTTAAGATAACACATGTAGCCTATCTATAGATCCCATCTCCATGGAGGAAGTGACATGTACTTTGAGAAGAGTTTCTTTGCAACTATGCGTCATTGTGCAAATGGGATTATGTTATACCAGGAAAAATTCTTTTCTAAATTGTACTTTACTTAAATATATCTAAAGTAAACTGCTGATGTCAGATTCTTAAAGTTTGAACCAACATCAGCTACTAAGACCTGTTAAACTGGGCTTCCTATTAGCCTCATGTGGATCCTTATTCTGCCATCCCTGGTGTTTGCAGAGACCCCCATATTATCAGCAAATAGGACCAGGTTATATATACTCAAAGATGACCTCCAGCAACATACTTTCTCCAGCAAGGCCATGCCTCCTAAAGGTTCCAAAACCTTTCCAAATGATGTCATCATGGGACTAGACAGATGACACAAGGATTAAGAGAACATGTGTATGGGCTCACAATAACCTGTAACGCCCGTCCATGGGAATTGGACACCCTCTTCTGGACTCCACAGGCACCTGGCATGCATGTGTTACACAGACATGTCTGCAGGCAAAACATGTTTACACATTACAAATACAAAGCTCCAGAACCTGGGAAGCAAGTGTTCAAGCAGAAGCCCTGATGGTCATTTTGTATTCAAACCAAAGGCTGTTTTTGACATCATGACCCATATTTTGCTTTATTCAGTAAATTTATGAGCTACAGATTGATGAGTTTTGATTCTTACAATTTTTCATTATTACATTAATGATTTTATAAAGAAAAATGTGGCTTTAGTTACTGTTTAATTATCTAAATACTAGCCAAGCAATAGAGAACCCATTCCCATCATGTTATCATGGTCCAGAATAACTTTATTCTTAAGAAACCTCCAAAAAAATAAATAAAAGAAAGACAATAACTTCAATAAATGATGCTGAGCAAATTAGCTAGCTGGATATATGCATATAGAAGAATGAAACCAGATTATTAATCTCTTACTCTGCATGAAACATAGCTCCAAGTGGATGAGGAACCTCAACAAAGGCTTTATACCCTGAATCTGGTAGAGAAGAAAGTAGGAAATACACATGAATTTGATGTAATAAAGGACTTTCTGGACAGGACCCTGATAGTGCAGGTATTAAGACAATCATTTAATAATTGGGATCTCATGAGACTGAAGAGATTCTGTACAGAAAAGAGCACCATCTTTCAAGTGAAGAGACAGCATACAGAGTGGGAAAAAGTCTTTACCAGCTATGAGTCTGGCAGAGGGTTAGTATCTAGAATATACAAAGATTTCAAAAAACAAAAATAAAAACAAACAAACAAACAAACACCCCATCACCAGTAACAAAAACAAACTTTAGCCACCAACAAGCAACCCAGTGTAAAAATGGGACATGTGAGGTGACTTGAGTAAGAGCAACTACACTTTCCACAGGCTCACATAGCTGAATGTTTAATCAACAGAGAGTGGAACTCTTTCATATGATTAGGAGGATTGGGTGTGTGGCCTTGTTGAAGGAATGTATCACTGGAGGTGGGCTTTGGGGCCTGTCTCAGGTCATTTCTCTCTTTCTCTGTCTGCAAATTAATGTGTAGCTCTCAGCTGCTTCTCCAGCACCATTCCTGCAGTACCTGCCCCCATGCTCCCCTCCATGATGATCACAGACTCACCCTCTGAAACTGTAAGCCAGCCCCCAATTAAATATTTTCTCTTAAAGGAGTTGCTGTAGTCCTGGTATCCCTTTGCAGCAAGAGAACAATGACAAACACTGAATGGAACTAACAGAATTTGTAAAAGATGGAATACAAATCACTAAGAAACATTGTTTACAAAGTTCGAGGATACAATTCCAAGGAAATAAAAAAATGGATACTACTTCGAGATATATTATCTTACTCCAATCAAAAGTGCTAATATCTAAAAAAAAAAAAAATGAGGACAAATGCTGGGGCAGACTTAAGGAGAAAGGAACATTTATTCACTGCTGGTGGGAGTGAAAATTAGGGCAGTCACTATGGAAATCAATGTGGAAGTTCCTCAAAAAGATAGAAATAGATCTATCACTTGACCCAGCTAGATCACCCTTGGGTGATTAAAGAACTTTATATCCTACTCTAGAAATAACTGCTCATTCATGTTCATTGATGCTCTGTTCACAATGGTTAGGAAATGGAAACAGCCTAGTTGCCCATCATCTGATAAATGGATAAATGTGCAACATTTACATAATAGAATATTAATCAACTTAATAAAAATGAAATTGTCAAAATTACAGGTAAATGGATAGAGCTGGAGATAAACCTTAGTAAGATAGCCCATGCAGAAAGACAACTGGGTCATTTTTCTCATTTGTCAGTGTTAACTTTGAATCCGCAGGTATGTGAGATATCTGTCTTCCACTGGGAATGCACATAGAAGTAAAGGAATTAGTAACAGTGTACAGAATGGGTGCTAAGGGAGCAGAGATGGAAGGGAGTGGTATAAAAGGCTGAAGGGGAATAACAGAACAGAAGGGTTTAGTGGGGGGGGCAGTGGGAGGGCAGGGTGAATGAGGCAATACATGGAGGAATAACTGATACTAAAGACATTTTAAAAAGGCATAAGGAATCCTATAGTCATAGATGCTTCAAAGATATACACATATGTATATGCATATTCAATATAACATTTATATTGAAATATATAACAATATAAAATATTACATATATATTAAATAGAGTTACTCTAAAATGGGCCAAAAATGTCCCTACTAGACACCACAGAACAACAAAAAGTTTAATGTCAGATTACATTACCTCTTTTGGAGTTGTTGGCAAATGAAGCCCCATAGATCCCAAACATTATAGGCTATTTCCAATGCTTTTCTTTACCCTCCAAAATTTAACAGTGAGACCCTACTGCTGAAGTCACCACATATATGAGTCATAGAACATGGAGAAATGAAGCTGATACTGACGTGGAAGTTTCACTTCTATGGGCTAGCTTTCATAATGGTGGAAGTTGCTAGGTATGGTAACAGAGGAGGAAGTGATCATCAGTCTTACTGAGCTGTGGTGCTATAAGCTACAACAACCTGGCAGGACATGCCCACTTCTGAAATCGTGGCGCAAATGTCACAGGAGTAACCCAGTGACTTAAAGTCTACCCATGTGGTGGTTTGAATAAGAATGGCTCCATATATTTGGAGTTTGCTCCCTGATTGGTGAAATGTTAGGGAAGGATTGGGGGTCTGGCATATTGGAGGACATGTGTTACTGGAGGTGGGCACTGAGATTTTAAAGCCCATGCAAGTCCTAGTCTCCTGTTCTCACTTTGCCTCCACCTATCTGGTAAGTTGTAAACTCTCAGCTTGTGCCATATCTGCCTGCTTGCCACCAAGCTTCCTACCATGGTGATCATGGACTAACCATCTGAAACTTTAAGCAAGCCCCTAATCAAGTACTTTTATTTTATAAATTGCCTTGGTCATGGTGTCTCTTCATAACAATACAACTGCAACTATGACAATTCCACAAGTCTACACTAGTTGGAACCCATACCAGGCATCATTTTCAGGCCCAACAGCCTGTGGCTAGACGGGTCATAGGCCCTACTACTATTATTCTGCTAATTGGACATATTATACTAACTTCAAATTGATGTATCTTTATAGACATACATTAATTAATTAGTCAACTCTGATCTGAAAATCTTCCCTTTGAAGTAGATGTTTATTACCACAGAGACTCACAACTTGTCAAGGAGTAGAGAATATATAGCTTGTGGGATGCTGAACATTTAATGGGGCGTCACTAACATATCCCTCCTCCCGAGGCTCTCATATCTTTGAAAAAAAGGGGGGGGGCAGAAAGATCATGTGAAGCTACAGGTGGTAGATAAATATAAGGAAACAGTGTTTTCTTGACATGGCAGGGCAGTTGCATATATGAATTTTGTAGCAGTTATGATAGCAGGCATATCTGTGAAGCTCAAACTAGACAAAACTCAGCATGGAGAAGGGAGGATGGAATGAAATCCTTCCTGTATCTACAGAGTTTTTGTCAAATGATAAGCACTTGGAGAGGTAGATGCAGTTTACTTTAAATGTATGACTGCTGGTTGGTTAATTGTACTCTGGTGAAGGCCATGCATCCAAGAGTTTATAGACAGCACAAACTGTGTTGTAATTAATTGGTTAAAAAAAGACTCAAAGTTGGGTGGGCAGGAAAGGGGTTATGGATCATGCAGGGCTGGGAAAAGGGGTGAATATGATCAAACTTGATTGTACAAAATTCTCAGAGACTATACCTGAGATCATCCAATGTCATTTCATTTTTGACAATAAAATAGTTTGGGTGATTCATATGCTAAGGACCACAACTGAAACTAAGTCAACTCCCTTTAAATTTAGTTTTAAAATAATTGATGTCTGTGAAGAAGAGAAAAGGAAGACGTTGGTTTATAAGGTATTTGTAGCCAGAACAATATATGACTTGAAAGTTATAGAATCACCCTTCCATGTCTTTTTGTTGTTGTTGTTGCAGTTTTTAGAATCTAAATTTCTTTCTAGCTTGGAATTCCTTCCCGGACTTGGAATAAACTGGGTGAAGTTCCACTAGGTGCTCCTTTTGGTGAGATCACAGCTGCCCACATGTTAAAGGAACAATTTCAATAGGAAGCTGAATTTCAACATGCTTAACTTTCTTGAAGGCACACAGTAGCATTTTTATAATATTTTTGAAATTGTAATTATATTTTCCCCTTCTCTTCCTTCCTTCCTTTCGACGTACCCCTTTGTTCTCTCTCAAATTCATGATCTCTTTCCCTTAATTGTTGTTACACACACACGCACACGCACACGCACATGCACGCACGCATGCACGCACATGCACATACACATGCACAAACACACACACACATTCACACACACATATGCACTTGCACACTTCTAATTACATAAGTATAACCTGTTCAGCCTGTATATAATGTTACCTGTGTGAGACCAAAATGAGCCATCTTAGAAATGCTTTCACCCAAAAACTAAGGCCTAAGATTTCTCCTTTTGGGAATAGGCCATTAGTTACTTAAACCAGTCAGTTCAGATTCCATAAACCAGGAAGTGTAAAAGTACAGAGTCACAAGATAGTCACGAGGTAATGCCTGCCAGACTATGGAATGTCCTCTCTGGGATCCCCAGAGACTCCCCCTGCCGGGACCCCTAAGAGCTCCGGAGGTCCATCTGCATCAGTAAGAGCGCTCCATTTTCTTATCTTTGCTTTCCCTTTACTTTCATTTTCTTATCCAAAGCCGGCGGTTGAATCTGACAGGCTCTCACCTTGGTGGACACGCCTGTAAGGTGACCCTGGAGGAGTTGGAAGACGTTCCAATTCATCAGGACGCGGGGTCCCCACAGGTCCCCCCGTCATAGGACGCCTGAGAGGGGTCTGTCTGTTTTGTGGGGATTGAGAGACTCTGTTAAATTGTCCCTGTCCCATTCATAGGTCTTTGGCATTATCAAGGCTCCCTCTCTGGACTCTCGTCTGCCTGGACCATCTATAGGGCCCTTGTTCTTCCTTTTTGTCTGCCTATCTTGTTTGTCAGTGTTATTTGTTATACCTATATAAATGTATAAATGTGTGAGAACTGTGGCCACATATGTGAATGTTTTATGCCTGAGCTTATGTATGCATTGGGACTTGTGGGCCAGATTGCCAGTGGAAGGGATGGAGGCCCCTTTGGTGGTTGAACTGGCACAGGCTAGGCGGCCCATGAGCATCTCAGGGCCTAGATGCAGCGGGTTTGGGGCCCCAGCTCACTCAAAAATCTGTGGAGTAGAGGCTTGGCTGCATGGGAACTAGGCATGGTTTTGTGCTAGAGTGGGCTGTGAAAACTGTGGAGCCCAGATATGGCCGGCAGGTTCTGGTTGGGCTCCTGTGTGGACATGGGGCAGAGCTGGCAGGAGCCAGCAGGAGCCTCAAGGAGCTCAGTGTGGGGACTGGTGGAGAACTAACTGCCCCTCCAGGGTCACAGCTGAGGAGTGGCCTACAGGTCTGTGGGCCCAGCCAGGGCATGGAGTCACTTTCAGTCTGCCATTCTCTTGTACTTGAGGGTCTGAGATTGACAGCAATCTTTTGTCTCCATGGTGCATGCCTTTCCCGTTCTCTTCCATGCTGTTGGGTGGGGCTCCTAAGACCTGCCCTGAGGCTAAAACTTGATCAAGGTCTGGCTCCAAGAATAAAATGTCACCAACAGTTTCTTGTCTATGGTATAGTGCTGATGCAAATTGAGATTTATTCTTGTTATGGTATATATATACATGTATTTCTGTTCTTGTTTAAAATATTATAACTTTACAATATATTCTAGAGTACTGAGGGAAATCACAAGAAAGACTTTGGTAAGAGTTTCTGTTTTGAAGGAAAAGAAAAGGGTGGAGTTTGTAGAGAGTAAATGTCTGAGGGATCAAAGGAACGGACTGAGGGTACATGGAAGGTTGTAAAAGGTCAGAAGTGATGTGATGTAAACTGTTTGTTATGGTTTCTTATACCTGCAAATACTGAATTTGAAAGTTAATTCTTATTGGTTTTCATCTTAAGAATGGCTAATGATTCTGCAAACTGCTTATGTGTGTATGTATACAGGTATGTGACTTACAAATGTAAGCAAGCTTTAACTGTATAGTATATATGTATGTAACTTGGATCCAACTGTGTGTATGTGTGCAAGTAATTATTGTTTAAAAAACAAGCTTTAAATAGCAACCACATGGCTCCCTCCATCTTGGCTGGTGACCTCATGGCAGCCATGTGGCTGGCAGCCATCTTTTACTAAGGTTATAAAGATCTACTCAGTTAACACCTAATACTTATGTCTTTACCAAGTGTTCAACAGCAAGTTTCTAGAGAATTTAAATAGATGACAACATATGTTTAATAAATAAGATACTTAGTTAATATTAAAGCTGCACATCAATGCTTTTATACACAGGAATATTCCTTTCTCTGGCAGGTTAACTTTGTAACATAAAGGAATCATAGGAAACAGCTGAGGTTTGCAAATGTATGACAGGACTAGAGTTCCAAAAAGAGTCTAGTTGCAGTGGTGGACCTTAGCAGTTTTAAAAAATTCCAGTGCCAGGTGATGATCACTGGAAGCACCAGCCATAATAAAATGGAGCAGGCAGGCTATGTATGTGCTGCCAAAGGTAGGGTCAAAGAAATCATCCAAGCCTCTAAGTAAAAGAACCAAAAGGATTATAAATAAATCCCTGATATTGAACTTTGGGATTGTTTGCACTTTGGAGCTTGGTTTTTCTTTACACAGATTGTGGTGATGCCATGTTTTCTCCCCCTTAAAGTAAAAGAAGATGCTTTATTGTTGATATTACAGAAGACATTTGAGAGATCTTAATCTTTTAAGAACAGTTTTTATAGTTAAAAACCAATGGCTTAAAAAAATGTTTCTTCTTACCCAAGGTACGTTCAGGCTTAAGAATGTTGTATATTGATATTTTGTTTTGGTTTCCTTACTGAACCTGTATTTGATGCTAGAAGAGCTTCAACTTAAAAGCATTGTTTTTAGGCTACTTATTGTAGACTGTTAGAGAGCATAAATAGTCAGTCATAAGTAATCAAGTTTTTTAATTGTAGTCAGGGTAAGTACTGATGTAAGTTTACTCATTTACTCAGTCCCTTGCATATGTTTTTAGGGTTGAGCTTGAAACAAGTAATTAGAAACAAAGTTTGTCTATTCAGATATACCTGGACAACCCTCATACTTCAGAGATCTGCAGAATATGGCATTTAAATGTTGACCTAAAAGCTTACTATATCAGACAGGCTTCCAGATCCTAGCAGTGACTCAAGGTCTCCAAAGAAGATTACGTATGAGGCACCACAACGTCTCTGCCTGAAATATGACAACGCCAACCACAGTGCATGATGCCCCAATGCAAAGCCTGCCACCAGGACCCAGTCTAGACTGTGGACAAGCAGTAGGACACTGGAATTGATTGCACCCTTTTGCCTGATCAAGGTCAGTCTTCCGTGTCCCCATTCTACAGGAAAAATACTCTGCTTTATGGACCTGATGGTGGAAGAAGATTGATGCTGTTCTGACTGGTGCCACCAACGCTATGGAGACCTGGGTAGGGATTGGTCCCTGTAATTTATAGGATTGAAAGCTTCTTGGTCTGCACTCAGATACAGTTTATCCTTCTCAGAATCTCTGATAGTACTGATGGCTAGGCTAGCTCTAACTTTGTCAGCATGGCAGCATCAACCAGATCCTTCTGCAAGGCCATAGCTAGCTTGTTAGCTCACTTTTAGGAAAATGTTCTAAGATATAAAAGTTTAAGTAAGTCATAAGGGTTCAGATATGAGTCTAAAATAAAATATGTTTCAGATTACTCTCCTGTTCTATGGTTCAGAGCTTAACATTTAGGAGCCCTGATGAGCTGGTAGAGCAATGAATACTTACTATTCAGTCACAAACTCAACATTTTGGATTTGTTTTAGATGTCATCTAAATATGTCTAAATGTAAACCTAAAAGTGATTCTCATCAGGTCAAAAATCTATGTCCAATTTATACCTGGCTTTCTGGACAGAAGGAAAATGCACAAGCTTTTAACCCAAATCTGTAGTTCTTGTTGGGACTCAAAGGTATGAGTCCACTTCTGCTGTTTTACAAGATACCCATTATCTGCTTTGTCTACAATATGGATTTCAGTACAAATTGGTAATACTAATGTATCTAAAACTTTTATGTCATTTTGTAAGTAGGCCTCAAAGGATCAAAAGAGTCATAAAAACCTAGACCCACTTCACAGAAGTTGAAAGGACCCCAGACAAGTATTCCTAAAGATGGTATTTTTCCTCTCTCCTGGTCTTGGGACTATTGCTTTTCCCATTACTAAGGGTATGGACCTAAGGGTTCCAAATAAGTTCATAAATTTTAACTTCTGTTCCTAGTTTAAATTTGTCTCAACAGATTTCCACTTGACTGGTAGTCACCTCCAAGTTTCATTCACTGACTCCACTGCTCCAGACAACTGTGAGCTCCGGACTTGCTAAAAGCTGACATGGACCAGCCCAGCTAACATGGTTCTTCCCTGTCCCTAAGGGGTCAAGCAGCTACATGCTTCTGACAAATGGCCCCTTGCCCAGTCTTTGACCAGCTTTTCAGCCTTTTGGGGGCCCCTGACATCAGTGCCCCAATGCCAGCTTGAAGCAGTTCCAGAAGAGAATATGTCACCCATGTTCCCTGTTCAGAAAAAGCTGAAATTCTGGGTCAAAAGAAAACTCCCTGACATAGAGACATGGCCATTATTAGGGATACTTACAAGCTAACTGCCCCAAACCCATGATTGGGTTCCATTAGGCACATGAGAAGGGGGAAATGTGAGACCAAAAATGAGCCATCTTAGAAATGCTTTCACCCAAAAACTAAGGCCTAAGATTTCTCCTTTTGGGAATAGGCCATTAGTTACTAAAACCAGTCAGTTCAGATTCCATAAACCAGGAAGTGTAAAAGTACAGAGTCACAAGATAGTCACGATGTAATGCCTGCCAGACTATGGAATGTCCTCTCCCTGGTTTCCAGGGTAACTGATCACAGAAATGCCCCCACCTGAGGGCAGCCAATGAGAAATGGTGGCGGGCAACCACTCCCATAGAAGTAATTTCTAGAAGTCCCTAGAAGCGAGCCAATCAGAATTGTATCCATACTAGCACCCCTAAATGATGTAACCTTGTGACTTTTCCCTTTAAAAACTGAGCTTGCAGACAGGTGGGCACTTCCTCCAGCCTCCACTGCGTTGGATGCATTGGACGAAATCCCTGCCTAGGCTTGTATTGCATTTGGATATCCAGAATTAAACCTTGCTTTTGCATTCTGGCATGCTCGTCTTTGGTGGTCTCTCTGGGGGTCACGATCTGGGCACAACAACCTGTATATATGTAGTTTAAATGAAAGTCTCCCTTCTGGGCTGACAATGCTCCCCCAAGAGCCATAGACTAAGAAAACTCCCAACAGGAGGCATGGGAAGCCTCCTTTGAGTTTCTGATCAGGGTTGTCTAAGAGATACCCAAAACATCATAGACTATTGCTGCTGCTCTTAGTATCCCCCCAGAGTTAGAGATTAAGTTGCTATTGCTGAAGACACAATGCACTTCAGACACAGGGCCCAAAGAACCTGAGCTAGACCTGATCTGAAACCCTCCTTCCTGGTGACTTTCATACCAGAAGTTTCATGGCAGTTTCCAAGGGAAGAAAGCGACCCATACTCCTGTGGTGCCTATGAACCTCAACAATGACCAGAATGGCATGATAACCCTAATGATGAAATAGTGCCACACATACTTTGTCAGTAACCAATAGCTTACTAATTGGACTTAAGGCCTGCTTAACAAGGGGAAAACTATGCCTAGTGCTGGAAACCTAGCCAACTACATAGAGCTAGTAAGTCATTGATCTTGGAGGAGAATCTCCAACTACCACTTAATAAACCAACATAATTCCTAACTACATTCTAAATATTCATCATTGTACTCACAGATAATTGTAGTTCTCCAACCCTGTCAAAGAGACTTCTTTGTAGCAGACAGAGACCATTAGAGGTAATCACTACCAATTGAAATGTAGAAATCAAGAAACTTTGTGTGCACAGTCCCAAGGGATACATCTACAACACAATGCTGCACCCCAGGCTCAGGGATCAGTGTGGAGTGAAAAGATTTTAAGAGCCAGAGGAACAGGAAGTTTGCTAATGCATTCTAGAAATGCCAGAGAGGCTACACCCATGAATTCTCACAAGCATGGCTCCCTAAATAAACTTGAACAGTAACACCACTAATGGAAATATTAACATGGAAGGGAGAAAGTTCAGGATGCCTCAATCCTAGACCAAGAACTACAGATGACTGGGGAATGCTGAAATCAGGGGAAATGGTCTTTCTCAGGGAAGACCCTCTTAATTGGTTGTTCAATACCAATTCAATACCAGTGCTCAGACCTGAGATTATATGATATATATATAAAACATTATAAGATTGCTTTTCTTTCTGCATTATTGAACCAAACCACTACTTTTTTGTTTCCTATGATAACAACTTATTTCTACTACACTACTACACATTAATTTGGAAATTTTCACTTTCTAAACTTTACTAGTCTTAAACATAAGGCTAACTTACATTTGTTATAAAAGTAAAGCCTTTGAATAGCCTACTGCTACCAAGCTTGCTAAATAGGACAGATAGATGAAAATCAACTGGAAGCATTATCGAATATACCCATGTTCATTGAAGCATATATTACTTCCAGAATAATTTCTCTGTTTCTGTTTCTTTTGCTCTCTAGTCATAACAGACAAAATCATGTGCTAACTTTCTTACACTGGGGAAAAATAATGTGATAGATGCAGTGTCCATCATGTAATGACAAAAGAGATGCTCTAGCTTCAGATCTTGACCAAATAAGACTGAACTGGAATTCGTGTTCATCTGTTGGGGCTGCATTAAGGGCTTTGTATCACTTTGGCCAACTAAGGGGGAGGAAAGGTTTACATAGTCACATTCTTTCAGAGGGTTTTAGTCCATTGTTACAAGAAGGCATCCTTGAGCTCATGGTAGTGGCAGTATGTGGCTGAGCCTGTGGGAAGGTAGACATTAAGACAGGAAGTATGTACACGAGGAACCTTCAAAAGACTATCCCTGCTGGCCAACTTCCTGAAGTCTGAATCCACCTTGTGAAAGTTCCACAGCCTTCACCAGCAGGGCCAGCAGCCAAAGAATGAGCATTCAAAACAAAAGCCTGTGGGAGGTTACTTCAGATGCAAATTTAAGGTTTGATTTTCTCTAAATGTACTGCAGCGCTTTCAGACAGTTGCCAGCAGGTCATGGTGCTGTATCTCTGAGCAGGAGTTTGACGTGAAAGTTTCCAAAATATACCCAGACTTTAATTTATTTGAAATTCACCATGAACTAGTTGTAATGGTCAGGGTAATTCAATGTGATATCTTTCTTTGACCAGAGAACTTCTCTAGACAACATGTTGTCAGGATCAGGCACTGACACTTTCTAAAGCATCTCCAAAAACTAAAATCTGGGTTCAATTTTGTTGGAATTTTTAAACATCAGTTGTCCTCATAATTCCTCCGTAGTCAAGCATCTTTGCATATTTTTTCTTCCCTAAAATGCCATGGAGATTGCTGTTATCAAAGTCATTATCAAACTCAGTTGTTTATTTTCATCTTAGTTTGGTATGAACTACTTTCAGCACTCTGTAAATGTCGGATCATCCCAGTAGAACCACATTGTTTTTCAATTTTCAGGACGGTATATTTCCTTCCAGTGTAAACACATCTCTCCAGCATATGAAACCATATTGTGATTTGATTTGCTCAATGCTGAGCACATATAGCTGATCACTTTGGGGTCCAGGGATTGGTAGAGCAAGAGGGTTTTAGTCTGTATTGATTTATAGGGGTGATATGTGGAGCTCTGGAAAGGCTTCAGAGGATCTGCTGGGAAAGTAAAGGCAGGAAATAGTTAGCAAGCATAGACATCAGATCCCAATTCAGCTGAAGCTTCAAAACCAAATGCTACAGTGGCAAATCACCACTAAAAGTCATATAGTTCTCACTAATCACAAGAAAATCACGGACTCTGTGAAAACTAATGATCAATGACCATAGATAAGATTCTCTTCTCCATTTTAAAGACTATAGAGCAATCCCATTCTGGACTGAAGTAAAGATGAGAAAATAGAGGGAGAGAGTAAAGGCCTCAGTTTGTACTGCTATCCCAAAGTACCCGAGAATAATATATAAAGAATGAATATGTTCTTCTCAGGATCCCGTGGCTGGAAATCTAGATGAATGCATCACAATTCAGGAGCTTTATGAAAGACTAATGTCTCTGCTTTGACTGAAGTACCTTGTTGCTTGACTTTCATAAGGCAAACATTAAAGCACCACAAGGCTTCCCTAGTTTCCCCAGACCTGTTACTGGGTGATATCTCATCAATAAGAGGTTACCTTCGCCGGGCGGTGGTGGTGCACGCCTTTAATCTCAGCACTTGGGAGGCAGAGCCAGGTGGATCTTTGTGAGTTCGAGGCCAGCCTGGTCTACAGAGTGAGCTCCAGGAAAAGCACAAAGCTACACAGAGAAACCCTGTCTGGAAAAACCAAAAAAAAAAAAAAAAAAAGAGTTTACCTTCATGACTTAATCACCTCCAATAAACCCAATTTCTTAATAGTTTTGTATTGCCTCAACTAAACTTCCCCTGGGATTGTGGGGGAGCATATTGTCCATAGCACTTCATCACCTAAAAGGCATCATCTCAAACTATCCCAAACTAGCATTTGGGCTTTGAAATGGCTGTATGTTTTACTGAAAAGGGAGTGTTTATTCCTGTAGGAACAGACATATTAGTAAGTGACCAATCTCAAAACTTTTATTTGATGATTCAAGACATTTTATTATGTAAAGTAACTTCATTGCTCTACATTCATAAAGATAGCAATTTTGACTTTTTTCACTGACTCCCATTTGGAAATAGTTTAATTTGGCAGAAGCATACTATAGAGGGAGTTGCTATGAAAAATAAGAACAAAATAAGGAGATCCTGAATGCATAATCTGGACTCTTTTATGGACAAGAAGGATATGATCTCTTTGGGAACTTATAAGGATTTATGAAGAGTGTGTTAGAAAACTGACCATTGAAGGGATGTAAGATAGGAATATATATTCACTCTCACCCACCATCTTTCTCAAGTGTTTAGTTTCTCAAAATCCCAGGTCTTCACAAGCATGGTAACCTGTCAGCTCGCTTCAGGTTGTCCACAATGTAGAGCCAAGAAAGAAAAGGAAAAAAGGAGACACCAATTGAGACAATGTCTTCATGTTATACCTGTGTGGAAAGTGACTGAATAGGACAGAGGGTGAAGCAAAGGCAGCATCTGGGACACAGCGTCATTACACCCACACATTTCCTAAGAGTTCCTAGAGCAGAGTTGGTGGTTAATAAATGGGAGCTATTTCTACCACAGATCCTATGAGGTATATACACACTAAGATTCCATTAGAAACAAAGGACCGCCAAAATGGGAAACAGTATCCAAAAAAATTACTTTCAATGAATGAATAAATACAGACAAGTGAGATACAAATCATGCCTTCAATAAGCAAATAGTCTTGTAAAAATGAAACTTTGGAAATAGTTATAATGGTAATCATGATGTTATCAAAAACATTTTTCTATGTTGGGTAGTACATCCTTGCAGTACCTTGTTCCAATGACTTCCACTGGACAAATTAATTATATTAAATGTAATTCCAAGGACAAAGAAAGTGGAGAGAGATATAGTCGTCAAACATTTTGCAGTTTGGTTTGTGTATATACTTCTGTAGAGCAAGGGATCTAGTGAATCTGGTCTATTTCATGGACTTCCTGAAAGTATTTTGAATTGTTTATTATTGTCTTACGGTGCTTCCCTGCGTATGTCACATCCCCTAAAACATCCTATTGTTTCATGTCCCTATAAGCATTCTGTCTTAAGGTGTTTCCCCCTAAAACAAAAGGTTTTAATTTCTGAGAAAAGTACTACACAATACCAATATGAAATGGTGAGCCCTTAAATCATGTGCACACTTTACCATGCTAGAATCAAATGTGTTTCTTCCATCTCAACATCTCTAGAGCTGGAGTTACAGACCACACCACAGCTTCTGGCTAAATATTTTAATGTTCATATCCAGAATCACTGCTTCCTATATTTATTTCTAGGTATATTTACCTCCAATGGCAAACTTAACTTTCATTCATAATTTTTTCTCTGTTGTTATCATAAACCAGTCTTCAGAATATAAAATGTAGTCTTTATTTTTATTTTCTATTTTTTCTTTTCTTTTATTTCTTTCTTTGTTTATTTATTTATTTAACATTTTTTCATTTATTTTAACATACTGACCACAGTTTCCCCTCCCTCCTCTCCTCCTATCCCCTTTCCCTACCTCCCATTTACCCAACTCCTTATCATTTCCTCCTCCATCTCCATTCACAAAAAGGCAGGCCTTTCTTGGGCTTGAACAAAGCATGGCACATCAAGTTGAGGCAGGACCTGGCTCCTTCCCCTGCATCAAGGCTGGGCAAGGTAATAGAGCATGGGAAACAGGTTCCCAAAAGCCAACTAAGCACCACAGACAGGTCCTAATCTCACTCCTAGGAGCCTTACAAACAGACCAAGCTACACAACTGTCACACATATTCAGAGGGCCTAGGTTGGTCCTATGCAGGCTCCCTAACCGTTGGTCCAGAGTCCGTGAGCTCCCATCAACTCTGTTCAGCAGTCTGTGTGAGTCCCAAGTCATTCATGAATTCCCTGGCTCTTACACTCCCTCCTCCCTTTCTTCACTAACACTTGGCTGTGGATCTCTGCATCTGCTTTTATCAGTTACTGGATGAAGGCTCTCTGAGGACAATTAGGGTAGTCACCAATCTGATTGCAGTAGATGGCAAGTTCAGGCACCCTCTCCACTAAATATAGTCTTTCTTATGTTCTAGTCACTCTCAACCTCATGTTTTGCTGTGGTCTACTGTCTTCTGACTCTAAGAACTGTCTATTAACAGAAAAGCAGATGAGAACACCTTTACTACTTAAGTGAAGTAAGAAATGTGTTTGTACACATTTCCCCCCAGAACACAAGTTATCTACACAGAGTCTACACAGAGAGACATTTTCCATGGCAGAGAAGGCTCACTAGACCAGGAAAGTCCAGGCTCTTTTTTTTTCCAAAGCACAACATTGACAAGAAAGATAAGTCTTTGTCCAATGACTGCAACTTCTAGCCCCACTTGAATTTTTAATAATGTTTTGTGAAATATATGATTTATATCACTTCTAGGTCATAATGGCTAATACAGTATATCTTCCCTCACCCTCTCTCTTTATCTGCTGGTTGGCATCATTCCTGGAAAATTGGAAATTTAAATATCGACAGAGCCTCCAAGAGCCTGAGCCTGGATATGACTTTGTGTAACAAAACTTTGTGTTGCAAAAGAGGAATGCTTTTATTGGATAGTTATTTGTATAAATTAAACATATGCTAAGGTATAAGTTACACACATAGGGCTTAGTTAGGCAAGTCAGTCGGTGCTTATTTATATGCTAGCGCCACAGAACATTTGCTTATATCTAAGAATCTTGTCTGTCTTGTGATTCGGTTTATTTGGGAACATGTTTTTCTTTTCTTTTTTTCCCCCTTACATAAAAGATTTGTGTTCTTTCTCTGAGACAGTTCAGGAGAATACAGTTCATACCTTAGAGAGAATATAACTTATCTTAGAGGAACCACATATCTTTGGTATAATCCAACTTTGCTATTTGTCTTGCATATTTCTTTCCACTTAAGTATTTTTTTTGAAAATTTCTTTCAACAAATATTTGCATTTCTGACTTCCTTGTTCTCAGAAAGCAAGGAGCAAATACTCTTTCCTTACTTATGCATGCATTCAGATTTCACTAGTAACATCAAAGGGATATTTTATTAACGATGGCAAATTTAAATATGACATACTTCACAGGTGTGCTCAGGCATCACTACGTTTCATGTGAACTGTGCTACCTACTCCTTTCAAGGCCTATAATTTACTTAACTAGGTAATTAAAACATATATGATTTCTTGAGGATTTATTAGATATCCTTGGCATTATTTGTCCCTCTTCCCTCCCTCTCCTTCTGTGTTGATTTTCTTTCTCTGTCCCCAACTGGAGCCTCCAGTTTTACTCATTCCCCCTTTTCCATTTCTATTTCTCGTGTGTGTGTGTGTGTGTGTGTGTGTGTGTGTGTGTGTGTTTGAATGTGTGTGTACCTCTGTGTGTATGTATGTGTGTATGTATGTATGTATGTGTGTATGTATGTATGTATGTATGTATGTGTGTGTATGTATGTGTGTATGTATGTATGTATGTGTGTATGTATGTATGTATATATGCATGTATGTATGTGTGTGCATGTATGTATGTGTGTATGTATGTGTGTGTATATATGTATGTATGTATGTATGGTGTATATATGTGTGTATGTATGTGTGTATGTATGTTTGCATGTATGTATATATGTATGTATGTATATGTGTATGTGTGTATGTATATATGTGTGTATGTGTGTATGTATGTATGTGTGTATGTGTGTATGTTTGTGTGTATGTATGTACGGTATAGTGTGCCATGTGCACTCTTGTGTGTGCAGGTGGTACACATACTTGTACATGTTTGTGGAAGTCAAAAGAGGACACGAGGTGTCACCCTTCATTGTCCCTCATCTTATATTTTGAGGCAGCTTCTATCAGGGAGCTGAAGCTTCCAGTTTGGTTAGACTACCAGGCCAGCAGGCTACTTGAATTCACCTGTCTCCACTCATCAGCGTGGAGTCGATAGGATTATACATATACTTCTGCCATGTCCATCTTTACCTGAGGGCTGGGGAGTCAAACTCAGATCTCCATTTATGCACAGCAATTGCTTTTACCTAATGAGCCATCTCCAAGTGTCTTCATTATTTAGTAGTGATGATAGGCCAGCAAAAGTTTTGATGTATTTGAAGCACATTGACTTTGTTTTTGCCTCTAGTGATAATATTTAATATTTAAAGTGTGATATCTGTGAAGTATCTGCCTCACTTGAAGTACACACAGAGTCTTCACACTTCTTTCAGAAGTTTTCATTTATTTCCTATATTTATCTAGATAATATGCTGATAAAACTTTAAAAATTTTAATAATTATGAATTATTTAAAGGAGAAAATTATACTTCATCTTTGCCAATACTAAAATTCATAAATCTCTATCAGTTCATTCATAGGTGAGAGTCAAAATCATATAGAATTGCATCAGTGGTTTGATAATAAAACCAAAATGAGTTATTACTCTTGTGAAGAAGAACAAACATTTAAAAATTATTCCTGAAGATTTATGGAAATCTGGTTTTTGAAATATAAAATTTAATTTTGATATTATGATATTTAGCATGAATTATTGGTCAGAATAAAACATTGCCTAGTGAGATGAAATAGAAAATTCATAAGCAGACTTTTTCTTTCAGCAATTTAATATCTGATGAAAAGCATATTCCAGATCAATACAGGAATTAGAGATTCTCTAATAAACAGCACAAAGTAACTACTTATCCACATGGAAAGATGGACTCAGTTTTCTAATACTCACTACATGTAGAGATCCAATGGAACTGGTGCTTAAAGAGGCAGTACCAGTAAATGGTGGGGATGAACACAACACTGTTATACCCTCGAGAATTACCACACTTCAAAAATCAACATGTAAAAGCTCTAAAAACAAATCAACATGCTAAAAAAAAATTAAAAAAAAAACCCACCATGAAGAGTATGAAAATATCAACTTGAGTAGGCTTGAGAGAGATGGAACTTTGGGATAATTTTTTCTGCTGCATGTTCTTCCAGTGCTGTCCGCCAGTTCTGTTTTCTAACTCTTGATGGCATGAATTTTCATTGGACTTTTGTATATTTGCTTTGTGTCTAAACGTGCTATGTTTATTTGTTACTTTACTTGGATTTTTCAGCCTTCAATTATTTTCAGAAGATGATAATTTATTTTTCTCTAGTTCACAGTCCTTTTACTTTTTAATTGCCTTATTTTACTGTTTAGAACATCTACTATCATGTTGAGGAGAGATAATGAAAAGTGACCTTTCGGTAGCCGGGCGGTGGTGGCGCACGCCTTTAATCCCAGCACTCGGGAGGCAGAGGCAGGCGGATCTCTGTGAGTTCGAGGCCAGCCTGGGCTACCAAGTGAGTTCCAGGAAAGGCGCAAAGCTATACAGAGAAACCCTGTCTCGAAAAATCAAAAAAAAAAAAAAAAAAAAAAAAAAGAAAAGTGACCTTTCCTATTTCTTTCCCAGATCCAAATGAAGATTCTCAATATCTCACCATTAAGTGTAATACATGATGTCAGAATTTTATTATTACTCTTTTACTATGCTAAAGAAATGACTCTAATTGTCTTTAAAATCCTTATATATTTGGTTGTGAGCTGAGCCATCAGTCCTTACCTGGATTGATGTAGAATTTCAGCAAACACTTTCCCGTGCATTATAAATATTGGATTTCCTTCCTTTTTAAAAAGCAATGTTTTTGTAAAATATTCAATCAAATTTATGATCCTCATTTTATATAAATTATAATAAAGTGTAATTATAATAATTATAGATTATTCCACTTATGTTGACATTGCTAGGCGATAAAAATCTTATTTTTCTGAATGTGGTGAGGATGTCTTGCAGATTTCTTTCTTATAATGTATTTTTTATATTTGGTGTCCAGATCATGATGATGTCATCACCTAAGTTGGAAAATCCTAATTTTCTAATTCTTGACAACCACACTTCACACCACTGCTGTGATTTCCCTTAGGAACACTAAAAGTTTGGTCTGGCAAAATATTTTTTGCCTGTATTTTTTTTCATTGGCTCAAAAAAATCAGCATTTTGAAACTATTTAATTTAACTTAATTATTAATATTTTTATGAATGATGGAAATATGCAAAAAAAAAGTTTCTTTAACAATATTTGATATTGATAATTGGTACGTAGTTCCGGGGTCTGCATTTGTTTTCTTTTCCATTTATTATGAATCTCTTTTCTGTTTCATTAGTTCTGGCTCATTTGTACTTTCCTTGTCCATGATATTTTTGTTCAATATGCGCAGCTTTCATTAGATGCTTGTGGAAGATGCTCAGATCATTAAAATTTAGTTTTTGTTTTCTTCTTATATATGCACTTGGTATTCCAGTGTTCACATGCACTTGGCATTTCAGTGTTCACATGCACTTGGCATTCCAGTGTTCACATGCACTTGGCATTCCAGTGTTCACATGCACTTGGTATTCCAGTGTTCACATGCACTTGGTATTACAGTGTTCACATGCACTTGGTATTCCAGTGTTCACATGCACTTGGTATTCCATTGTTCACATGCACTTGGTATTCCAGTGTTCACATGCACTTGGTATTCCAGTGTTCACATGCACTTGGTATTGCAGTGTTCACATGCACTTGGTATTGCAGTGTTCACATGCACTTGGCATTTCAGTGTTCACATGCACTTGGCATTTCAGTGTTCACATGCACTTGGCATTTCAGTGTTCACATGCACTTGGCATTCCAGTGTTCACATGCACTTGGTATTCCAGTGTTCACATGCACTTGGTATTGTAGTGTTCACATGCATTTGGCATTCCAGTGTCCACATGCACTTGGTATTCCAGTGTCCACAGGCACTTGGTATTCCAGCTTTCTTCCTAAATGTTTAGCTGAATCTCACAAAGTTTTCCATAAGTTGTTACTGTTATTATTATTCCAATCAAAATGTTTCATATACATTCTATAGTGACTTTTTTATTGTCCAAGGCACTATTTAGAAACATAATGCTAAGAGTTCAAATTTTTACATTTTTATAGTTTTTTATGATTTTTCTTTAAAATTTAAGTATAAATTGTTAGTAATAAAAATTGTACTGGCTGGGCCTGGTTGTGCATGCCCCTCTTCCAGCACTGATGAGACAGAGGCAGGCAGATCTCTGAGTCTGAGGCTTTTCTCATCAATATAGTGAGTTTAGAACATTAGAGTGAGACCTTGTATCAAAATTTTAAAAAATAGACATATTAATGAATTATTGTGGTATTTTACTATGCATATGTGTATGCTGTATCACACAAGAACTTATATTGTAGAAAGATTACTTAGTAGCAATTGGTCAGCCTCCCCCATCCCTCTTTCCCATAACTCAGACTCATGTTCCCATTCTCTCAAACCTCTGTAGGATCAACATCTTTAGAATATGCCTGAAGGTGAAATAGGAAAGCCCTTATCTTTCTGCACCTGCTTATTACCTTTAACCTAATGAATCAAGTTCCATTCATGTTATAGACAATTTTAAGAGAGTCTCTTTTTATGGATAAATAATGTTTTTTATGCTTATAGTAGATTCACATATTTTCCAAGTCTTCATTTTTCAACTTCAAATTACTTTGGAATTTAAAACAAAACATAGCTTCTAAAGCAAATTTATAGGTGTGGGGGAAAGAGTAGCAGATGTTAATTAACTTGCTACCTTTAAATACTATGTAACATTTAAAAAAAAGAAAAGAAAATGAAACAAGCTAGAAAGTGGAATTCCAGATCCCTGAGCATATGTTGAGGTTCAGTGAGGTGCAAGAGTCTGGGGGGGGGGGGTGCAGGGGAAGGATAGTCTCTCAGAATTCAGCTTAAATGAACAAAAGATTTAAAATTGAAACCAGATAAAACAGAACTTCTCACATTTCCTCCTCTGTGCTCAGTCTTCCTTGAAAGCATCCTCATCTTTTCCCATGTGTGCATCCTTTTCATCACACTACTTCCCTTGAGGTGATGGACATTATTTAATTACATTACAGAAGACACCTAGGAAGGGTACATGTGTGGAAAAAGTCAAATGGTGGATATTACAAGGGAAATGATATGGATGGGGCGCTAGTGCCCAGGGTCTCAGTTTGGGGTAACATAAGAGTCTTGGAGATGGATGGTGGTGATAGCTACAAAACAGTGCACTTATTTACCAGAAGGTTTTATATTTGTTTTGTGGAGGAGAAAATTACAATGGGAAAAGTATGGCCAATGCCAAAATTATCGCTTTGGCCTTCTGGTCTTGCAAACCCTTCCTGTAGCCATTATTGCTCATTTTTACAATTTTCTTGTGTTTTCAACTTTTAGTTATTATTACTGCTACTATTTTATGCAAGGTTAGTTTTCCATCCTCAGAAGTGGATCTTCTCTTTAACTTTCCTTTAACTCAAGGGCAGACAATATAAGGTAGCTATAAGTTTTCCTAATTTTTGTCTATTCTTTATTCTAGCAAAGCACTTCCTCCTCATCTGTCACTTCCTACCTTAGTTGAGGTGTCATTTATCACATACCAGAGGACCATCCTTGCAGTTTCATCTAAGCTGCAATTGGGCATGACTGGACTAAAAGAAACTCCATGTTCTTATCAGAATTCTGCTCTCTTGAAGCCTTGCCAGATATAATGATCTGTGAGCTCTCTCTCTCTCTCTCTCTCTCTCTCTCTCTCTCTCTCTCTCTCTCTCTCTCTCTCTCTGTGTGTGTGTGTGTGAGAGAGAGAGGACTCACACATGACAGTATCAGCTCACTAAGAAGCAGCTATTGTGAACATGTGAATATATTGTAAACAGCAAGAGAGGCTGAAGTATCTTAGATTCAGATATTCTGCAACTGATCTTCTACTGGGAGTTATCTAAACATGACAAGTTTACCTTTCCTTGTTAGTTTGCAGTGCTTTTTCTTTTCTTTTTTTCTTGCTTATACTTATATTTTTACAAAGCAGATGAAGTAATTATTTATGTATCTAAGCTATAGGATATTATAGTTATTTTGGAGAAAATAAGTACTACTTTGTGGCTATTTTTGAGCTCTAGACTTTTTTCTAAGTATTACATACTTTTTGTGTGTGTGCATTGATGTGCACACACACACACTCACACACATACACACAAGCATGTACACCAGCAATCATGAAGTTATCATTGATATAATTTTGAAAACCCACTATTACTCTTCTAAACCAATTCTCTCTTTTCACTGTTTGAACAAATGTATTAAAAAGGACTTGAATCGGTATTTTTAAAATCTGTTTTGGTGTGTCATGCTAATTATATGATTATCTTGGAGATATAGTTTGTATTTTTCACTTTTAGAAGTTTCATCTGGCTACTCATCAGACTATAGAAGTAGGAAAGGATCCATTGAGGCTATTACATATACTTAGTATAGTTCTATATTCAGCTGTGTTAATCTATAATCGGTTCACATACTCACTTAACACTGTAAGATAGACTCAAGGCAAATTTGTTAATCCTTAAAGTCACAAACGTTTACTTGAACTAATTGCCTTCGTGGTTATTTAGGTCATGGTGTTTAATGTGACTGCAGAACTGATGTCTAACTGATGTTGAAAAGTCTTCTCATTTCTCCAGTTGTGGCTTCCTTGAGAATGACTGGGAGTTACTTTGCACATGTTTACATCAGGGACCTGGACAAGTAATGATTGTTTTTCAAGAGCTCCTTTCTTTCCCTTTTTTCAACTAGCTAAGGGTCTCTGAAAAGACTTACACTTAGAAGTGAATAAATTATTGTTCTTCATGCTATAATTCAAGATAACCCTTAATTTAGCAAATCTAAACTTATACTTACTCTTCTACAATTGTGCTTGAAAATAAACTAAATGTATTGCCTGTCTTAGAGTTTAAGAAGTGCAGAACTGTCACTGTTACCAGTTCTCAGATTTTTCTCTCCATCCTGAGATACCTCTACTTACCACTTGTTTCAGAAAGCGAAAGTCCTGGACTGCCATTGCAGTGTCGCTATTAAACCTGGAGATCTCGCTCAGTGATAGTGTGAGTCATTCCGCCCTTTGTCCACCTGTCCACCACCAGAAGGAAGAAACCATAGACAGCAATTGAGAGGAATATCGGAGCTCTTCCCAGCTATGTGCTTTCTAATATCATTGTGTCCTTTGGACTTTTAGGGATGTAATTAGAGGAGAGGGGGGGAATAAAAAATTTTCCCTTCTGATTTTGAATTTCCTTTATGGTAGTTTTAATAAGGGATTTCCAATAGTTCAAACTTGTCCCATAGAGGTCACTATTGTTTGCATACAATTTAGCCTTCAAACCTACAGTAAGGGCAATTTCTAAGAACCCATTTTACTAATTACAAATCTCACACGAATCATCCACATTGAGAAATTCAGCTTTGCCTAAAATTTTGTTTCTCTTTACTCAATTTTTGTATCCCATAACTTCTATCATACAATCCATACAAATATATATATAGTTTGTGCATATGTGCATATGCATGCGTGTGTACATGTGCATTTGTGTGTATGCATGCATGTGTGTGTGTGTGTGTGTGTGTGTGTGTGTGTGCCGATGGGTGGGTGTGAGTGGGTGAATCAGAAGTTAAACTTGGATTTTGCTCCTTTAGCACCATCTACATTTTCATTTTGAGATAGGCTCTTTCACCATCCAAGAGTTCACTTATTAGACTAGGCTGGACAGCCAGTGACTCCCATGATCTGTTTATTACTGTATCCCCAGGACCAGGATCATAATCATGCTCTCACATATGGGCTTTTTCTGTAAGTCCCAGGGATCAAACTCGGGTCTTAAGGCAAGCAGTTTACCAACTGAATTAGTCTCCCCATGTGTCCATCTACATGTATATTTTTGTCAAAAATATTGAAAGTCTTTCACTATATTTTTTCCTCTCTGAGAATAATTCTGTATTTGCCTCTGAGGATTTGAGGACCTGGCTTGAGTTAAATATTTAGGGGAGCGAGGAACAGTATAGGGAACAGGCAGAAGAATTGGGATATTCTTACATAAAGGAGATGTGTTTAGTTACTTTTCTACAAATAAAAAGATAATAGAATTGTCAATCAGGCAGGAAGATCCTATAAAATAAATGAAGAATAATTGCTTCTACAGGAAAATATTTAGGACACTCAGAGCCATCTAGATGCCGTCAAGTGACCTCACTTAATTCTTGAACCTCCACAACTCTTGAATGAGAACACTAATTCTGTCATAACAAATGCTACATACATATAAATAGAGCTTTCAATAGAATTTAATCCCACATCCTAATTCAGTTCTCTTAGTTCCATAACTAAAAGAAATTATTTTAGGACAGTGATGGAATATAACTATATTAAGTTGTATTTCAAATATAACTTAATCACATAGCATATGCTAATGTTTTTAGGATGCTGAAATGCACTATTTTGTAACTGGTTTAATTAAAGTATATCCATTTCAATACTCTGAAACATATCCTTTAAGATAACATTATTTATTTGAATTGTTTCCAATTTTCAGAATGTACCTGTTTTTCTTTTTAAAATCTTACTTTATTTTAGACGTATAGGTGTTTTGCTTGCATGTGTGCCAGTGTACCATGTGCATGCCATGTTCTCAGAGGCCAGAGGAGGGTGTTAGAATCCTCGAACTGTAGATATAAATGGATATGAACTTCCATGTGAGTGCTGGAAATTGAAGTTGGGTCCTCTAGATCATCAGCCAATGCTCTTAACCACTGATCCATCTCTTCAGTCCCAGATTTCAACAGTTTTCAAACAGGGTATTTTATCCTTGGTCACCAAACTTTGGGAAATACTGGAAATTTTCCCAACATATCCTCAAACAAGAAAAGATTGCTAGCTTAGTTAAAATCTGATCTTTGTGTCGGATATTTAGGAACATGTTGTTTTAAGATCAAGCTATCAGTCAGTTGCTGATGACATAAACAGAATTTTCAATAATGGCTGGTGAAGCATCCTTTACAGAAATAAACATCTATTGTATCTCGCGTGTCTCAGTGTCACTTAGCTTTGTGTTATACATATGTATAATATCCATGATCTTAGAAGTTGCTATAGTTACTATCATCAAAAGTTTATTTTGTTTGCACTAAGACTGTAAATAGATAATATAAATGAGAATTAAGAATGTCACTTGAAGATGATTTTTAGTTTCTGAATCAAGCAACATATTTAAAAAGAAGAGGGTGTTCATGTCTTATCAACTTGCTCATCACTGGTTTAAATGATGTGGAGAAATTTTATCATTACATCTGGGTTCCAGTTGCCAACTAAAAATCAGATAAAATAATCAGTCCCACATTACAAGGTGTTGCTGCTTTAGTCTCCCATTAGGAACAACTGCACAAACAATTCTAACTATCAACTTTCTTAAGTCCTTACATTGTGTTTATTCAAATGTGTTTTGCTCAGATACTTGGAGTATTAACATTCTGTGAAATAAACTCTAAACTCAGAAGGTCAATATTGGTATTAAATCTTGGATCTCCCAATACATTGACTCAGAGGAAAAGTATCTTTACTGGATCTCTGTTTTTCACAAACAAACAAACAACAAAAAGGCCAGCAATGTAGATGCTACTCAGGCTTGTGCTAAATCTAAAGCCCCATCTGTCTCTAGGATAGTTAGGAAAATATGCTCTTGCAGGTTCCTTAAATGTCATTTCAGATAGAAATGACTAACAAAATAATCTGTGGTCTGTCTCTGTCTCTGCCTCTCTCACTCTGTCTCTATCTACCATTATCTATCTATCTATCTATCTATCTATCTATCTATCTATCTATCTATCTATCTATATCTAATCATCTACCTACCTACCTACCTACCTATCTTCTATTATCCTTTACTGAAAGAAGGAAAATCTCCAAAAGATAAACACTGAAGTGTGCATACAATTTTAATGTAATATGAGACAGTGGAGACCTTCCTTATGCAAGACACAGATTCTGTCATATAAATGGAAAATATAAATAAATTTGACGAAGGAATATGGAACTAGACAGCCCCAAGGACATAGAAACAGCCTTCAGATTGTTCATTTTTAAAGTTGAAAATACATATTAGTGATGATAGGGAATGCAATTCTAATGCACAGAATGCAAGTCCTGAAGGAAGGAAATCATATAAAATTATATCAAATTTAAATGTGTATATATGTAGATATGCTGGTAGGCATACACAGAAGCATGCAAACTGTTTCTCCAGTATTGTTCAAGCAAAGCAATTTGAAGGTGTAGGGTGAAGAAAAGACATATAAGAATTGGAGCAAATTGTGTTTATACATTTAGAACACACACATATATACAAACCATTTTTTAAAAAAATGTGGCCATGGATTCTAAAGAGAGTAAGGGAATTACATGGGAGGGCTGGAAGGGAGTAAAAACAAGGATGGAACGATGTAATGATACTATAATCTCAAAAAATAAAAGTAGCTTAAAAAAAGAATTGATGGAAACTAAAAATTTTGCAGGGGAGGCCTGTTACTTAACTAACTAGAAATACACAAATATACCATAATCCTACACTCAGAAATGGTAGAGACAAAATATATTTGCACAAATGGGCAGATATCCAAAATGTACTCTTTTATTCATTTTAAAAAGGCAATTTAAAGTTATTTGTGTATCAGACATCTAGATGATTAAGGTGGCTATGATGTCATTTTGCTGCCTACACAACAAAACACTGTCTCAGCCATGTGGAATGGTCATCATTGCCTTGAGGAAAAACCCAAGGGACAACCACGTGGGTTTTGAGGGCTTAGAAGAGTGTGCTTTGGTCACTTAGGGTCAGCTGGGTGGGTTTGGCATGTTTTGGAAGATGCAGGAAATGGGCCAATGGCTTTCCATATTTTTTAAGTCTTCTTTTAAGAATAACTAAACCACTTAAGCATTTGATAGAAAAAACAGTAATGTATTGGGAGGGAAATGCTGGCTGCAGATTCTCCAGCTGGAAATGTACTTATGAGAATTTGGTTTTTGAATATGAAATTATAGTTTATATTAATGTATATTTGCTTGAATTTTCCTTTTTAATGAATGCACAGAGAATGGCTACTTTATAGAACAGACAATCAATTTAAACTAAAAGGACACATCTGTTATGTTTAAAATAAACTCTAAATGATAAAGAGTATTGTATTATAGTTTAACTGGTAGAGTCTTTATTCTTGGCAGATTGTAAAATAAAAGTATATCTTTCAACAGATGGTGTTTCAGCTTGAATGAATTATGGCATTGTTGCATGAAACAAAAGGAAGATATAATAAAGGGAAATAATATTCTTATTTGTGTGGGAAAAATTAGAGGAGGTGATTTATGTCTCTATGCATGAAAAGTATCTGGAAATATATAGAAAACAAAAACTGCCAAACAGTTACCACTATGGAATGGGAGAAAAAAACAATGAAAAATAGGAGTGTTTTCATTGAATTTTTTCCACATATGGTTTTCCCAGCAATTAGATTATCTTCAGTCTTCTACAGTAATTATTAAATGTTTAATAAACCATCAGTAAGACTATCTAAATGATCCTGACTATAAAATTACATAGTCTTTCTTAAAGTCTCAACACATTTATGTATTCACCTTTTTATGTTGCAGAAGCCAGAAAATGACCATCAATATTTACATGATATTATAGATTTTAATATTTCTCTATTTTTGCCTGTTTCCTCACTGGTATTATATGATCTTTGACATTAGTGATTTCTTCTTTATACAATGAAAATTACCTTAAATTTTTTGAATAGTCTTTTACTCTTTAAAGACTAGTACATTTATATTAGGTATATTGATAATGTCATCCACCACTATCCAACTCCATGTTCTCTGTGTGGTTTGAAGGAGAATGCCCTCCTCCCCATATACTCATGTTTGAATACTTGGTCCTAAATTGTTGGAATTGTTTGGAAAGGAGGTTTCAAAAGACTAACCTGGTTCTCAGGGAACATACTCTGCCTCCTGCTTACTGTCTGAGATGTGAGCTCTCAGCTGTTCCTGCAGCTCTGTTCCTGCGGATCCACCATCACAGACTCTAACTCTATTGGAACTGCAATCCCAATTAAACACTGTTTTTAAAGCTACCTTGGTCATAGCATTTTATGACTGCAATCAAGGTAATGAATTCACTTTTATATTGTTATTATTAACCTTCTGGATATAATTAGTGATGCCACAATGTACATGAGTGTGTGGCTATCTACAAAGGTATGAGCAATCTACTTGCAATCGCATCCCCAAAGGAGAATGATTTTCCTTCCCTAGGCAACATTGAATTACCAATAACTCCTCTAGTAGAGATGAGGCCTTGGGGCCCCTTCCACATCTTGCTGAGATATGGGATGTCTTGGTCTTGTCTAGGTCCTGTCCAGATAATTGCCGCTTCTGTGAATTTATATATAGAACATCCATGGCATGTTTAGAAGTTAGCATTCTCAGTTCCCCCATCTTCAGGCTCTAACATTCTGGCCGCTCCCTCTTCTGTGACATTCTCTTAGTTTTAGATAGTGGAGAGCTGATATAAATTTCCTACATATAGCTGTTAAATGGCAGGCATGTCTCATCATCCTTTCAATGCTAAGTCATGGACAAGAAAAATGGTTAAATTTTTATCAGTACTCTTTTGCCCCCCAATCACACTAAATATGTTTAATTTTCAAATGGGGTTATCAATACTAGCCTATGAATATGCACATACAATTGATGAAAATGCAGAAGTAAAGTGAAGATTTAAGAACATTTCAAAAGTCAAGTCTGATAGGCCATTCTTGTGAGCTACACCACTTATACAAGAAAAGTCTAATACAGCTTTGCTCTCCTAATTATAGAAAAAAAGTTGCATACTAAGAAATATGTTTTATTACCTCCTATTACTTATTTATGAGTGTATACTGTGTAATTTTGTAAGATTTTAATCCCCTAACAGTACCGAGTTCTCATTAGAGTTGCCTTTAAAGTGTGTGTGTGTGTGTGTGTGTGTGTGTGTGTGTGTGTGTGTAATCATTCCTGAGAGAAATTGAGTAATATACATAAAATTCGCTCTTCTGAAACATTTTAAAATTAAAAGGGATTTGAGAAATGTATTCTGGAACGTGTGTTGTGTCTGTATATATCAATGTATGGTAAGTCATTTCTGCAACTGCATGTGTCTTATTCTTCTATCAATGTTCTTTCATAACATGAGAGGAATTAACAGATAATCGTTTGATTGTGAAACTAGAATTTCTGGGCTTTCTGCACAGTAGTTTATTCCACATCATTATAGTGATGACAGTATTTTTAATATTATATTCAAATATCAATATAAGTGTACTAATTATAGCTATCAAAGAAGGTACTTTATGATGAACAAGTTTATTGATTTAAAACTAACTAAAAAGCAAAACAAAATTAAAATGGGAAGTGATAAACTGAAGCTTCTAAATCACATAATTGGAGTCCTATCAATTCATTATCAAATTAAAATAATCAGCAAAGATAATGCCCTCTTTCTTACCAAAAATAGGGCACAATTCCTGCGAATCCTAGCAGCTGTTATTAGTATTTTAAAGAAAACGTCCATCTGCCTGAGGTCTATAATATAATTAGACACGTTAGCACTCTCTTATCTGGGGGTATGTTTCATGGGAAAATTTGTCTCCTGGATGTTGTATAATGCCAGTAAAACTGAATCTATTGATTAGCATAAGCTTGTTTTCAACATTTACTGCCATTGAGCAGTTAGAGCTTCATTTGGCAGCATTGGTGATAAACACATTTTCATATCCATGCTGAAGAAAAATAAACTGGCTCCTTCTCTGAGGTAAGCAACCTTCCAAATAGTTAAGTCACACTTTGCCAAATACAAGCTTCCCAGATACTAGTTTTGTGCTTAATGTCGCAGAAAATATTTAGTAATATATTTCTGTTGCTGATTTATTTAAAACTAAGTAAAAACTTTGTTGGGGAAAAAACGTTAAAACATGGAACACATTTAAAATTCTTCCATAGTTGACTACAAAATAAAACATAATTTCAATTGTCTCTGCCCCCCCAATAGATTAGCCAAGTAGAAAATGTGATATTTTAAAGGATATTTGCTCACTAAAGACTACCATATTAAATTAAATATTAAATAATTATTGATAACTATCGAGTATATTATTAAAATGGCAAATCTTTTTTCCAACATTTTTAAACAGTGTTTTACACACACTGTTTTCATGCTTACGATAACTGGACATTGGGAAGCATGCTGGGCTTTAAGTTCCACATGTTCCTGAAAGAGAAATTTAATTTTGAGAAATCCAGCTCTTCCTCAATGACGTGGCTAATGCAATAGCCATTTAATGTGCTTCTGGGAAAATAAGGTCATTTCAATAGAGGTTTAGTAAATCATGTTCCTTTGAATACAGGTGTTAATCATTATGACATAGTAAACCTACACTGAGCTTAAAGGTTTATTTAATGTGTTTAGAGTTCTGCTTTTTTGGGTTACTCTTCAGAGCCCCTAAAGATGAGCTTAATTGTGCAAAACAACTTGGTGGAAAATTCAATTTCAAACATTTTCATCAACACAGTTTTCTAAGAGAGTTTGTTATATCTAATTGAAGCCCTAAACTTCTGCCCAGTGTTTCTTTCCCTTTTTGGCCATTATGCTAAGGATATATAATTTCTGCTGATTTAGGTATCTCGTGTCAGGGCAGTAAGTACGCAATTAGCTTCAGCTTAAGTGATAGCAGCACGCTATAAATAAGATTCTTAATTGTGTTTGCAAGATTAAAATTCAGCCTCATTGTTTGTTCCCTCTATTTCTTTGGTGGCATTGTGGTATATTCACATTGCTACCTCTAAATGAATGTCAACTTGTTTTACCTCGACTGCCGCCGATCGATACTTCATTAGACTGAATTGTCTTGTGCTCATGCAACCTTGAAGCTGTGGCTTAATTACCACCCATATTATGCAGTGGCTCAGAGAGCTGTGCTCAGCTGTGTCAGTTCTGAAAAAAAAATTTAAGCCATGGTGTTACCTATGTCTAGGAAAAAAGTGGCTATTTTTTAAAAAATAGTAATATTTGGCAAGTTAAGCACTAATGATTTTTTTTAATACACCGAAATGCACAAAGATAATACAGTCACATTTTGAAACTTATTATTTTACAAAACTCTTGGAATGGAAATATAATTTTCATGATCAGACCATTGTGCAGTAAAGATAATTTAAAACTAATGACAAAATTGCATTCGCATGAAGGAGAGGAGAGGGGAGAATGCAGTCAAATGGCAATCATGACAAATGACGTCTCTCGTCCGAGAGTCATTTTTCCTCACTAGACTGATTTGTCATCCGCACTTTTGACATTTTTCATCCTGCTATGAAATCACGCTGACAGAATAAGATATTTCAAGACTTCACAGCAGGCCACAGAAGACGGCTTGGTGCCTCTATTTATTTTTTGGTTGGCTGTTTCAATTTTTATTTTTATGCTGCAGAACTCTGGGCACACAAAACCAGAGTTCTAACAAAATATCATCAGTTAAACAACGTGTGGAAAAAGATTTTTCAAAATAAAATGTGAAATAATAGGGCCTATTGCGTACAAGACAATAAGTCTCTCTACTTCTCATACTTAAAATGCCCCCAAATACTAAAAATTTTGTTGGGCAAAACCTTTAACGAAGTATTTAACAGATTCAGCTGTTCATACCAAAGTCCTGGAGTAGAAAGAGCTCTGAGGAAAATAAAAAAGATGATTGTTAATCACGTCTCATAGCCATGAAATTGAGAGAGGGATTTGGTCTTAGGGGCTGTGTCAGTTTCCTACAGCTACCCTAACCAACTACCACAAAGTATGATTTAAATGAACAGAAATATATTTTCTCATAGCTGAAGCTAAGGTGTCAGTGTCTAAAGCTAAGAGGTCAGTAGGGTTACACTGCTTCAGCAACCCTTGGAACAATGCTTTCTTCCCTCTTGCCAGAACGTAGTGGGTAGCTCAACATCTTTGGCATCCCATGGTTTGTAGCTGTCTGACCAATTTCTACACAGACCACACACAAACTGAAGACTAGATACAGCTTTCAGAATTTGAGTGCAAGAGGGGTCCTTTCTAACGTTCAGCTGTACTATGTTCTTCTTTTTCTTTTTCTTCCAGAAATGTTTATCATCATATATAGGGAAATAATGCTATTACTTAAAGAAATCTGAATCAGTAAAAACATTCAAGAAACTCAAAGGTTCATTATGAGGTGTTTGTGAAACATACTTTTCAGTGTCTAGTCCACAAACCACATGGGAATCTTTGAAAATGAAAAACCTGAGGTAGAAAATCCTTAACAGGGCCCAGGAGTTTTCATTTGACACAAAAATCCAGGTGATGCTCAGTATTACTATTTTGTAGCACTTAAGTAGCAAAACTCCAAAGACATAAGTAGAGAGGACCATCCTCAGCCAATGAGCCAAAAGACTCTTAAAGAAGATGGTTATATGTGATCTCTATTATTAAAAAATTCAAGGAGGTGACCATGCACAGATAGAGAACAAAGGCAAAAGAGAAAGGAATATGTGGATTACAGCACAGTAGAAGTAAGGAATTCACACCTCCCACCATGAGGGAGTGGAAAGTGAACTCATGTTGAGAGAAGATTGCAGTTTTACAGAACCAGTTAAGTAGTGACAGCTTAACCCTAGTCAATGAAGAACCACAGCTGTGTTAATCAGAGTGACCTTGTATCAAAGCCATCATCCAGACCCTGATTCCATTAAACAAATAGTCATTGTGTGCCTGATAGATACTGAGCATTCCCACTCCATTCATAAAGTACTGGTGAAAAAGACAAAGTCTCTATTTTTTCTCGTACTTCAAGGGATCTATGCCATCTCTTGAAAGCAAATAATATTTGTAGGAGGAAAAACATGAAGATAGAGTACGAATTCAAAATAGTGGTGGAATTTGAAAATATTCATGTGTAATACTGAGCATGTAAGTAAAGGCTGGGGTTAGGTTAACACAAAAAAACAGACATCTGCCTCTGCTTCTTCCTTTATACTAAAGTGAGAGTAGCATGATGAGAGATAGAGGTAGATAATAGATGATACGTAGATAGATTACATCAATTATCTATATAGATATTTAGATAATACATAGATGATAGATGGATAGATAGATAGATAGATAGATAGATAGATAGATGGCAGATGATATATAGATTGATTATATATAGATGATAGCTAGACCAACAGATACCAAAACAAAAGAACAAAACCATAAAAGAGCAGCAGAAAGGAAGGCAGAAGTTGGAAACTTGTGCTGTAAGTGCCTCAGCTGAACGTAAACTATGAATCTATGCCTACAGTGTCTTGAGGCAGTTGTAAAGTGCCAAATCCAGGTAGATTTATCCTGCGCAACCTCAGAAAAACTCAAGAAATGACAGACATTGGGAATTTTTGTAGGCTACGTATTGAGATACAGTGCTTTACAGAATATTTAAACAAGGAACAAAACAGACAAGTGGGATCTCTACCTCACTTCACCAGGCAATTATTCACTGCTATCATAGTAGAAGATGGAGGTTGAAAGAGAAACTCGATTCTATTTGAAGATACCAGGTACTGAAGAAAGACTGTGGCATGGTAAATGACCATCCTGAGTCCTGAGTGGTGAGACCCCCTTCCCTTCCCCAGCCTACTCTGCTGGCACATTTAGCTCTGGGAGCAATGGGCAGAGACAAAAAAGAACACTGGGTCATTCTTCTTTATGAAGTTGATGAGATCAAAGAAGAGAGGCAACCCACAAATATTTACATAGACTACTTCATAAGGCCCCCCATAGAAGGCTCACACAGAAAAACAGAACCCATCCCCAACTGTTTGGTTTTTTGCTGTTGTTGTTTTCTTTGAAATGTAGCTAATTAGGAACTGCAGAACTTGTAAAAATGAAATGTAGAAAATGCAATGAATACACACAGTACAACTTAATGGAACAACCTAAGCTAAGAAGGGAAATTAGCAACACTCATCCTTGGAGAATTTATAGAATGTTTCCGTAATGTCCCAACGAGAAGCTATAGATTATGAGAGCATAGAAGACAGAGCTCATTGAAATTCAAGTTTTATGGAATAAAAATTTCCAAATTTAAGGGGAAACTTGGAAATTAAAATTTAGTTATTTCATAGCAAATAGGAAAAAGACAGAGAATATGGAGAATATAAAAGACAGGAAAATTATGTAATAAGCAAACTGAACACAGGAAAATTATTAGATATTCTTCACAAACATACTCATACATACAGAGAGATAGATATATAATTAACATGAAGATACATGTCTATGAAGTTCAAGACAATATGAGGAAATAAAAAACCTAAACACTTTCAGAAAGAAAACCAATACAATAAGAAATGTCTGTAAGTTGAACCAAGAATAGCATTACTAAAAGCTTGGAGAGTATGGAGGATATTATTAAATTCTGAGACAGTATTTTTTTAATTAGGAAGAACAATTTCTACACTAGCTCAATTGATGATGAATGAGGTCGCTTTTGGAAAGTCAGTATATTAATATCTAAGTCCTTAACACCCCTGTGTTGCAACTCTTGGAATACATGATGTATCACATCAAGCAATAAGTCAAAGCTGAGAAAAAAGCATGGAACTAAAGGACCAGAGATTTCAGTGCTGACGATAGAGAGAGTGAACACCAAGATAGGCCTCCATAAGAAGAAAATGGTCAATGTATGTGTCTTAGTTATTACTGTGAAGATGCCATGACCACAGCAACTCCTATAAAAGAAAAACATTTAATTGGAGTGGCTTACATTTTCAGATGTTTAGTCCATTGTTATCATGGTGCAACATGGTTGAATGCAGGCAGACATGGTGCTGGGGAAGGAGCCCAGCATCTTACATCTGTCAGAGAACAGAAAGTGCACTGACTCACTGGCCATGGCTTGAGCATATATGAAACCTCAAAGCCTGCCTCCAAAGCCACACACTTCCTCCAATAAGACCACATGTACTCCAATAAGGCTACACCTCCCAATAGTGCCAGTCCCTTTGGAGCCATTTTCTTTCAAAGCACCACACTGTGTGTGTGCTTTATAAAACACACACATTTGATGCTTGTCTGTCACAAGCTCTTAACATGTACATCAAATTATAAGATAAAATATTCCACTCATAGGTTAGACAGATGTATCATAAAACTTAAAATCAAATATATACTGCATAGTTCATCCATGTGTATTAAATATAAAGAGAATTTTCAAAACATGACTAATTTCAGCTGACAAGGGTTAAAAGGGTTTGGGAAAGTATTCTCCCCATACACACCATACATATTGCACACAAAATTAAAATAAATAAAATTGATTTTTAAAAGTACATGTAAGAATTATTTTTAATAGAGCTATATTTAATTTTAAGAAGTCAGACATAACTTCTAGAGAAAATAGTAATTAAGAATATACTTGTCTTGTGTGGACTAATATTCCTCATGACACAGCAGCAGTGAAGGTCCCCTGAGGGAAGAGCACAGGGAGGGGAAAAGTAAAATACTCAAAAAAAGCTGGAGCATGGGGGAAAAAAGTGCACTGGATGAATTTACAGAACTTGGTAAGAGTTGACTTGGGGCATTGTTACTCTTCTAAAGAAATTCTATTTGATAATCCAAAGGAGGCTATTAAAGATCCTTAAAGCCAGGGATAGGTGGGAGGGAATACAGCTTCTTACTTAGTAGGAAGATTTTGGAAGCAAGAGGATAAGGCTGGAGGGTAGGACTGATGTTCTGTTTTGAGATGGAGACAATGGTCTTCAATTAGGAGCATGCTAATAGAGATTCAGAGGAATCCTTGGTTACAGCTTCCTTTTGAAGTTTCCACTTTACTTGTCCCTCACTGAAGGACTTTCCAAGCCTTACTCTGTTAAGCTCTCGAGATCAGAGTAGATTGGGCATATTCAGGAGGATATGGCCAAATGGAAAGAACATGCAGATAAAAGTACTAATAAAGAAATTGAAGGAGGGTTAGGAATGGTGCAGACGCCTAGATATGAAAGGCAGTTTGGGAAAAGAATTGACAAAACCCAGTGACTAATCTGCTTGCTGAGTGGGTGATTGAACTGCTTCTAGTTTCGAATTCTGGCAGGATCAAAGCTATTGCCACATCTTGAAATATTAGGAACTTGGAAAGCCTTTTCTTAATGAAAAATCAGTTTTTTCTTTAGACACATTTTGAAACCTTTAAGTGCTGAAGCCACCCAGTAATTCTTGGAATCACTCTACAGTTTTCAAATGAAATCTGTCAGGAACCATTACCCTTATATTTGGTATCCTTAACTCAGAATAAAGTTCCCAGGTTGTTAAAATATTATTTTGCTCTAGAATTGATATTCTTTTAGTCCCAAGGCTGATAAAATTGAAATCAGCTTTTCAATGCCCCCCTCAACTCACATAATCCTATTGTTTACATTTTCCTAGTAATTATTCTCAAACCCCCTGATGTTTTTTTCACAGTTCATCTCTAGCTCACCCTTTTAGCCCACTTTTCCTGAAATACTGAAGATTTTTAAAATCTCCTGCCCATTATTTTTTTTCCTTTCTCTTACTTAAGCTTGCACCATTTATAAACAATTTTCTTCTCTAGCCACTCTGCTATTGTAGAGTGTATGCTCAGAGGAAAGCTGGAACTTCTCACAGGACTCTTAATGAGGTCCACTTACAGACTTTTACTGAAAAACATTCTTGTAAGGCTTCCTATGTGTATAGTATCAATATGAGCTGCTATCAGGTTCAGAGGGACCCTCTGGAGAGCTTCCAAGTTCTTATGTCACCGTACAAAGTGAACAGAATCATAGCAGAAGCAAAAAGAGTTCTTAAAATGAGGAGGGCACAAGATAGGAACTCTTTGGTCTGCTTAGGATAGGAATTCCAAAAAGAGATGTTTTTAGTGTGTCCATGTTGGGAGCCATGAATACCAGGAGATTTCTACTTCCTTGTCCTTGATTTTTCTTTTTCTGAATAGTCATCTGTCATTAGAGGGTATGTCTGAGGTGAAACCTAAAGTCTGACTGAATACTAATACCCAATGCTGAGAAGAATTGCAACTGTATGACTGGATTTTCATGGGAGAAATCGGTTATATGCCACCAAATTTCAGCCCATTCTTCAGTGATGTTAAGGTCTGGCTTAGTCAGGATTACTATTGCTTGTAGATGTAACCGTCTTATTAAATAAGAAACACAGAGCCAATGCAAAGATGAAAGCCCAAGAGGTCAGAGCAATAGCTAAAAGCTAAAAACCTTACCCTTCACTGCCGCTGCTATCTTCCTCAACAAGAGACCTACTTCATGTCTGTTTTTCTTTTTTATAGACTTTCTATTCTGCCTTCTCATTGGTTGTAAACCCAACAACATGACGTCCTCATCTCTGCCTGTCTGTACAGACCTTCTATGGTTAGTATTGAGATTAAAGGCGTGTGTCTCCATGCTGGCTGTATTCTTGAACACACAGAGATCCGCCTAGCTCTGAGCTGGGATTAAAGGCGTGTGCCACCACCACCCAGTTTCTGCTATGGCTTGCTATTAGCTCTGACCCCCAGGCAACTTTATTTATTAACATACAAATAAAATCACATTTCCGTACAATTAAAATATCACCATAATTGCTTGATAAAACACCATGACCAAAAGCAAGCTGGGAAGCAAAGTGTTTATTTTTTATTTGGCTTATGCTTCCATATCATAGTTCATCATCAAAGGAAGTCAGGGCAGGACCTCCAGGAGAGCAGTAACCTGGAGGCAGGATCTGGTACAGAAGCCATGGAAGAGTGCTGCTTACTGGCTTGCTCCTCATGGCTTGCTCAGCCTGCTTTCTTGTAGAGCCCAGGACCACCTACCTGGGGGTGATATCACCTACCATGGAATGAGTCCTCCTATATCAATCGCTGATTATGAATGCTCTACAGGCTTGCCTACAGCCTGATAGTACAGAGACATTTCCTCTGTTGATTACCTCCTCTCAGATGACTATAGCTTGTATCAATTTAACATGAAAACAGCTAGAACATTCCTGAATGGGTAATGTTACAGAAGTCTTAAAGGACATTGGGGATGGGCACCCTTCCCCATGACATCTACCTTTGTCCCTGAATAGAGACATGGCATTCTGCTCTTAAGATTAAAACATTGTATTCTGTTGTCTATATTTAATCCAGCTAAACCTGTAATCACCTGGCTAAGAGACCACCCCATAGGAAAGGTGATTTGCCTGAAGACATTCCATGGAGACAGAAATAATTATTGCCATAGTGAGATAATATACTTTTCCTCCAGAAACCCCACCATCTGAATAGTCATTTCTAGAGCTTCCTTCACATGGCTCTAAAGAGCTACCCAATTTACCAAGTCCTAATTCAGAATACTGTAACTTTTCCATTTCCTTTCATTTCTTTCACTCTTCCGTGTAGTCGGAAGATTTCCTATATCCTGGCCTGCCGGCAGTCGTGACAAATCTCTCCCACTGCATCCCCCAAGTAAACATACAGAGGCTTATATTAATTATAACAACATGGCCATGGCTCAAGCCTTTTGCTAGCTAGCTCTTATATCTTAAATTAGCCCATAACTATTAATCTATATATTGCCACATGTTCCTTGGCTTTACCCGGTTCCGATTACATGTTGCTCCTTGGGCGGCTTGCTGGTGTCTCTCCGAGCCTTCTTCCTGGATCTCTCTTTGAATTACCTGTCTGCCTCTAAACTGCCTTGACGTAAGCCAAAACTTTGTTTATCCACCAATCAGAGCAACAGATATTTGCAGCGTACAGAAAGACACTCCCCCGTCACTCCTGAGCATGCTTTCTCTGACCGTGCGCCTCCTCACTCTTTCTCTGACCGTGCGCCTCCTCACTCTGTCTCTGAAGCTCTCTCTACTTGCTTTCTCTGACCAATTGTCTGCCATGTGCCTGATTGATAAAGGGCGTGACTTCCACTCTTCCAAGATTTACACCTGCTTCCCCTTTTGTTTTATTCTCAAACTCTAATAAAAAAAAAGTCCTCAAACATCTGATTGAGTCTGTTTTTAAATTATTTATTAATGAGATTAAGAACCCTTCATATTTCTTTTTGTCAATTTAACATGGGGTAGAGTAATCTCAGATGGGGGAATATCAATTTGTAATCTGAGAAGGGGGAGTATCAACTTAAAAAAAGCCTCCATCATATGCACATGTGATTTTTTTCTTGATTATTATTTGATGTACGAAGGTCTATCCTACTGTGTGTGGTACCAACCCTAAGCTGGGGTTCTGGGTTACATAAAAAAAGGAAGTTTAGCAAGTCAAGAAAAGCTTTTCTCTATGGTTTCTTGGAGCCCACAAAGATTTCAACTTGTGGTTTGACTGAAGGTCAGAGAGTCAGAGTTTATGTTGCTCTCCAAGGCTGCAAAATAAAATACAAAGGCATGGTTACCAGGTGTCTTATACCTCAAGGCCTAATCACAAGATGCTTTGCTGTGGGGTGTGGTTACCAGGTGTTTTGAAGGGTCTACAATTGGTTGTACGTAGTGCTTTGATCTTGAAAGGGGGAGATCTATTCTGTGTCTCTTTTTTCTTTGTCTACTTCCTTATTTCCTATATAGCATTCCTCATTCCCTTACTGCCCCGCTTCAAGGTACCCTTCGATAGGTTGGGGCTGAACCCCAACACTGAATCCAACAATTCCTGACTATGCTCCTACTTGAGTTCCTGCCCTGAATTAACTCAATGATGGACTGTGATGTGGATGTCTAAGACAAATAAACCCTTTCCTCTCCAAAATGCTTTTGGTCATGGTGTTCATCACAGCAGGAGAAAGTAAACTAGAATAGAAATTAAGCTTAACTTCATTTTTTTTTTTTTCTTTCTGGTAACAAAGGGATCGTATACTCCAAGGATGGGGAAGACTGGAGGAGAGAATTCAGTAGCTGAATGCTTCTTTACAGAGTTAATGGTCTCTTGATCATTTGCATAGTGCTGGCTTTGCTGCACACAATCCAGCAGCTACATGGAATTTTACACAACTTCCTCTGTCTTATTAGCATCTTAAATCTCCACTGAGAGGTGCAGACATTAATACTATGTTGAGCCAGCCATAAGTTACCTTGTAACCCTGGGGGATGAAACTGCTTCTGCCAATAGTAGCCCTCTGTTTTAGTTGGTTTCTTTCCAGCCTCCCGTTTTGCCAGTGCCTTTTATTCATATGCTAATTTTGTAAGTTTTTAAGTGCCCCTTTCCTTAGGACCTCACTCCCCAGCCTGTTCTCCTGCCTCAGCCCATGTGTTTTAGGTTATCTAAATTTTGTTTTCTATTATGGAGAATAGAACCTATTCAGAGCTGAACAAAGCCCGATGTTTGTTAGGCTTCATCAGCTTATAAAGTGTGTCCCAAAGTAAAAGCCTGGAGATTCTGTGTTTCAGTCCAGGAACAATGTCCCTTCAGGAAATTGCTTCTGTTTCTTTTTTTCCCCCTAAATTGCAACATTTTCAGAGATAAGAGGATGTTAAAGTTGAAATTTGCTAAAAATCGAACATTTAACTGATGAAGTCCTCAGCAGTTTTGTCAATTTTCTGATAATTTCGTCATTTCTCCAAAACTGGATGGACTATGTTTTGTTTGGTGTCATCTGTGGATTCTATAATACATTCTGTGACTTTTGCCTTGGGATGCTGCCAATACCTTTATCCATACTTTTTTTTTTTTTTTTTTTTTTTTTTTTTACCTTTTGTGTCTAGGACTTAGGGTTTTAAACAGTGCATTGAAATTGCCTTTAAATGATGTTTTCAAATTCTCTTTTAGTTTCTTTGATATTATGTCATCTGGTATTTATATGATTTAATTGTCAAAGTGTTTCATCTTATCTATGATTATGTTTGAACTCTAACAATGTTAGAATGCAAATTATCAAAAAAGAGATTATGCTTTTAAAAATCTTATATAGTTCCTAGAATGAGATGTAATTGTCAGTCCATTATTTTAATAATAGTTTTATATTTATTTGTCTTCAACAGTGAAACTTTTAATGCTCAAGTTCTGCTATAAGCTATAGTAAGTATAATATGCAATTGAGTGTATAAAGCAGCACATTTTATAAATATGTATGCATATATGTATGAGAAATATGTATATATACTCAAAGAAATATTTATATGTAGATATACATTTATATAATATAAATATATTTTATATATAAATATATGTATACATTTGAAATTGTGTAAATATGTGTATAGATATGTATAAGAGATATATGTATGTATTTTAAAATTTTTTATTCATGTATATATACATATAACATACATACTCACACATATAAAATATATATATATTTTATGTACATAAACGCATGAAATATATACAATATATACAAATATGTAAATGTGCAAACATATGTATTTTTTTATATACATGAACATATGTTTGAATTCTATGTATATATATTTAACATTTCTGATGTCAAGTTTGGAAATTATCAAATAATTGAAGCATGTATTGTTTTAGAAAAATGATCAAAAATGAGAAAGACACACTAGTTTTATATAATTTCCATGGGGCCTCATTACAGTAGAGAAAATTGAATCCACTTTTTTATGAGTATGGTTTATAGCATTAAGGAATGATTTGCATATAGATATTGATGTGTTGAAATGGCTTCTGTATTTGTTTTTGTCAAGTTATAGAAATTTTGTTGAGACATTGCTATAATTCATTATTTTAATTATATATTTCAAAACAGTATTGGTTATTAGATAAAAGTGACCCGAGGTTATATAAAAATAAATTTACAAATGAATTGATTGAATATATTGATTCTTATAAAACTTACATATCTTGATTTTGGTCAAATTATAAACATATTTTAAAGCTCATTTTGGAATTAAATAACAAAACATTTTCTTTTAAATTATTTTTTTCACATTAGAAATTGAATCCAGAGCTTCACACTTGCTGAGCAGTATTTTCAGCATTACTTTAACAAATGATTTTATGGCCCCTCTAACCATAGCCATGCCACGTAAGGACCTCACTCAGAGTGCTCTTGTACCTTTACTAGCAAACATCCCACCCCTACCATAGAACACTGTGAGATTTCCATATTTCTGAGCATGTATAGTGACACTGAGCTAACTTTACAAAAAGCCTGTTTCTGTGCTCAGAACTGTACCTAGCCCGACCTGAGCTAGGCAGGACCACTTCTCTTACGGAATTCACCATATCATCAACACTGATTACCCAGAACTGAATATCAAGCTCGGCTTTCCTGGTCCAACACCTAACAAGTTTGTTTAAGAGCAAACAGAGCTCCAAGTACCCACTCAACAAAGGTAGGATAGATATCCATACCAAAAACTGCCTACTAACAACCCAGCAGCACATGTCTATGTCTCATATAAAAAACACAAACATGAAGACAATAATGGCCAGGCAATGGGCCATCTCTACAAATGAGTGCTCTCTAGGTAATGTTAGTGAGAAAAGCAACCTATGATGTACAAGACAATGAACATAACATAACAACTTTAAATATGTTCAAGAAATCAAAAGAAGATATGAAATAAAAAACAGAATAAAGACCACAGAACACAAACAATTGAAAGAAATAAAGAAAACAATGCAAGATATAAATGTAATTTCATAGAGGCAGACTTTCTGAAGAAAACACTAACTAGCTTTATGTAGAAGAATGAAACTGGATCTTTATTTCTCATCCTGCACAAAACTCAGCTCAAAATGGGTCAAGAACCAGGACAAAAGAAGACCTGATACCCCATCAGTTATAGGAGAATGTAGGGAATGAATACCTTTGCTCTTATAGGCATAAGAAACAACATTCTGAATAGATCTCCTTAGCAGAGAAATTAAAAACAACAACTAACAGTAGAACTCTGTTAGCTGAAAAGCTTCTGTACAGCAAGTGATGAGGCAGGTTGCAGAAATAGGATTTTTTTTTTTTAACCAGTTTTACAGCTGACAGAGTTTTCAGTCTAGAATATACAAAGAACTCAAAAAACTGAACCAAGGACACAAATACTCCAAATAAAGATGGCAGTTGAGCCAGGCAGTGGTGGTGCATGCCTGGCAGAGGCAGAGGCAGGTGGATCTCTGTGAGTTCCAGGCCTGCCTAGTCTATAAAGCAAGTTCCAGGACAGTCAGATCTGTTACAAAGAGAAAAGATGGGGATTGGAATTAAGTAGAAAGATCTACAAAGCTGAGATACAAATAACTGACAAATATTTTTAAATGTTCAATATCTTTAGACACGGGGGAAATGCAAATTATAACTACTTGGGGGTTTCATGTTATCCCAGTCAAAATGGCTAAGATAAAAAATGATAACAAGTTCTGGCATGGATGTGGTAAAGGGAATACTTATTCACTGTTGGTGTGATTGAAAACTAGTAAAGTCACCGTGGAAATGAGGGTAGAGTTCCTAAAAAAAATGTACATAGATCTACCAAATGACCCGGCTGTACCACTCCTGGGCATATCTCCAAAGGACTCTGTATCTTGCTATAGAAATGTTTGATCATCCTGTACTACAGAGATATGTATTCATTGCTGCTTTATTCATAATACACTGGAAATAGGAACTGCCTAGATATAGATCAACTGATGAATGTACACTGTGCTATCTATACATAATGGAATATTATTCAGCTATGAGGCAAAACGAAATTACCAAATTCTCAGGTAAATGGATGGAGTTAGAACTGATCATGCTGCTTCTGGTAATGCAGACCCTGAAGACAGTTATCTATTCTTCCTCACATGTGGATGCGAGCCTTAACTTTTTGGATATGTGGATGTGTAAATTGGAGTAACTTTAGAAATCAGGAAAGTAAAAATGGGCCGTGGAAAGCTCTCTCCAGAGGGGAGGTAGAACTCACATTGTATGAAAGGAAAATAGGGAATAGCTGAGCAAGAGTTATAAAGAGGAGTGAGGGTTGAGAAGACATGGTAGATGTTGCGAATGTGGAGGAAAAACTAACACTAAAAACTATTTTTGAAAAAGCCATACTGAAACCTATCATTTAATCTTTCCAAAACATTTACATGTGCATATATAAAATGAGTTTAAGTAGAGTTGCCCTAAACTGAGATTCCAACATTTCACCTAGACAACACAGGCTATCAAATAAAAAGTCCAGTGCTAATCTTAGTTTACCTCTTGAGTTGTTGGCCAGTGGGGCCCTTTAGACTTCAAAATATTGCAGTTTATTGTCATTGCTCTTGACTACCCTCCAGACTTGACGGTAAGACCCTAATGCTCAAGACACTGAATATTTGAATCATAGAGTGTAGAGGGATAAGGCTGGTTCTGACTTGGAAGGTTTATCTCTACTGGCCAATTAAAACAGTGCAGGAAGGTACCAGGCAAGTTGCCAGTAGAGTAAAACAATCAACAGTATTACCAAGCTTTGAACTCTGTGAGCTATGATAGTGAGTGGCCTGGCAAGACATGCCCACTGTGAAACAATGATATAAATGTTATGGGAGTAGCCAACTGCTTTCTGATTGGATTTAAGGCCTGTTGCAAGAGACAGAGCTAATGCCTGGTACCATCAGGGGGAGTCAAGAACCCGTGGCTTGTTAGGTCATAGGCCATAGGAGAGAATGTGCTACTATTATTCTGCTAAATATACACAACATTAAACTGACTCCTAATGAGTTGTTATACTCAGATTAGTGAATCTCTCAAACTTCATCAAAGAAGTTTCTCTGTGTAGTAGAGGAGGGTTAACACTGAGACCCATGTTGGTCATGATGCAGAGAACGAGACACTGCCAAGTGCTTAGCCCTAAATAGGGTATCTGTATCATGTACCCCCTTCCCAGGGCTTAGGGATGATAGTGGACGAGAGGATGGAAAGGTTATAAAATCTAGCAGTACTGAAAGCTTACAGAAAACCTGTTTTCTGAACATGACAGGGTAGCTACATTACTACTGTAAGGGACCATCCTCCCAGTCCAACTGCCACTGTCTATTCCCAGTCAGGCTGCTTGTGAAACTTCATCACAGTTGGGTCTGTTGGTTGCTCACTTTGTCTCTTGGAAGAAGAGGGAAAGAATCATGGTACCTTCATCTACCTAGCCACCACCACATCCAATTGTTTGAAATTCTATTATAACTGCACACAGTCTCGGGGTGGGGGTGGGGCTAGAGTATATAACTGTGAAAAGATGAAGAGAGGGGGTTCCACCTACAAAGCTGTGGAGAAGCTAGCCAGCACCCCAACTTTCCAGCATGGTTACTTTAAAGTTACCAGGATTGCTCTCAAGGATGCAATATAAAGTTATGGATAGTATGGCAAGAATTTGTCCAACTTTGTCTCCATAGGTGTCATGCAGTGCGAGCTTACAAAAAGCCCAGAAACTTTAGAATGGGTTGTGTATAGTCTGCAGAGACCAAATGGCGTGAATATTAAAATAATAAATACTATTATTTACATATAAAATAATTAATATTCAAATATGCAATGCTTTGAGATACTCTCAAAATGTTAACAAAGAGAATATACAATATTGAAGGGAAATATGTAATTAGATTGATACCTAATCATCTAACTCCGAAGTTGGAAATCACCGCTACTCTGGTAGATAGAAATACCTGATAACGTAGGGAATGAAAATTCATTATTTCCAGGCCTGGGTAGACTGAGGAAGGGTACTCATCAATGAATGAAATATGAATCATTGATGGTATTGTAAGGATTATGACATTGGAGAGAAAGTAACTTTATGAAAGTTTTCTGTCAGGTTTGCTATGGGAAACTGCATTTGTCTTTTAAAAATGATTAAAAATACACATTTTTAGTTTTTTAAATTACATGATTAGTATGTGGACTTCCATCCATAGTAATTCATAGTAATTCATATTTTATACGTTAACATTTATATTCATAGAAAATTTAATTCTTCAAATATACATATATATTTTCCTACCTTAGATAGCTTTTATAATTTGATCTAAATTCATCTGAAATATGAAGACTTAGTTCTTATTTTAAAGCTATGTTAAAAATGTTGATAAGTACAACATTTACAATTCTTTAAAAAGTATTTTAGCCAATATACATTAATTAATTGATGTGTGCATGTGTGTGAGTGCATGCATGTGTGTTTGCTTGTGTGTGTGTTTGTGTGCATCTGTATGTTTGTACAAGCACATTGTGTGGATGCGTGTGTGCATGTGTGCAGGTCCGAGGACAATTTGTAGAACTCAGTTCTCTCCTTCCCGCAGGCAGGTTCTGGGAACTGAATGGAGATTGTCTGGCTTAGCTGCAGACATCTTTACCTGTTGCGCCACCTTTCTAGACATTTTTCCTATATTCATTTCATTTTTAGAACTTTGTCTTTTAGAAAGAAACCAGTCAACAGGACCCATGAATACTCTAGTTATTTTACTCTAAAAACATTTACATTTATGATATAATACTGAAAAAGATGCTGAAACTTAGGCACTGACATTTTCTCAAAGGGTCCAACTGCTTATGAATAATTTTATGACTTTTCATATAAGAACATCATATGGCAAAGGCCACGAGAGCCTAACCTGCCTGGATCCGTGCCTGTCAATGAAGGTGTGGTTGAGAAAACATGAAAGAAATTCCTCTTTTTAGTCACTATACTTTCCTTCTATGCTCATTCATGTAAACAATTGATTTTGTTTTAAATAATTTCAGCATTCTATATTTTATATGAGAAGAAAATTTCATTGAGAAATCCATTATTAAATTACCAAGTGAGTCCCAGGAAAGGCGCAAAGCTACACAGAGAAACCCTGTCTCGAAAAACCAAAAAAAAAAAAAAAAAAAAAAAAAAAAATAAATTTCTTTATTAACAAATAGTACTAATGATTTGTCCTAAAAATGTTACTGTGGATCAGTCACAAAGTCTAGTTGTTCTTTTAATAATATAAGAAAGACTAAATGCAAGAGACATTCCAAAGTTATTAATATAATCAAATTAAACTGCTTATAGACAGAAACAGGAAGCAGTATAAGTGTGAAGGTTTATGCAAGTTTAGTAGGAACTTGTGTGAGCTTTCTGTTTCATTTGAGTTAAAATTGTATTTTACTAATAAGACATTTCACCAATATCAGAACAAAGAATCTTCAGTTTTATTATGAGCAAGCGTCTTACAGCCTAAGGAAGAAATAAGGCGACAGATCTGATTTTCTTTTCATTTCACAGTTGTAATAATGCAGATCTCAGGAATTATCCCATTTCCTCTTCTGGAGAGTACAGTTCAGGGTTTATTTTATATTCTCAGAGATTCTCAGAGGAATGCAACTAACCCCACACTCTAGTATTAGAAGCTTCCTATTAACATAGAGGAAATCACACACAGTGGGACCGAGTCTCAATTCCTGCTCTTATTTTTCCATGTTTACCCCTACCTGGCACCCCAGCTCTTGGCAAACAGTAATGTCCTGCTATCTTGGACTTGGCTATTTGGGTTATTTCACAAGAAAGCAAAAAACATATTTGTGTTTTTTAATATGAATATCTTCAGTTATTTAGCAGAAAATTTCCAAGATTTTTCTATATTTTAGATCGGCCTGTGCATTGTTACTGAATATTCAGTTGTATAAATATGACACACGTTATTTATCCTCTCACCAGCTGAGAGAGACATGTCTTGACTGTTGTAAACAATGGTGCCATGAACTTTCACAGAGACATTTGTTTTCATTTCTCTCAGGTACAGGCCTAGGCATGGAGTTGGTGGTCATGTGGTGAACGTATGGTCACCATCTGAAGCATAGCAGACTGTCTTCTGAGCAACATCACTTCCTGTCATGACCAGTACCATCTGAAGTTTTGAATTACTCCACGTCTCTTTCATCCTTGGTTATTGTCTGAATTTTAGAATTAATTTTATTTATTGCCATTGTATGTTCGAGAAAGTATGTCTTATGTGCTGTGCCACAGGTATGGAGGTTAGAGGACAACTTCATGGACATGATTGTGTCCTTCAGCATTTACATGGGTTCTGAGGATCAGAGTCAAGCAGTCAGGCTCATGCAACAAGCAACTTGCCTATTCACACACCCCACCCTCCACTTGTTTGAATAAGGTAAAACGTCATCGATTTTAGTATGTGTAAAACACTGTCTCATAATTTTAATTCCTATTTCATAACTATCCATGATGTTAAGTGTCTTTTTCATGTGTCTTTTGATCATTTGTTAATTTTATAAATAAAATCATTGTGAGCTCATATCTTTCACTCATCTTTAATTAGACAACCTTAATTTTTAAGCTGGGAGAGTTCTTTATATGTTTTGGATATAAATTCTTATGTGATTTATGATTGGCAAATATTTTCTCACATTTTGTTGACTGAGTTTCACTTTCTCAGTTTTACTTGCTGTACACATATTTATTCATTTGGATGAAGTCTAGCTCCACTGGAACTCAAAAATATGTTTTTCAAAAAATATTCCACCTCTAACGATTATTTTCTAACAAGTAAATTTACATTTTAAAGGATTTTTTAAAGTATCCCTTTACAGGGTGCTAATTTTAAATGTTATGTTCATGAAGATAGTTCTCAAATTTTACAATTATTAGTAACATTTTGTTATGAATGTTACACCTTTATTCAGAGTGTAATAAAACCCACATCAAATTCCTAGGAGGAATATACACATAATCATAGCTACAAGATTCTGCATATGCTATAAAATTCCTTACTAAGTATTTCTGGAAGAAGACAGAATTATGATTGTGTGGAAGATATTTCTACTATCTATTTCTATTATTACTTCTCTACAAACAATGAAAAAATAAATCACCAAAAAAAGTAAGATTATGCTGCTGAATTATAGAAGTATTTGATGTAGGGCAAATTTAAATTTTTCCGTAGCCCTTAGTTTACCATTGCATGATTGATTTCCATTTTCTTTTAAATTTTAGTTTTGGAGATACAAGGCATCATTGTTTTCTCAGAGCTCATTTTAACTCACATGTAGCCCAGACTGTTTGGTCCTATTGCTTCTTCCTGTTGAGGCTCTCTAGGCCAAGTGCATCCGTGAATTGATATTCTTGCTTCCCTAAGAACCCAAACTCCTCTCGTATCCCTGGTGAAAACTCGAGACTCTCCATCTACAAAATGTTTGAAGCAGTCAGTTCAGTTCCAGCAACATTTTCACACAGTGTCGCTTTGCTGTGCCTCTTAGATACATTTTTTATAGACTCTTTTCTTTAGAAAGAACATGCACATGACAAGTACGTAAATGTCCACATGATGAAGGAATGTGAAGATCAATGAAAAAGACCACAAACAAGAGCAGGGACCCTGGGAATCACAGTTTACTCAGCCATAATTACTGTGTTGATGGAATTGTCATGATGAACCGAAACAACCACTGACATAAAAGTGAAAACTTTCCATCAAACTTTAGGGAGTTAGCAAGTTATTTATCAAGTTTCTCTCATGTTGTCAGTAATTTCATAGGTAATTTTCCTTGATGAAAGGCAGACTCTAACAGCTCTTTAAGACATGCACACAAATATAAATTGCCAAGCTTAAAATTATACTTGTCATTCAGGCATTAATTCTGAATATTAATATTTGTCAAACTGAATTTTATCATCTAATTTCTTTTATTAGGCTCTGGACAATACTTGAATAGTTACTAAGAAAAAGATAATAGACTAAATAAGAACATAAACCCCAAGAAGCATAATAAGGACATCCATGCTTAAAGACAAGCATCTGCTCTAAGAAGAGCAATGTGAGGCAATTGTCAGCGTGTGAGCATCCTGGATGTACTTACACAAAGAGAAGGAATTAACCTTCAATTCTAAAGCTATAGGGTAAGCCTGATTTCTTCTCATGGGAAAACTGTACATTTTATTGTATTGAAAATTTTAGGCAACTAGAACACAATTATTAGTTTTGTGTCCTATCTAAATATATTGAAACCAAGAAGTACAGTAAATGTGTAGGTAAAGATGGAAAATGCACTTATTGTACAGGTTACTATAATGAGTGGGTCTTAGAGTAATGGAATTTTCTCCAGTAAGTCAGTGAATTTGAGTGAATACAAAGGCTAGAACCTTTTGTGCATACCAGGAACCCTGGACACCAAATTTATTTAAGCATTGTTTTAATTTTTATATTTGCAGTACTAGGGACTGAACCCAGAGTCTTTGTGCAGGCTAGGAAAATACTCTAACTTGGAGCTATATTCCCAGGCTTCTGTACAATAAGGGTACATTTTTCTTTTAAATACAACCGATTCTCATTCTATTTAAGTGCATATTAACCTTTGCTCATGTTAGCTTTTAGATTATCTTTGAATTTTTGAGCCTTAAGTTAATAATTGGTTTAACACATAAGCACACATTATGTAGATATTCAAAACAGACATCTTCCTTTGCATGTGTAGTCTACTAACATTTTTCTTGTTTTACTTTTTACATATTTTTATTAAAAGCAAGGACACAAATACACCCATTAGCCTCTGCTTGCACTTCCTGGGATTCATCAGCATCACAGTTATCCACATACATGTCTCATCAGACTGAAAGGTATCTGGGAGCAGCAGCACAGAGAGTTCTTACTCCAGTAGCAGCATGGAGTGTGTTTATTTTGACCCCGCCCCCAGGACCTTTCTGAGGTTGGTCTTGGGACATCACTCTTTAGAAGCATGCCAAAGTGATGGATTCTTTATTCATGATAGATTTACTTATAAGACAACAGTATATTTTGAACATTGAGCTCTATTAATAAAATGTCTCAGCAGGAGTCTATTCCCACAGGTGTTTTTAGGAGCCCACTGAGAGCCACCAAAGCTTCTAGTGAAACTTTTCATGTGAATTTTCCTGTAGTGTTTCTTTTACTCTAAGAATTCCCTTTTCTCTTGTTTCTTCTTCAGCTCTATCACCTGGTGAGTGGAAATTTTATTTTTATTATGAGACTATGAGTCTACTATCACAGTGCATTCTATCAACTTAAACAAAATGTATTACACACCTATTAACTATTCCGGCAAGTAACAAAGTTTTATTTGAGAATATATAATCTTTCATTTGAACTACACCATTGTATTTGAGAAACTCAGTTCATGATCAAGCCCCAGCAAAAAGCGGCAGTCTTGCTGTGCTGAAGTTAGAACTTGTGTTCTTGTATTTATGTGGGGCTAGAGCATGAAGGATAAAATCCCATAAAAGCAAAAGATATGGAGAAAGAACCTATAGCATTTTCATAAAGATTGTCATTTGATTTTTATCCTTAAGGGCACAGCATGACAAAAAAAAATAATAATGGCTGGAGGCAAAAGTAAATTGGGATTTTCAGTAAATTCTGCATTCTAAGTACATTCTAAGTTTATAGTACAGATTTGCCTAGCTGGTGACCCAGCTGGACTAAAGTCCCCTACAACAAAATGCTGGCATTTAAGGATCACACCCATGACTGTGGACAAATCTATGACACTAAAGCTAAAGACAAAATAGACCTAACGTCAAGAAAATGGAAAATCATTCAATTCATTGCTAAGTGAAAAGTTTCAACACTTAAAAATGAGTAGGAGCTCTACTATGTATTCCGATGTGTAATATAAGATTTATACCTAGGCAGCATATCTCCTAATGAGAATGATGCATGTGGCCCATCCTGCACAGCTTGGTACCTCAATCTGATTAGGGAGGACAAAGGAATGGAGAGAGGAGAATAATCCTGCAGGGACAACAGACACATACACAGAAAAGCTGGGGCCAGGTTGGCTGTGCTCATTCTAGAGAGTATCAACTACCGCACAATATCCCCCAAACCTCAGCACTCTTATTGTGTACAGCACAAGGAAAAGAAGTTAGCTAGATTTGTAGGCAAGCAGTTTCGGGCTAAAAATGTAGCCTGAAGGATGAAGATATGGTTGCTAGTTTTTGCGCACACTGCTCAATCATTTGTAAACACTCATACTTTGGCCAGAGAAAAGCTTTGCCAATTTCCAGTAGGTATGAGGCATTGGCTCCTGGCATGCTGGTTCTGGTGGCAACAGTACATATTGACCCAGATTCTTATCAGCTGGATTCCTTGGCTCTCCATACCCATGTGCTCAAGATTATTATTTGTATTATTTTTATTATCATCAATATTATTAGAGATTTAATGGCAGAAATTATTTGAAAAGCACTATACATCAGGAAATTAAGTCCCTTAAAGACCTGATATAAATTAAAAGAAGCAGAGATCTTAATTTATAGGTTTTAATTATGGTAAAATTTTAAACACTCTATGTAGAGAGCCACCCCAAACAAATCAAACAGATGTTTCAAATTCAAAAATCTAAAAATATCTGAAGGAAAAAGATCGATAAATGAGTTTAATATTTTAATAGGGAGTTTTTTGAACTTGAGAAGAAAATTTAAACTGACTGGAAAGTATGCTCATTCAAATCTTAGAGTACATGATTAGAGAGATGGCTCTGTGGTTAAGAGCCCTCGCTGTTCTTGTGGAAGACCCAGATTTAATTTCAAATACTCTGACCAGGAGGTTAATAAGCACTTGTAACTCCAGCTCCAGTAGTCTAACACCCTCTTCTGGCTTCTATGATTACCTGCATTCATGTGCTGTACACTTATGCAGACACATAAATAAGTAAAAATGAAAACTACATTAAAAATCTCTAGACGATGTGGTACATAGAGTGATAATTAAAAACAACAAAATATGATTGACCAATGGAGCAATATGGCCCATGCTACTGTAACTGAAGTTCCACAAGAGACTTCAAAAAAAGAATCCAGAATAAAATATTAGACACTTTTTTATAGTATACTTAAGCGCATTGTACTTGAATTGTTGGAAACAAAAAATAAAAATAATATATTAAAAAGTAGCTAAAAGGAGAGACACATCATGGCCTGGGAAAATGACTAGAAAAAAATCACTTATTTCCTGTCTACTTTGTCAGGGTCTTTATTCCTTCCCTTGCTTGGCTTGTTAATCAGTTGCTCAATAGACAGACACTTGGTGAGTTCTGCCTTAGCATCTGCATATGTGTTCGTGTCTCACGGTTACATCTGCTTTACATTGTTGTTGGAGTATTATCAAAACCTCCATTTTTACACGAAGAACCTTTGAGAAGTCAGTAAGTATGTTCATATACGGATACGTGACAACTGGCATAAACATAGTAAGTATGTTTAAGCTGTGTACAGCAATCCACCACATCATTGTTCCTATGTGAACATGTTTGTGCATGTATCTGTAAGAGAAACAATCTTTTGGATTAAAAAAAAACATTAATTGGTGTATTTGGTTTGGGTCAGTATTCAAATAAACATCATTATAAGCTTAGAAAAGTGGATACAAATCTGATTATGTATTTGGTAGCAGGATCATGGGTCACTTCTTTTAGCCTTGGACTTTCAGGCCTGTATAATCTGACTTACAGTTCCATAGGCTGTAATTCTTTATTGTCTCAGATCACTTCCTGAACTGGCATAGGTTATTAGACATTTTTATGTAAAATTTAAATTCTGTTTATTGTGAGGAATGTTTCATAGTATTTATTTTACTTAATTGCACGAGTTTTTGAAATTGGTCAGAATCTCAGTACTTTCACTTGTCGGTGGCACAAAATTACATTTTTGAAGATTCACTGTGTAGCATACTGTTTGTAGAGACCACTTGTTTACAACACATTAAACAGCCCAGCCTTCTTAGTAATGAAGGGCATCTCATCAGACACTGGTTCAGTTACATGTGACCATAGCACCAAACTATGTGTAACTGTGATTTTCTCATAATAAAAAGGAGAATTCCTTTTATTATAGATTCAGATACTATACCACAAAGGGAAACCTTAGGACTGAGATAAGAATTATCTCAGAGACCATTGCAGAAAATCACAACCAATCAAAATGCATAGCTGTAGAGTCAAGTCCCAAACATCTCCCCCATCTAAGGATTTGGGGGTCGTTGTGGAAGAGGAGGAAGAAAGATTGATGGTAAGATCTAGAATTTGCTATGTAATTTCAGAAGCTACACTCATAAATATTCATCAATATGGCACCCTAATCCTGAGTTGAAGAATGGCACCAATAGACTTACTAATATAGACTGAGAAAAGCTCAAAGGTCAAGAGGCCTCAACGTTATATAAAGAGCTCCCTGAAAATAAGAAACTCTGAAATTTTTAGAAAAAGTCTTCCTCAGGAAAGAGCACATCCAATTGCTTATCCAATACACTTGATGTCCCCAAAACTTTAGGGTGGTCCCAGATGGCTAGAATAAGGACTTTGAATTGGCTATAGACCTTGTTCCATGGTGTTTTCTGGTCAATACTTCATAACATCATGAAAAAAATAAACGAATAAATAATTCAAACTGTATCAGCAACTTTAATGTAGGTGTAGAAACTTTGAAGATAGAGAAAGATGGGTAAATACTTGATATAGGCGTAGATAAGGATTTTCTGAACTAGACTCCACCAGAGAAGGAAACAATCCCCCAAACTAGCAAATGGTGTCCCATAAAATGAAGATTTTTCTGTACAACAAAGACAAAACAAACAAGCAAGCAAACATCAACAACAAAAACACTGAAGTGAAGAGACAACCCACATAATGGGGAAAAGATATTTACTAACTTCTGAAAACAGTGGGCGCCAGCAGCTCCTGCAGTGGGCACCACTACAGTGAACATATACATGATGGAGAAGTGGGAAAGACAGAAAAGCAGAGTGGTATGCATGCTGTGGAGAGAGGTAGAACTGGAGATGCAAAGGTAGTGACAATTGTGAGAGACAGCTGAGGTCAGCACTGGAACACATCATTGCTCACTGGGGTCGGTGGTTTGGTGCGGAGCAGCCTGGAGCTTTTACACAGATACAGACTTATCACCTGAACTCGCTGCTGCCTGGTTGGCCATAGGGTTGCTCTGGCTCTGGGAATTGACAGAGTCCCAAGATGAGAAATATTTCACTTTCTGCATTGGACCTCCTCACAGGATCACCATGGTCCTTGATACCACCAGAGATCATGTTGGTACCTGTAGTCCATGCTGCTGCCCCAGGTTGTGATTAAGCCCAAGGTGCATGTGGACATGAAGTTTTTTTTTTTGCCACTGACTCGGGTCTTGGTGATGTCCTTGAGCTTTGCTGCCTCAGGAGGTCATGTAGATGTGAGTGGCTTGTGGCCTGAGGCCATGTTGAGGCCCATGATCTGTGCTGCCATGAGTGGCTAGATGGTCCTGACACAGTTGGGGGCCATCCTGACATCTGTGGCCAGTGTTACAACACAAGGCCATGCAGATATCCACAGTCAGTGTTACTGCCTGAAGCCATGCTGATACTAGAAGATGGTGTTGCAGGCTGGGGGTATGATGAAATGAGTGGTGCATGCACCTGTCTGGGGTCTGGCTGATGTTCCTGGTCTGAGTTGTCACTGAGAGCCATGTGTGAGTCAGTGGACCTGATGTGGCTGGGTGACTGGGCTGATATCAGTGGCTCATGATAACACCTAAGGCCATGTGGATGTCCTGAACGATACTGAACCCTGAATCTGTGTTCATGTCCAAGGGCCGTACTGCCATCAGGTGACCATGTTGATGAGAGTAGTCTATGCTACCACCAGAGGCTGTGGGGATATCCAGGTCCATGCTGTCACAGAGGGCCATGTATGTGTCTGAGGTCGTACTGCAGCCAGGGTCTGTGTTGATGTCTGTGGCCAGTGTAACCATTGGAAAGAGCAAGGAAGCTTTGATGATTGCAGACATGCAGCTGAGAAAGATGGACATGGAAGACTTCTGTGACAACCCTTATCCCCGACTCAACCCCACCCTCCTCCAAGGAATAGACTAAAAAGGAAGCCATAAAAAAAACTCTTAAAAATTACAGTAAGAATGATGAAGTATAGTTTTCCACAATGGATGGCTTCTCACAGGGGTGTGGGAGAGGAAGAACTCCGTTCTATTTAAGAGGCAAGCCAATGAATGTTTGACCATGCTTCAGTGACTATATAGATAACACAAATTGGACTTGTTTTTTTTTTTCTACTGTTTATTTTAATTTTAATTATTTTTGGGGGAAGGTCATAAGGCAGACATGGAAGGACTGGAAAGTGAGTGGATGATGGGAAATTCCCAGAGAATCAATAAAAATATTATGTTGAAAAATACATGGAAAATAAAATATCAACAGAAAAATATTATGAAGTTTCTGTACAAGGACGAAAAATAAAGCAAAACAAAACAAAAACACTAGAGTGAAAAGACAACCTACTTAATGGGGAAAAGATATTTACAAACTACAATCTATGCAGGGCATTGATAGTCATGATTTGATTTTTAAAACTGAAAAACTTAAAACACTAATGCAAATTAAAGCTGTATTGATACAACATATTGTCCTAGTTAGAATAATCACTAACAAAACAAAACAAAATGACAAAAAATACTGATGAGAACGTAGAGAAGAAATCTTTTCACTGCTGTAGGGACTGTAAGTTTGGGTACCACCATTATATAATCAGTGCTGATGGTTCTCAATTAACTGAATGTTGAGCTACTACCTGACCTAGTTATATCACTTGAGTGTGACACAGGGAACTCTAAGGCGACATATCACAGAGGTATTTTCATTAACTAACTGAAAGAAGAAAGAGAAACCACAGAAGGGAAGGGGGCCATGGAGAAATACAAATTGAGGGAAAGATACAAAGAGAGCAAAGTAAAATGATTCATAATTCTAAAAGTACCACAATGAAGCACATACTTGGTAGGCTAACCTGAGATATTGATAACAAGTAAATTAAATAAAGAAAAGGAAAATTGGATGCACTTGGATACCATGTATGAGAGAGAACTATGTCTTGCTTAAATGCTTGTTTACTGTAGTGCTCTCAAGGTCAACATCCCAAAATCTGACTAAATTACATATTAGTAACTCCTCCAAATTGACAATAACTGAAAATGTAATTTTAAAAAATATTTTTCAGCATATAACAACTCTAAAATTTTAAGAATTAGATTATATTATCTTGTTATAAACATATATCCATTCATAAATATGCACAAACATAATAAATTATTGTGTAAATATGTTTACATTTATATCTATTATTTGAAAATTGTCACGTTTAACTGTATCCAAAATAACCCTATCATTTACAGGGCAGGCTGTAGTCATACTTATTTTTGCTATAAGAAATATTTAAGCCACAGTTAGGGATTGAGAAATTCCTCAAAGTTTAGACCTAAAGATACATCATTACAAAGATACCTCCACAATAGACTATTGGCAATGATCCAGAGATAGCCCGAACTGACCCACTCTGGTGATAAGATGGCCAAACACCCTATCTATCATGCTTGAAATATCATCCAATGACTGAGGGAAGCAGATGCAAAGATCCACAGCCAGGCCCCAGGTGGAGCTCCAGGAGTTCAATTGGTGAGAAAAAGGAGGGTTTATATGAGCGAGAATTGTTGAGAACAAGATTGGAAAAAGCACAAGGACGAATAGCCAAACTAATGGAAACACATGAACTATGAACCAATAGCTGAGGAGCCCCCAACTGGATCAGGCCCTCTGGAAAAGTGAGACAGTTGATTAGCTTGATCTGTTTGGGAGGCATCCAGGCAGTGTAACCAGGACCTGTCCTCAGTGCATGTGCTGGCTGTTTGGAACCTGGGGCTTATACAGGGACACTTGGCTCAGCCTGGGAGGAGGGGACTGAACCTGCCTGGACTGAATCTACCAGGTTGAGCTGAATCCCCAGGGGAGTCTTTGCCCTGGAGGAGATGGGAATGGGGGTTGGTCTGGGGGAAGGTAGGAATGGGGAGGGGAAGGCGGGGGGCGGGGGAGGACAGGGGAATCCATGGCTGATATGTAAAATTAAATTAAATTATAAAATAAAAAAAGATAAACAAAAAATAAAGATATATCATGAATTGTCCATGCACTGAAATTTAACTCCTTTATTCCCATGGAAAAGTCAAATAATTAGTATTCAGAATTATTGGATCAAAATTTAAATACATGACTTAGCCAAAACTTTAATGCAATTGAGATTATAAATTATAAATTATCATGTGGTCCAATTATACTATATAAATAATGGATAAAAAAAGAAAATTAGAAAAAAATGTTGTACCAGTAATTTTTTGTTTTATCTTATATATTTTTATTAAGAAATTTTTATTCATTTTACATACCCATCACAGATCCCCCTCTTCCCTCCTTCTGACCCTCCAGCCTCCCCCCCAATACACCCCCCATTCCCTCCTACAAGAAGGTAAGACCTCTCATTAGGAGTTAGCAGAGCCTGGTAGAGGCAGGTTCAAGCACCTCCTCCTTGCATCAAGGCTGTGCAAGGTGTCCCATCATAGGTATTGGGCTCCAAAAAAGCCAACTCATACACCAGGGATGGATCCTGATTCTACTACCAGGGGGCCCCTTAAGCAGATCAAGCTACGCAACTGTCTCCCTTATGCAGAGGGCCAGTCCAGTCCTATAGAGGCTCCACAGATGTTGGTCTAAATTTCATGAGTTCCCACTAGTTTGTTTTGTTTGTCTTTATAGGCTTCCTGATCATGATCTTGATGCCCCTTGTTCACATAACACTTCTCTCTCTTCAACTGGACTCTTGGAGATTGGCCTGGTGTTGCTAGTAGTCTTAGCTGGAGTCATCCTTTTGGATTCCTGGGAACTTCAAGGAATCATACCACAAGCACACATGCTCAATTATTTTCATAACAGCATTATACAGAACCTAGAAACAACCTAGATGCTCTCAACCGAAGAATGGATTAAGAAAACATGGGAAATATACACAGTGGAGTACAGCTCAGCATTAACAAAACAATGACATCATGAAATTTGCAGGCAAATGGATGAAACTAGAAAATATCGTTCTGAGTGAGGTAACTCAGACTCAGGATACATATGATATGTACTCACTCATAAATGGATACTAGATGTAAAGCAAAGGATAACCAGACTACAACCCACAGCTCCAGAGAAGCTAGCTAACAAGGAGGACCCAAAGAGGGACTCATGGATTGCCATGGGGAAGGGGAAATAGAAGAAATCTTCATGAGTAAACTGGGGATGAGGGATGGGCAATGGAGGGTAGAGGATGAGGCATGAGAACATAAAGGAACAGGATGGTCTAGCTGGAACAGGGTTGGAATGGGAGAGCAATGAAAGAGATATCTTGATAGAGGGATACAACATGGGGATAGGGAGAAACCGGGTTAGGGAAGTTCCCAGAAACTCACGAGGATGATGTCGGTAGTTTTAAAGGATCTAATTTGATATAATTCCCCCCGCCAAAAAAATCTTAAAGGTAGCTTTTTTTTTTTTTTACATTGCTAGCTGTATTGAGATTTTTAAAAATCTGCTAGATAAAATAAGGCTCCATAGGTTCAGAAATGCCCCATAATCATTCAGTGAAAATATGTTCTCCAGATGGATAATTAAGCAGCAATTTTATTATTTTTAAATTTGCTATGTTTTTGGCAGATGATAAAATAGTTTAGCTACTATACATGATATAGAAATATGGAAGTATCTAATTATAATTTATGAAGAATGCTCATTTCAATTGTTAAGTATAATTTGTATTATCAGAGGACCCCACTTAGAAAAAATATATATGTACATATACATATATATGCATATATATAATATACACATATATTTTAACTGAGATATAATACATGGCTTCTTGGTAATAATACTAAACTGAAGGAAAGGGTGCTCAAAAATTTAATTTAATATTTTCATAACTATAAATAACCCCGCACTGTTAAATATTAAATGAGACTTGATGCTAAACAACAGTGTTGACTATTTCATGTTTTTAATCTAAATAATGTTAGTTCTAGACTTCATTTTCCTTCTGGCTCTTCTAGGTCCTACTTTTCATAAGGAAAGCCATTATGCCATGACATTTGCTACATCATTCAAAAAAAAAAAAAAAACCCTGTGCATTTAGAAGTGAAAATGATGTGTCAGTTGTCAAATTGAATGAGAACCTTCATCCATTGTCTGCTCTGCAAAATGCTCCTTTTGAAAATCTGTCCTCCTTAAGGGCCTGTAGTTCTTTCTCTCTTTGCCTGACTTTCCCACAACTGTCTCCCACTACCTGCTTCTTCCTCTGTTTATTCCTGAAACACACCAGGGAGCCTTTCTGCACTCATGTGCTCTCTTCCTCTCTAACCTTGTGGTTCTCAGGCTATTCTGATTCAAGTTCATCAGAGAATTTGATACATTATGGGGTTTCACCCCCAAACAAAGCATCCTTAAAAATAGATAGATACATAAACAGATATTTTAAATAGTCAGGGAAACTCAGATGGGTTCCCCAGAAACCAAGTATAAGCTGGTTCTTATAATGACATTTCATGACTTTGTGGGTATGTGTCATGTTTGTGACTAGTCTCTAATGTGTTACTTTGCCCTCTCAAATTGCACCCATAACAGTCAACTTTCACTGAGTTCCTTTGGAGGGTTAGGGTGATATCTGAAGTTCAAAATATATCTGCAAGTAAATGGCCCCACATTAAAAAATCTCCTATGCATTTTGCTCAGTGGTCCTATATACACTTTTAAATATAGCCTCTATCATTATATTTGTTTTGAAAAAAATAAATTTTTAGTTTTTGCAATTATAATTATATTACTTCCTTCTTCCTTTTCCTATTGCTAAACTTTATTATATACCCCCTACCTTGATATCTTTCAAATTCATAGTCTCCCTTTCCTTAATTGTTAGCGGTGGTGGTGGTGGTGGTGGTGGTGGCGGCGGCGGCGGCGGCGGCATGTGTGTGTGTGTGTGTGTGTGTGTGTGTGTGTGTGTGTGTGCATTCATAAGTACATAAATATAACCTGCTCAGTTCATATAATATTACTTGTATGTATATATTTCCAGGGCTGACTATGTGTGTTATTACATGACCAATTGGTGTGTTCTTCCCTATTTCTTGTGCTCTCAGCATTCCTTAACTGGCATGTGGTTCTTTGTATAAGGTTCAGTCCTTTTGAACATTTCCTCTTCCCCATTAACATGTCTATTGGTATCTTCCTTGTTCAGGTCATATTTAGGAAGCCATGTTGGTAAGCCTGAAATTCTGTTGGACTGCATGCCAGAAAAGAATAAATATTATTAACATATTTTTTATCAATCCTTTCAGAATTTTTAAATTCTTCATCTACTTCTTACATGTCTAACCCTCAACTTCCCACCTCCTCCCAACTTCATATCCTCTTTATTTTTCTATTTTTCTTTGTTTTTTTTTTTTTTTTTTTTTTTTTTTTTTTTTTTTTTGTTACACGTATACATGCTGTTCTAGTTAGGGTTACTATTATTATCATGAAACACCATGACAAAACCAAGATGGAGAGGAAAAAGTTTATTTGGCTTACACTTCCACATCACAGTCCATCTTTGAAGGAAGTCAGGACAAGAACTCTAACAGGGCAGGTACTTGGAAGCAAGAGCTGATGATTAAGAAACCAAGGAGGGGTGCTCCTTAGTGGCTTGCTTTCTATAGATTGTGCAGCCTACTTCCTTATAGAATGCAGGATCACCAGCCTAGGAGTGGTACCACCCACTATGAACTGGGCACTCCCACATCAACCACCAATTAAAAAAAAAATGCCCTAAAGGTTTGCCTGAAACCCAGTCATGCCGAGGCATTTTCTCAATTGAGGTTACCATTTCTCAAATGACGCTAGCCTGTGTCAAGTTGACATAAAACTAGCCAGTGCCCATACATATCAATATGTCAGTACAACCCACTGAGTTCATTTAGTTTGTTTATATGCACTTTTTAAAGTTGATCACTTGATATTAAATAATGAATTTGGGCTCTTTATCCCTGGAGAAGACTGATGGTCCCTCTTTCAACAGCCATTAACTACTTCTAGCTATTCATACGGAGGGGGCTTGGCGAGATTTCCCCATCCATATTGGCATGTCAACTGGTGTCATCATTCTTCAGGTCTCATTTAGGCAGCCATATTCACATTCCCTGGGTGCAACTTCCTGCCCTGTATAGAAAACAAATTCTTGCAGTAGATGTCCTGTTCCTCTGGTTCTCACAATCTTTCTACCACCTCTTTCATGATGTTTTCTAAGCCTTAAGTGTATGGGTTGCATTGTAGATATATCAGTTGGGAGTAGGCACCCACAGTCAGTTATTCACACCATTTTGACTACTGATAACTTTTTATAATGGTCTCTGTCAGATTCAAAAATAAGTTTCTTAAAAGAATGAGTAAGAGTTACACTTATTTGTGAATATAAGGATAAATATTAATAATGCAGTTAGAGATTATACCAGTTTGGGAAAGTGGAAGCAGTAGGTTCTCCTCTAAGATCCATGGCCTCATCAGCTATGAGTCGTTGGCCAAGTTCACATTATTAGGCATTAATTCTTTCTTATTAAGTGGGCCTTAAGTCCAATAAGACAGCCATGTATGTGCAGCTATTGCATCTTTAGCATTATCTTACAATGCCATTTATTGTTATGGTTCACAGGCATGACACTTGGGTAGGAATATTGATTGTTTTTCTCCTTTAGCGGCTTGCACAGTGCCTTTGGACACCGAGAGCTTGTCCTCAGGGAAGAGGCTTCCATATTAGATCCAACTACATATCTTCAAACCCTGCGATCCAAGGGTGTGATGTCTTCAGCAAAACGATTTACCTTCAAATACTTGGGTGCAATCAAAGGCAAGAGCAGCAGCCTATGTTGTTTTGTGGACTTCTTGGTGAATAACTCAAAAGCAGGTTTCTCTTACCTGGCACTGGAGTTTTTGTTAGTTAGTGTGTAGATTTGCAAGGGAATTGTTTTTGTTTTATCATTAATGATTTTCTTGACATGTGGCTTAAAAACATTGTGAATGATGTGCTGCTGCAGCTGTCTCTCAGGGTTAATTTGTGCTCCTGTATCATAAATACATGTAGCATCAATCATGATTTTCCTAAAAGTGGTAGACATATTCATATACATGTTTCTATTCTAGGTACATACAATATTTCAATATATATATATATATATATATATATATATATATATATAGTGTGTGTGTGTGTGAAGAGAGATAATATCTAATTTCAAAGTAATTTTAGAGATGTTTTATATTTTTTTTTAAAATTGCATAATTTGGCAGTAACAACTCATAATTGCTTATCAGTTTCTTGTCCTAGAATTACTGCATTGAATGACTATCTTCCATCTTCTATCTTATGCCCAGCCAAATCACACATCTTTCACATCTATCTTGTGTTATTAGAATACTGTATGTATCGACAATCCATTGTAAAACAAAACATGGAGAGGAGGCTTGTAATAATGTATCTATTTATGTAATTACCAACCCTGTTATAGTCTATTTCCTCAAAACTGAGGATTTCATTTGTGTTTCCCATTTAATAAGTTTCTATTCAGAACACAAGAATGGCAGAGGGATACATTATTTCAGAAGCCTCAGTCTCTTTTCCAGTTTTACTTTATCTTTTGTTACATGACACTTGCTATTTTGTTTCTTAATATGTGAAAGTTATTTCAAAGAAATGCCTAGGACATTATCAAGAATATTTTATTTCTAATATTAAAAAGGAAATTCTTAAACATGGAGCAATTTTGTTTTCATAGAAGAATTAGTTTTCTCCGAACGACAGAGGGATCTCTGTGGATTGCAGCGAGAGCATCAGCAGCTTCCTCTTGACGTTTGTTCTCCCTGAGGCTGAAGACAGCTTCTGGAAGATGCAGCTCTGAATGGCTACTCCACAGAGAGCAGCCTCCTCCTCCAAGGCTCACATCCTAGCACCCACTTAGACTGTGCCCTTCACTGGAACTCAAGCTCCTAAGGACAAGGACTTGGTTTTGTTTACTCTTGTGGCCCCTACACTAGTGCAAAGTCCAGTTCACACTTCAAAACTAAGAGTTAAATTCTTTCAGATCTGCTCATAACATGAAAATGTTGCGTCTGTAAAGTGTGAGTTATTTCTTTTGAAAAAATGTAAAAATCAGATGTGCCCATATAGCTCCATGGTTTTATTCATGAATAGCTTTAAAAAAAAAGTCTAAATACGTTTCTGTTTCACTATTTGGTAACTGATTCCGTGCTGATAAATGTTAGCATACCTAGGGAGGCATAGGCATAGTCTGGGTTGGAGAAGTGTCATTCACCCAGTGAAAGGTAACTTAGACAAGACAGGGATTCACATACCCCAGGAGACTACACCCTACCACAGCAAGACGTTAACCCCCCGCCAGTTCCTATTTTCTCCTCTCAAAAATTACAAACCTCACTTCCCCAGGGTATACAGTTATGGCAGCCTGTAAATCACGGGCAAAAACTCTGCTCTTAATTGTAATTACTGGGTCCATATCCCAACAAGATAGATCAGGTGGTATTGAAATTGCCTTATCCCAACAAGATAGATCAGGTGGTATTGAAATTGCCTTTATTTAGAGAGTGGGCATGGTTCTCTATGAATAGAAAAGAGTACAACAGCACAATATTTAATGTTATAAAAGCATTTAACATGCTTCTCACCACATTAAAATATCCTTCTGACACTTGTGCTGAGTCACTTACTGGGTCTACATTTTAGTCTTCTTTATTATCACTAGCTTTAATAACATTTGATTTTATGCATATTTATCAAAATATTCATTTCTGTTAGGAAAGAAAAACGAGGCTAGCAGGTTGTAGAGTGAAGACTGACTGTTGGATCTCGATTTTTTTATCCTCTATCTGAAAGCAGTCCCTATTATTAATGTATATTATTACTTCAAGTATGTCAGAAAAAGAGACAAACAGTCAGAGGCAGGAATTTCCCCCTAATTCACTCTGCCTAGCCAGCAAAATGTAACACAAAATTATTCAGGGGAAAAATACAATTTTCTGTCATCTCTGTCATACACTGATAACAAAGCTATGGGTTAATATGTTTTGATATTTTTGTCACTCATTTATCATGTGACCTTTCATGCTATCATTAATACAGCTGAGGGACAGAGCATGGGACACTGAAATAAGGATGTGGAGAAGTCAGATTGCTGCCCTAACAACCAATGGTCAGTTACAGCAATTTATGCTTTTCTCTAGAAGAGCCCTGACTGAGGAAGAGGAACTCTTATTAAAATTTGATATTACTGTCTAGGTTCTGCCACATAGAATTTGCAACTTTTAGCAATGATGGGAATACTGGAGGGTTAATAAATTTCCCTTTGAATTATGATATTAATACAATACAGTGTGCCTGTTCAGAATCTCTGAGCACACATATGAAAAAAAATGCACCCTAACATTTGAACATTGGCTATTAGTCATGCTCTGATTTGGTGAACCTAGGGAACACATTAAAATATTATGGTTAACATTGCTTTGCATGTGTTCAGAGGAAATTGTTGATGTTTTTAAAGTATAGATAAACCAAAATAATTTGTGGTACTGGGGACGCAAAAGTTTAATTTATCTTGTGTTTTCTTTGATGATAAATGGTACCTGGTTTAAATTTGCATGCAGCCTAACACCATTCTTGACAATGGTCTGCTTTTTATGTTGCCCTTAGAAGCTGGACTGTTAAAATTCCAATATAAAACTAATTTATACTTGACATTAATGAGTTAAGGAATGTTTTATATAGTACATCTGGGCATGGGGAGAACTTTACGGGGTTATAGTAAAATGAAATTATGTTTGAATACTACTATCAAATACAAAAATGAAAAATCCTTCCACAGTCTTAGTTAAGTGCTAGTCCAGAGCTCCAGATCTTAATATTCATGTTAAGAAAACCATTTTGCTTTCCTTTATGGCACATGAGAATAGAATAACATAAAGGCAAAGTATTAGCATTTAAAATATGCACATCTATTAAAGGTTATGAAAAATAGTTTGTTAAAAAATTATTTGCATTAACCTAAAACACATCTCATTAAATAACAACAAAAATAATGATCCTGTCATTATTACTTTGAAGACTATATTTAAAATACAAATAAATCAGAAAATGACCTTTCTATAAGAGAAAAAACAAGTAAGGGTGACAGTTTTATATAGAAGAATTGTTAAGGAGGTCCCAAAGAGACTGTGAACATGTATAGTGGTTTCTTAATTCTTATTACAATATGTATTATGTACATTACAAAATATTACAGCATCAAAATCAATATTTACTTAGTAATTGGCTAACAACTAGACTAATGATGTTTTAAAATTCATTTTAGTTTTAATTTTGCTTATTTTTGTGGTTATCGATACAGCAAAAATAACTTGAACTTCATATGGGTAATGTACTTCTGAGTGAGAGTCAAGTGTGTGTATTTTATTGGAAATATAATTCATGTATATTATGAACATTATCAGAAATATTTTATTGCATCTAAAAATCATTATCTTGCATTTTTATTACTTTGGAAATATACTTGCAAATATAGGAACATTTCACTTAAAACTGTCGCTCTTTAATTTTCTCTAGACTGACTTTGTTGATGGTCTTGTTGTATTATGTATATGAATGAAATAATTATGAGAAGATGCAGAATAGCTCAGTAAAATGCACAAATGCATTCCTATTAATTGATAAGGAATTTAAACAACATTAAAATTATGGATTATATGACTTATTTCATTGCATGCCTTCTAATAAACTTCATTAACAAATACAAACTGCATCATTTGATTTTAGAATATAACACATGAAATAAATACCTTTTAGTGCAATTCTCAAGTCGTCTTTGTCCTTTTAGTGTGCTATATACTCAAGCAAGGGTTTGATATGGTGAACTTTCGTGTGAGTTCTCTGTAATGAAAAATATAACTTTAGCTTGAGAAAGCAGCTCCCGTTGCAGGGTCAGAGAGGATTCTGTGTATGCTAAGTTCACCCCTCGAATCTAGCGAGCAGATTGTTCAGCAAAGCAAATTTTACAAAACTCCAATTTCATTTATGTCACAGGAGGAGGATAAGATGGTTATAGAAAAAGTGGAATAGTTTGGGGAAACAAAATGAAATAGAAGGGCTTCCCTCCAAGAAGCCACATATATATCTTTCATATGTATAAAGAAATGCATTTCAAGAAATTCATGTTAGTTCATTCCAGAAAGCAATTCTAAATGGCTTAGCATCCCAGATATGTCAACTTAATACATAAATGCTTCCCTAATTACCTTTTAAGGCAGTTTATGGAAATAGATTGTCATCATCATGACTTGATTGAATTTATTTTTCCTTGATATATAAATCTAATAAAATAAAGTGTACTAATTTTTTGGAATTTTTAAATATTACAAACTGCTATAAATGCATTTTTGTTGTTGTGGATTTTTTTTCTAGTATTGGCAAGGGCACCCATGTGGAGAGCCCTGCTAAACAGAAGACCAAGGTCCTGAGTTAAGCATCACGTGCAGAATCAGCGGAAAAATGCTTAGTGCTTTTATTATAATGGCAACATTCTATAAAGCTATAAGATTAATATGATTTTAAAGGATTTTCGTGATCATATGATAGTATAGTTAGCAGAAAACCGTGATTCTAAGTTTTGTATTTCTGTTTGCATATAAATACAGCCAGAGTCACAAACAAAGCCAGCAACCTCACATACTTGCCTTCAGTGGTAAAGGATGGAAAGCCTGCCTGCTACCAATCAGCAAGTGGTTGCCATGGTTACAAGGTCAGGAAATATGCCTTTTCCCCAGTTGTCCAAGGCTTGCACATGTCACTTTTGAAACTATGAATTTTATATACAGGTCAGGAGATGCATACCAAAGAAATAAAGAGTGAACTGGCCCATTATGACAGCTAACGTTCAAATGTCCTTGGGTTTTTAAAAGATATTTTAGGCAAATATATTGTTATTTTCAACAAAGCAGGTTTTGATTGT